>NW_022631014.1:5659534-6233181 GCF_010015895.1 Lontra canadensis
TAAAAAAAAAAAAACTCAGCTACATGCTGTCTACAAGAAACACTCTTCAAATACAAAAATACTAATAGGCTAAAAGTAAAAGCAGGGTACAATATATACCATGCTGAAACTGTTTATAGAAAATGAGAATGGCTACATTTATATAAGACCACATAAATTTCATAAGCAGTAATGAAGATGTCTATTTCATGATAAATGGTTGATTCATCAAAAGAATATTGCTTAAAATACATAAAGCAAGAATTGATATAATATTGTGAAAAACACACAAATTGACAATTATAGTCTGGCATCTCAATATTCCTCTTTCAATAATTAATAGAACTGGGGCTCCTGGGTGTCTCATTCAGTTAAGCAACTGCATTTGGCTCAGGTCATGATCTCAGGGTACAGGGATAGAGCCCTACATCAGGTTCTCTGTTCAGTGAGGAGTCTTCTCCCTCTCTGTCTGTGTGCTCTCTCACTCTCTCTCTCTCATTCACTGGCTCTTGCTCTCTCTCTCTCTCTCAAGTAAATAAATAAAATCTTTAAAAATTTTTAAATAAATAAACAGTTGATAGAATAAGTAGACAGATGTCAGTAAGAATCAGAAATGTGATCAACACTATCAGCCAAGCTGTCCTGATTGACATTTATAGAACTTTCCACCTAAAAAATACAGAGTCTATTCTTCTAACATAACATAAAATATTTATCAAGATAGATCATATTCTGGACCATAAAACAAGTCTCAATAAAAAAAGGATTCAAGTTATAAAAAGTATAATCTCATCATAAATGAGCTAAATTATAAATCATTGACAGAAAGATATATGGAAAATCCCTAAATATTTATAACCCAAAATTTCCAACCTAAATTTGGAACCACTTCTAAATTATCCATGAGTCAAAGAAGAAAATCAATATGAAAATTAGAATTTTGAACTAAATTAAAATGAAAACACAGCATATCAAATTAGTTGGATGCTGCTAAAGTAATAAGTAGAAATTTATGCATATTTCACTTACATCAAAAAAGAAAAAAAAGTGTTTCAAACCAATAATCTAAGCTCTTACCTTAAGAAACTCGCAACAGGGGCAGCTGGCTGGCTCAGTGGGTTAAGCCTCTGCCTTTGGCTCAGATCATGATCTCAGGGTCCTGGGATCAAGCCCAGTATCAGGCTCTCTGCTCAGCGGGGACCCTGCTTTCCTCTCTCTCTCTGCCTCCCTCTCTGCCTACTGGTGATCTCTCTCTGTCAAATAAATAAATAAAAATCTTAAAAAAAAAAAAAACTAGCAACAGAAGAGCAAATTAAATCCATAGGAGGTAGAAGAAAGGAAAAAGTAATAATCAGAGTGAAAATCAATGACAGAAAAGGGAAAAATAGTAGAGAGATTAAAAACCAACAATTATTTGAGATCAATTAAGTTGATAAATTTTTAGACAGATGGACCATGAAAAAAAAAAAGAAAATATAAATTATTAATACCAGGAATGAGAGGGATGACATCACCATAGATTCTATATATAATAAAAATATAGTAAGGAAATAGTATGAACAACTTTATGCAAATGAATTTAGCCACAAAGATGAAATAGACAAATCCCACAGAAGACAAACTACCAAACTACACTCAAGAAGAAAGAAATAATCTGAGAAAAATATATTGACAAAATAGTTTACAGGTTAAAATCTTCCCACAAAGAAAATTCCAATCCCACATGGCCTCAAAGGGAAATTCTACCAAAAATTTAAAAAAGAATATCAATTCTACAAATGCTTTATTGGAAAACTAAAGAGGCTGGAATGCTTCCTGACTTACTCTATGAGGCTAGCAATATCTTTTTTTTTTTTAAGATTTTATTTATTTATTTGACAGAGAGAAATCACAAGTAGGCAGAGAGGCAGGCAGAAAGAGAGAGAAACAGACTCCCTGTGGAGCAGAGAGCCCGATGCGGGGCTCGATCCCAGGACCCTGGAATCATGACCTGAGCCGAAGGCAGAGGCTTTAACCCACTGAGCCACCCAGGCGCCCCGAGGCTAGCAATATCTTAATATCAAATAAAGTCATTATAAGGAAATAAAAACAACAACCCAGTATCTGTTATGAACATGATGTGAATATTGCAAAATTTTAGCATATTAAAGAAAATACCAAAAGGATAATACATCATGTGTGATTTAATCCCAAGAATGCTAAATTAGTTTAACATTTGAAAATCAATCAATATAAAGCATATAAACAAACTGGAAGAACAAAAAAGAGAAAACCATATATTTATCTCAATAGACAACAAAAGAATTTTATAATATTTAACATCCATTCATGAGAAGAACTTTCAACAAGCTAGGAATAGTTTTTACTCCTAGAATAATTAGCAGTGACAAATACAACTACACATGATGAAAGACACAGTCAATATCATATTTAATGGCAGAAAACTGAACTATCTTAGGGGAACCATAAGATCAGCAACAAGACAAAGATTTTCAATCTCACAGTCTTTATTCACCATTGTACTAGAGGTTCTAGCTAGTATAATAAGTCAAGGAAAAAAAAAGTCACCCAGGGAAGAAAGGGAAAATTAAAACAGTCCTCACCTGCAGATGACATGATTGTCTCTATAGGAAATCCAGTGGAATCTACCAAAAAATCTATAGAATTAGTAAGAGAAGTGGTAGGATAAAAAGTCAATACATAAAACTCCGTGTATTTTGATATGCTAGCAATGAAGAATCCAATATTAAAATTAAAAATCATGATCATTGGGGCACTTGGGTGACTCCGTCAGTTAAGTATCTGCATTTGACTCCGATCATACTAGGGTCCTGGGATCAAGCCCCACGTTGGGCTCTCTGCTCAGCAGGGAACCTGCTTCTCCCTCCCCCTCTGTCTGTCACTCCCCCTGTTGTGCTCTCTCTCTGTCAAATAAATAAATAAAGTCTTTTAAAATATCATGATATATACTAAGTAACCAAGAGTAGATCTTACAAAATTTGTGAAAGATCAGTACATTGAAGTACAAACATTACTGAGAGAAATTTAAAAAGCTCTAAATAAATAAAAAATATACTGGATTTATTTGTTGAAAGACTCTACATCAATTCTCCCAAATTGATATGTAGATTTAATATGATCTCAATAAGATCCCAGAAATGTAGAAATTGGCAAAGTTGTTCTAAAATTGACATGGGAGGTTCCTGGGTGGCTCAGCAGGTTAAGCATCTGACTCTTGGTTTTGGTTTTGATCAGGAATGTGGGGTCATAGAACCAGGCCTCATGTTGGGATCCAGGCTCAGCTGGGAGTCTGCTTGGGACCTTCTTCCTCTCCCTCTCCCTTTTGCCCCTCCCCTTACTTGTGCTTGTGCAAACACTCACTCTATGATAGAAAAAGAGCTAAAAATTAAAAAAAAAATTTAATTATGGGGCAAATGATTCTGAGAAAATTGGATATCCACTCACAGACACACAAGAACTTCAATCCATACTTACACTATATATAAATATACAAAAAATGATTCAAAATAGATTTGTAAACCTAAAACTATAAAACTTATAGAAGAAATTACAGGAAAAAACCTTTGTGACCTTAGTTTAGGCAAGGATTTTTCAGATATTACATCAAAATATAATCCATAAAAGAACAGAATAAACTGAACTTCCTCAAAATTAAAAACTATCGCTCTTCAGGGTGACGGGGTGGCTCAGTCAGTTAAGTGCCTGTCTTCAGCTCAGGTCATGATCATAGTGTCCTGGGATTGATCCCCACATCAGGCTCTCCGCTCTCCAGGGAGCATGCTTCTCTCTCTCCCTCTGGGATCTCTTTCTTTCCTGCTCTCTCTCAAAAAACAAACAAACAAACAAACAAACAAAAAACTATGACTTCTAAAAACACTGCTAAACAGAATAAAAATACAAGTCAAAGAATAGAAAAAAATTACAAATTGTGCATCTTATAAGGGACTTGCATCCAAAATTTTAAAGAATTCCCAAAACTCAAGGCACTTGGGTGGCTTTTGGTTAAACATCTGCCTTTGGCTCAGGTCACGATCTCAGGATCCTGGGACCAAGCCCCTGCATGGGGCTCCTTGTTCAGTGGGGAGTCTGCTTCTCCTCTCATCTCCCTCTGCCCCTTCCCACCGCTTGTACTTGCTCTCTCTCTCTCTCTCTCAAATAAATAAAAATAAAATATTTTTTTAAAAAAAGAATTCCCAAAATAAGAAAGCAACCCAATTTAAAAACAGTCATTAGGGGCACCTGAGTGGTTCAGTCGGTTGAGTGACCTTGAGCGACCAACTCTTGGTTTCAGTTCAGTTCATGATCTCAGGGTGGTTAGACTGAGCCCTGCGTCAGGCTCTGTGCTTCATGTGCAGTCTGCTTGAAATTCTTTCCATCCCTGTGTCCCTCCCCCTGCTCTCTTTCTCTCTCTCTCTCAAATAAAGTCTTTTTAAAAATAAACAAATAAAAATAGGCATTAGATTTGAACACTTAAACACAGAGAATATACAGGTGGAATATAAGCACAAAAAAAGATGTTCAACATCATTAGTCATCACTGAAATGCAAATTAAAACCACAGTGAAATACCATTACAAACCTGTTAGAGTGGCTAATTTTAAAAGACTAGCATACCAAGTGTTGCCAAGGATATGAAGAAACTGGAAGACCCATATACTGCTTGTGGGAGTATAAAATGGAGTAATCACTCCTAAAAACAACTAGAGAGTTTCTTAAAAACTACCATATGGTCCAGCTATTCCACTACTAAGTGTTTTTCAAAGAGAAAAAAAGAAAATATGCAGGCAAACATTTATACACAAATGTTGATAAAATAACTTTATAATAGCCAAAGGTAGAAACAAACCAACTGTTCAAAAAGTGAATGGATAAGCAAACTAGTGTATCCAAACAATGAAATACTCCTCAGTAACAAAAATAAATGAACTACTACAATGAATGAATCCCACATAAATATGCTGAGAGAAGGAAACCAGACAAAAAAGAATATACACTGCATGATTCCATTTATCTAAAATCCTAAGAATAAAGAACTAGTATATAGTGACAGAATGAAGTCAGTTGTTGCCTAGGGTCAGCGGTAAGTAGAGAGAGAGGCAGAAGGCAAGATTCCCAAGGCCATGATGAATATCTTCATTATCCTGATTACAGTGAGTTTATGTATGTATATACATACATAAATTCAAAACTTAAATTTTACACCTTAAATATGTACTTAAATATGTACAGCTCAGTTTTTGTCAATTATGATTTAATAAAAAGCTTTTACAACACTAAAACTACATCTCAAATACTGTCTCATCATTTGAGGGAATTTTGTCTTATATAATCTCTCTATCGCATGCTTTTCATATCTGGGTTATTAGGAGTTAATTTAACTGGGACGCATTCATCTCCAGAAAGGGTGAACACCAACAATACACCACAGCAAATCTCACTAGGCATAAACAAAATTCCAGCTCAAGCCAAGCACATATACATAAGAAGTCCTGATAGCTACATAACTTCAGACATAATGACATAATGAGGCCAATGGAAACATCAAATGCAAAATATTAATGGGAAAATGAAAACCAATGACCAACATTGGAAAACAACACTGCAGCCTACAAGAGTCATGCAAAAGAGTCAGGTCAAGTCCATAGGATGGCATTAATATATGATTACCCACTGGTGTTACTGTATATGCAAATTTATTGTTAAAACACTTCACCAAGAGTAGCATGATATTTTTATTTTATGCTTTAAGACTAGAAACATCCACTTGCCCTGACTGAGAATTCACATTTTTTAAAAAGTAAGTAGTCATTCTATTAGAAATGCTACATTCCTGTGGTGACTACTATAAATTGTTCTTAATTAATACCAGATCCATTAATCTTGATACCATTAATACCAAATACTTTGATCATTGGCATAGTGAAAGTTAGAAATTGATTTTTATTGGCAAAATTAGAGGCTTGTTAAATGCCATAATGAATGCAGCAATTGCTCTCACTGGTGAAATAACTGAATGTTAAAGATAAACGGATTGGCTAAAGTTTAAGAGACAATTTCTGCCCTTTCATGAAGGAAAAACAGAATGTAGTAAGACCTCTTACTTGACTACCTTAGGGATGACACCCAAGTCTTGCTCCCCAAGAGATTCTGTTTTAAACATTAAGAAGATTTCTCACTATGCAAAAATAGGGGTACAGAATTTCTCCTCTGAAATTTCGTTGTGTCTTCCTGAGTAAAATTTCATGCAAGGTGGTAGTTGTAGTATTTAAATGCAAAGAGACCTGGGACTTCCTTAGGTTTACACAGCAGGTTGTGGGAATGGATGTGTTTGGTTCCTAATTAAATTTGTTTATTAAGAATCCAGAAGTTACTACCAAAGACGGCATCAGTGCCAAGAGTTCTCTTATATCCCAGCTTCATCAACCCTATCCCCCTGCCGTAGGTAAAACAATTTAAAATTACTTCAAAACTCTATTTTCTAGTGAGGAGAGAATTATGCTAGGCTTCTACTTATCCAGGGATGAAAGATGGCAGCCAGTTAGTGATTGATTCATTCAGTCAGCAAATGTGTATTAAGCACTTCTTAATGGCACAGGGACTGTGGGTTAGGATCTTGGGTGGGCAGCTGGGTTGGGGCTAGGAGGAGGCAATGAGAGGCCACACATATTTCAAGACCTTCCACAAAGGAAAAATTAGAAAGAGCAGAATAAAAAAAAGTAATCCTCCTTTATGCATGAGGGAATGTGCATCACCAAACCAAAGAAACCAAAGAGAAGAAAGAAATAGACTGCTAGTACCCAGAGGCCTGTGAATCTAGCTATCAGCAAAACTTGGCAAAGGAAGCCTACTATTAACATTGTGTGTACTGTAATGTGACCTATTAAGCATTTTCTGCAGTCTGGTCAGCACTGCAGCATTCACTAAGAAAGGTGACTTCAAATGGCTACCAGCCATGCAGATTACTACAGTCACTTGGGAATTTGAATTCCATCTTTAAAACATTACTGACATTGTACTGTTTTCTCTACTTTTATGCATATTGAAAGTTTTACATAATAAACATAATAAAGTATGTTTAAATTCCTGGCATGCAAAAGGTCTTCAAGCCTCACTTGAACTTTCCCAGAGGTGACATCCTAACACTTTATAAAGTTTATACTGAGCTGAAACAAGACTTTCTATAATGGCTATCAATTGAGCTAAGTCCTCTCTTGTGAGCTACATAAAAGCAGGATAAAAAATAAATCTCTCAACAAGAAAATCCTCCAGTAGTAAAAGGGTTATTAGGTGGCAATAAAATGTATTATCCAAAATGGGGGAAATTTTAAAAGCAAAATTTTAAAAGCAAAAAATTTTAAAAGTACCATTATTTGGTACTAAAATAATTAAAATATTGTAATAGTTGAAACGTGTGTTTAGTAATTGAATATTAATTTTTAACATAGTGGGACATCTGTTAAAAAGTTACAATCCAAAAGCATTTTCAAGAATAAATCTCTTTCTAAAAATGTAAAAATAAAATAGGGGACAGATGCTAAATGAGGTTGGATATTGAGAAACAGACATGAACAGGAAATGACCCAGGAGAACCCAAACATATGGTCACCTAGTTACCATATCTCACCACTGCTTCTCCTAATCAGGTTAAATATCCCCAATTCTTTGAACTCTTCTGATTTCTTCACTATCCAATTTCCTTCATCTGACAATATTATCCACTTAAAATACGGCACCAAAAACAATATTCCTGATGAGTTCTGACCAATGCCCATTACAATGAAGCCATCATCTCCATAAATCCAAACTTATTCTCCTGACACTGCTCTCAGATTACATTAGCCTCCCCCAGCAGCTGCACCCATACTGTTGGCTCACATTCAGCTTGTAATCAACTAAAATCTTTTGCACATAAAATGCTACTAAACTCAATCTTCCTTTTTGTGAACATTCACAAAGAATTCTGTTTTTCAGACCCAAATTGAGGAATTATATCCTGTTAGTCTTAGGTCATCATTATGGACTATTAACATAGTTTTTGGTAAACAGCTTGACATCTGATATACTATCTGTTCTTCTAGTTTTTTGTGACTTCCAAAGTTTGTTAAGGGAATTTGTGTCTTTCATCCAAATTATAATAAAAACGTTTAACAGGGGGCACCTGGGTAGCTCAATGGGTTAAAGCCTCTGCCTTCGGCTCAGGTCATGGTCTCAGGGTCCTGGGATCGAGCCCCACATCAGGCTCTCTGCTCGGCAGGGAACCTGCTTCCTCCCTTTCTCTCTCTGCCTGCCTCTCTGCCTACATGTGATCTCTGTCTGTCAAATAAATAAATAAAATCTTCAAAAAAAAAAAAAAACACGTTTAACAGAACAGGGTTCAAACTAGACTAGCACTAGTGATCTGGTTGACCCAGTTAGTTAACATTTGTTTTAAGTAGGTAAAAATCTGCCTAACTACCTTGACATCGGGTCCATACTTTTCCATCTAATCCAAAAGAATATCATGAGAGGTATCAAGCCAGGTACTTCCCTTTTGAATGAAAGATAACAAAATCCTCAAAGTAATTTTTTAAACCATTTGCCACGACTGCCTACTCATGAATCTTTCCTTTGTAAAGCACTCTGAAGATTTTTCAATAAGGACGAATACCAGTCGTTCGAGTCCACCATATCGCCCAACATCTCAGCTTTAAATGCTGCCTGATGAAAGAAAGTGTAACTCAGAAAGAAAAGAGGGAAGCATATGGAGTGCATTTTGGCAACCAATTACTTTGATTCAGTACAGATGTTACATCCTCCCATGTTCTTCTCTGAAGTATCTTGGACTCATGATGGGCTACTTTGAGTTGTTTCCTACCCAAGGGTCACACTGAAACTAGGTTAAAAAGCTGTGGCAAAGACCCACCACGACTCAACAGATGGGTTAATTTGAGCCAACAATGAACACATAGAGAATAGAGCCAAAAGAAACCTCTGATGAGGTGTGGTAGCATGTGTGATTCTACCAGCAAAAAAAACAGGTGAAAGAGGACACTGGTGATCTCTATTACATATGTCAACAACAATAAAAAAAATTCACTAAATAAAACTCAAAATGTCTGGAATCTGAATCACCCTAGACACACACAATAATCTTTATAAACATTTCTCGAAGCAAACTACAACTGTTTTTAATTCTAAAGGATTGTGAAGGAAGTGTGATCTAGAGAAAATGTGCAACCACTCTAAAATCAGCCTATTTCTTTACTTGCTTATTATGTGATTTAGGGTTTTGTCACTTACTCTTCCCAAGCCATAGTTTTATTACCTGTTAATGAATCCCTTTTTTCACACAATGCCACCTTATAAAAAAGATCTGCCAAAATCGTAGAGTTTTTATGCAGATCAAATGTAAAAACATAAAGGCTCCATACAAGTCCATATTCTTATGATAATTAATTAATTGTAATATTACAGACACTGGGATTTTTTAGTGAATTCAATTGAATATGCCTTTGACAGCTATGTTGACAGATAAGAGAGAAACATATATTTATGAGAGCAATGAACTATGCTTTGTGAATGCCATCAATGAAATACACTTAACGAAAAACAAAAAAGTGAACCTAGAATAGAATCTTTGTTTACAACAGTATCTTACAGAGGAGCAAATAGAACTTTAAATATAAAAGTGACCTGCCCAAGGTCAAGTTATTAAAAAAAAAAAATAAGGCTTAAAACCTAAATTTTCAGTTACCCAATCCTATGGTCTTCCCACTCCACTGGAATGCTAATTCTGCTAGTGATGAATCTATCAGAATTTTCCATTTAGACTGTCACTATTCAAAAGATAAATAAAACTAGAATTTTCTCAATACTGCCAAGATACATCACAGAATTTATCGTGGTGTGAAGTTGCATTGGCTAATGCACAATTGGTGAATACAACGCATAGTTGTGTCCACTCCCTTTCCTCTTCAATGAGCCAGAAAGTAGCTTCATACTCCCAAAAATACTAGTCTGGACAGGCACTATGGACCACTCACATTTGCCATGTTGGATGAAAATTATTATACCACTTAGATATATTATAAAGATATTGGCATGAGAAATAGGAAACTTGAGTTCTAGCTAAATTCTTACAACTCTCTATCCATATCACATCAGGCTGGCAAGTTACAGGTTTTCCTCATCTTCAAAATGAATTTGACTAAATGACCCCTTCCCAGTTCAACTGTCCTCTACCTCTATGACTAATGTCTATAGCCAGCTTAAGTGGAATACAAGAAAAATAAATCATGACTATTGTAGATAAAAATGTATCCCAAGAGTAAAGAAAATTATCTTTGTTGTGATTTGTTACATTTCCTTATTTTCAAATCAGTTAATTATACCAATATAATACCTAACAGGTTAACATTAGTTAAGGCAGACCAAGCAACTGTAACACACCCCAAAATTAAATAGCTCAAACACATAAAAATGTATTTGTCACTCAAGGAACAGCCCAGAGCAGGTACCTCTGTTCTGCATAGTCGTTAAGGGACAAGGATGATAAAGACTCCACATCCCCAAGTTTCAAGTCATTGCCTTTTCAGCTCACAGGAAGGTAAGAATGTGTGGAGAAAGCACATTCACCAACTTAAGGGCTTGGCCCAAAATTGGTACACCTCACTTTCCCTTGCATTCCATTACAGAGAAATTAACCATATAGCTATATGCATAAGTTCAAAGAAGTTTGGAAATTTTAATGTCTAGCTGACCAGCCACATTCCAACTACAATTCTATTACTCTGAAAGGAAGAACAAGTCTTGTTGGATAGATAATATTCTCTGAAACTGTAGTTAGTTCATGTAAGGCATTTACCATAGTCAGGCTACAAAAGTGGTTGTTATAATCCCCAGCCGTTCACTCAGACCCCTGTTACCAGATATCTGAATTTAGAAGATACAAGTTTGGCCTAAGTGTTAGCAAGGTAAATAAATGAGTCCCTACACCTGGATCCCATTCACATATGAATTCCACAGAGACCTGGCAATCAGAAATGCATTCAATTTGCTCTTAGGAGCAGGCTTCTGCTTTTGACTCATTCTAGCAATCCAGAGGAGGCAAGCTTTTAAACCAGAACTGGAATCTATAGCTTTAAAGAGGTGGCTTTCCCGAGTAGTTGAGGCAGAGCAGTGAGCAATCTGAGTGATACGCAATAGAGTATGTTCATCTGTTACATTTGGCAAAGTTGCTAATGCACAGTGATATTGTTTGTTATGTCTCTTCTTCCGCTCATAAGTTTGAAAAAAAAAAAAAAAAAAGGAAAGTAAAAGGAAGACATAGGATAAAACAGAGCTGCCGCCACCCCATACCATCAGGTCCCTCTTCACTGAGCTTCAGTTCTTCCGCTTGCAAAATACAGCAGATGGAATGTTAAGTCTAAACTAGAAAGTCTCTTGCATTCCTAGCTGTTGAAACAAACCACGTGCCTCCTACTTCTCAACTATAATCCACTAAAAGCAATGAAACTATTTCAGACACCAGAACATGCACATCCAACTGTGTTTTGGGAATATTTTTTTAAGTGGAAATATTGGAAGATGAAAGGGTGAACTCAAGCAAGAAATAAGTGTCCTGACTCAATAAGGATTTATTGGCATTTAAATTATGACGGCCCTATGACAAATACATTTAGTCCTACACCAAGACCAATGAGTGTAAATATTTCCCAGGTATGATCTGTGCTAAACATTAATATGTATAAGGGTTATAATGGTCTTTATTAGCTGTTTAGAACAATCTTGTCCAATATAAATATAGTCACAAATGCAAGCCACACATGTAATTTTAATTTTTCTAAGTCACATTTTAAAAAAGGGAAAAAAAATGGGTAGATTAATTTTAATAATATATTTTATTCAATCCAAATTCAATATCCCAAATATTATCATTTCAACATGTAATCAATATAAAAAATTACTTGATATTTTATATGCTATTTTTCATATTATGTCTTGGAAATCTGTATTTTACATTTACACTACATCTTCGTACTAATTTGGACCAGCCATGTTTCAAGTGCTCGTTAGCTACATGCTAGTGGCTACTATATTGGACAGTGCAAGTACAGAATCCTTTCGAGATTTTTTCAGGACTTGGGGCTTTTATGAAAATTAGTGATAAGGAAGTGTGCTATGTATTACAGAGTAAATAACTGGGCAGTCTCTTAACCCCAAACTCTTCCCCCAGGCACACAGTGACTAAAAATTCATGCACCATTTCAGAAGTTACATATATATTTAGAGGAGTATTCAAGGCCAAGCGTATCACTGGCTCCAATCATTAGCCCACATATGGAGACCAAATCTTGATTGCGGTTAACAGACTCTGACTCCAATATCTAATGCCTCAATCCTGTGGAATGCTTTGTTATAAAAAGTTGGACCCCAGAAAGAAAATAAGACTGAGTCTTTGACAGACTTGTTCAAGTTGTGAGAAATCCCAAAATGTACTACCCAGTTGATGAGCTGGCCAAAATGCACTCATACTCTGAAAAAGAGAAAATTAGGGAGCCATCTTCTACAGACTGAAGATCACCCTTCAAAGGCTGAATCCATCATATAAAGGTATGACCGACTGGGTCATACAAAACAGAGTAATGGGAACAAGGATAAATTGGGGGCAGGAATGCCTCAACTAAAGGTCTTCAGATTGAAAATTTATTTAATGCTGCATGAATTCTGGGTCTGACAGGGCCTGTGGATTGGGCTGCCTATATGTGATCCCCAATAGAAGGTCATTACCACCATAGCAAAGTTTCCCGCAGTATACAAGAACAGGGGACATCAGCCAAGATTTAGGAGGAAATATAAAAATGCAAAAGAACCAATTTCTGTCTTAGCACCTCATTTTTGAACAATCTGAAAAATGAATAGCCTGTTAATAATTCTCCAGCCCTCTTTAAGATGACTCATATGTAAACAGTAGTAAATGGATTTGACAAGTGCTGGATTGTGTTACTGACTAAATAAACCCAAGATGATTTTTTTAGGAGAGCTACTTCACACAACATTCTCACCTAAATTGAACAGTGCCAATAAATGCAAGTTGAAAATGAGCACTCTTCCCAGAAGAGTTACAAATGATCCTTTTACAGATGAGTCATGAGCTGTTTCCTCAGCAGTGTATAATTTTGGTAACAAAAGCAAGATGTTCTTGTGAAGAAATGACTTCATACAAGTATTCAGAAACAACGTGCCAAGAGTACAATGGATCTATAGTGAAGAATAATGTTTATTCAGGCCATCACCTCCTTGAAAATAATATTTTCAATATTATGAGCATCACTAGCTAACAGGAAGCATCTATAATATTTGTAAAGATACATGCCATGTAACCAGAGAGCATTAACATTACTCTCCCTGTGAAAATAACTTGGAAACAAGGTAAGGCAAGTCTAATTTGTTATTAACTCTTTAACATAGAAAAGTAAGATAAAAATCTTTCTCCAAAAATTCAGAAGCAAAAATCATACCAGAGAGACTCTCCAAATTCCCTGAAAGATATCTTATTTGATAGCCCTGAAATCCATGAATATTGTAACACTATTTAATCTCTGTGCCTCAATTTCCCTATCTGTAACAAAAATAATAATACCTACCTCATAAGTTACTTGGGAAGATTGCAATAATCCATGTAAAATAGAAGAAAGCCTAGCACCTGGAAAGCACTCAATAAATATCAGCTATTACTTTTGTAATAAAAGATGGGACAATAAAGACTCTAGACAGAGTAGCCCAGTCAGAAGTTACACAAATATGCAGGATAGAACCCATGGCTCTAGACTTTCTACAGGACCTAAATGTTTATACTCAGAGTATAAGTGTTGATTGTTGCTAATAGGCCCTCAATCCAGCAACTAAATCCTCTATCTCGTAAAATAATTTGACCTTAAAAAGCTGATCCCAGAAAAGAAAATAGGACTGTATCCTTGCAAGAGATGAGTGAGTATAGGAAAACCTCAAACATGAACCCTGCCTCCTCCAATATCAGCTCTCTCCACTCTCCCATTTGGTTACTGTGTTCCAGCCACTCTGGCTTTGTTCAGCCTCTTGAACATAACACACTTGTCCTGATCTCAAGATATTAAGTGCTTCCCTTCTTCCTTTCCACCCTTCAAATATCACCTCCTAAGAGAAGCCTTCTTTCCCCAGCCAAATTATCGGTCCTCAAAGCCAATACCAATCACACCACTGTATTCTGTTGTACTCAGAGCATGTATCAGTATTTAAAATAATCTCATTTACTTATGATTTTGGCCTGAATGTCCTATATACCTCACAACCAAATGAATGTCTTATTCACAGCTGTTTCTCCAACACTTAGTCCAGTACCCAGTAAACAGTGCAACCTCAAAAGAATATATGTTAATCAATAAAAACTCTGAACACACCTTCTCCAAATACATTCCCTCACCAAAAAAACTGCATATTATTTTACAAGTTTATGAAGTCCTTAAAAGCAATGAATAGACTGCCTGGGGATCCATGAGCCTTAAGTTAATAAGCACAGAAATCAATATTGTATGTTAGATCAGGAAGCCGGGCTACCTTAAATGAAACTTGGGCTAGGAGCACCTTGGTGGCTCAGTCTGTTGAGCATCTGACTCTTGGTTTTGGCTCAGGTCATGATCTTAGGGTTCTGGGATCCTGAAATGGAGTCCTATGTAAGGCTCCCTGCTCAGCAGGGAGTCTACTTCTCTCCCTCTCTCTCTCTCTGCCCTGCCCCCTGCTTGTGTGCACATGTGCACTCTCTCTCTAAAATAAATAGGGGCACCTGGGTGGCACCTGGGATTGAGCCCCACATCGGGCTCTCTGCTCAGTGGGGAGCCTGCTTCCCTTCCTCTCTCTCTGCCTGCCTCTGCCTACTTGTGATCTCTGTCTGTCAAATAAATAAATTAAAAAAAAAATAAACAAAAATAAACAAATAAATCTTAAAAAAAAAAAAAGAAAGAAACTTGGGCTAGAAGTTTGTGAATCTTTAGTTATCATCTGTAGCCTCTAAATATGTTTGATTTTTTTGTCTAACTGTTTGATCAGTTATTTTGAGTGGGGTATCAAAGTCTTCAGCCACTACTGTTGATAGATCTATTTCTCTTTTCAGTCAGTTTTTGCTTCAGGAGTTTGGGACTCCCATGTTCAATGCATGCATGTTTAAATTGTTACATTTTCCTGGACAATTTCTTATAACTCTTTTATTATTATAAAATGTCTCTGACTCAGGGGGCTATTGTGGTTTTTATTTAGCCCATTTGGTATGAATAGTCACATGTACATGGATCTAAAAAATGATACATTACCATGCTTGATTATGGGCTGCTGTCCTAGACTTTTCCAGGAGAATTACAATATATATTTGTGCCAAATTTACTTTCTGAAATCCAAAAATTTCTAAATTCCAAAAAACACCTGGCCCCAGAGTTTTAGATTAAGGATATTGAGCCATTTTCTTGAGTTTTAAATAGGTAGGTCCTAGGTACTGGAATAAAACTTGCATAGACATCTTGACATTTAGTTTTCTAGACTAACTGGAAACTTAAGCCACATTTCAGTCAATGGGGTCTAGAGGAGCAAGTCACCCTAAGTTGACATGTGGTGAGGCCAGACCAGTTCCACAGCCCAAGATCACAGCTGTTTGCTCCATTGCAGACAAGTTCTAATTCTGCATGGCCCACAAAGATGTAGAATCCCAGGTACAAGAAATCCCTGCGTGGCCTCCCCTCCAGGAGGGAGCATCAGTCCCAGAAGAGGAGTTCAAAAGGAGTAAGAACTGCTGGTACCCAAAACCTGAGGTTCTTCCTCTTCCAACCAGAATTTTAGCCTCACAACAGCTTAACATAAGGTATTTGTTAATTTAGCTTTCTCCTAGATAAGGTTAGTTATCTGAAGGACCAGCAGTTGTCAGAGCAGAACCATGGGACTGAACAAGAGCTTTCAAATTATTTTCTATGAAATCCTAGAGGACTAAAAAGGTGTTTTACTGCTCCACAAAGCCTGGATTAAAACTTCACACACACACACACTATATATATGTACATATATATACACACACACTTATATATGTGCATAATATATTCATGTTTTAAATATTCCATATATTCATCTATTAAAAATACTATAATAAAACTAACATGCATATTTAAATGACATATCAACTTTAAATACTCTAGAGACACTATTAATCATGCAACGACAAAAATTTTGATTTTATACAAATCCTGGTATAAAAATTCTCTCATTTCTTTGTGTTTAATTAGACTTCTTGTAACTGCCTCAGTGATTACAGAGGTTATAGCTCTACAGAGGTCTATTTCTTTATTCAAGCCTATGCATGTCTAAAATTATTAAATTGACTGCATATTACTAAATGTGTGAGTCAGGATTGTCTTGATGTGTGCAATGAACAGAAAATAGAGAAACAAATGGGATGTAGTAATTGTCATTCATAACCCTCAATTTCATAATTCTTTAGAACAGTACTATGATTTTCCTTTATTAACTTTATTATATTTATGAATTTAGAAAATAAAATTATGGTAATAAAATGTTACTGTTATCTATTTTATACTCAACATCTAACCTCCACTTTGTTTTGGCAAAGCCCCGTGCTTTCCGCTATCTACCTCCACTGTGACCTGAGGGTGGAGAACAGGGACTGTGTTAATCATATATTGCTTCACATATATTGCTCCACAAACCTAGCAACTCAAAACAACATCCATTATTATTTCCCAGTTTCTGTATGTAGAAGTATGGACACAAAGTAACTGAGTGCTCTTCTCGGGGTCCCCCCGGCTGAATTAAGGTGTCAGCTGGGACTGAGAGGCCATCCAAGGGACACTGGTCTCTTCCAAGTCCATTCAGGCCCTTGGAACAATTTGGTTCTTTATGGCTTCTTTCAGTTTTCTACTGCTGCAAAATAAATTATATATGAGTGGGTTAAAACAACACCCATCTATTATCTCACAGTTCCATTTATCAGAAGTCTGGGAATGGTGTGCGGGATCCTTCTTCAGGGTTTCACAGGGTCAAATCTGAGCGTCAGGAACATTACGTGCTTTTCTGGAAGTTCTGGGAAAGAATCTGCTTCTATGCTCATTCAGACTGTTGGAAGAAGTCAGTTGCTGGTGGATGCTGGTGTCAATCAGCGACTGTTCTCAGCTCCAACAAGGCACCCTCAGATCCTTGCCATATGGCCCCTCCTTGTTCAAAGTTAGTGGCTTACAATCCTCATGGTACTGAATCTCTCTCACAGTTCCAGTCTCTCTCCCATCTGCTGTGACACAGTCTTATACAGTAAAATCACCAGAGGGTTTGGCTTACTCCATCTCCATTTGCCACATAACAATCGAAACAAGGAAATGACTATCCTATAATAGTCACAGTTTCCACCCACACCCAGGGATAGGAGATTATACAAGACACATACACTAAGAGGTGGGAATCTTAGAGACCTTCCTAGAATTTCACCACCAAGGGTGGAAAGGGGAACCCTCTTCTCAGCTTCAGATTGAATCTTGTTTTGCATCTGCCAATCATGATGGCCCCTTTCCAGGAATTTGTTTAAAACTAGCATGTGACCCAGGTGTAGGCAATAAGACACAAAGTGATTCTTCTAGGGAACTTCTAAGAAATATTCCTCCCTCATAAGCTGAAATCATCACAATGCCAGCTCTGGGAGCTTTCCGACCCAGGTGGGATGCCTGGAATCACGGAAGCCATCTTGCTCCCAGTCTGAGAATGAAAGCATCACACAGGGGAAGGCAGAGACAAGAGAACCATGTAGAAGTGGAGCTGGCGTCCAAAACACCATACACATGCCACCTCTAGACTTCTTGTTAGGGGAGATTTTTAATTCTTCTCAACACACAAGCCAGCTTGACTCAGGGTTTCATTACCTGTGGCCCAAGGTATTCTGTGAATAAAAGACTCCAAGTAAGATTTAATTTAGAAAAAAAAAAAAAGAGCTCAACTCTTAGGAAACTTTGAAAATCACAGATCCATTAGATAGGGTCAGAGAGACTTGAGATTTCAACTGAACTTTCAACATTAATGAGCTGAGCTGTTTTATCTGTAAGATCAGAGAAAGTAATTCCCATCTTTATGTCATTACGAGGACTCAGCAAAGTTGCACACGTTAGCAAACTATTTCAAGTGAAACATAAGACTTGTTTTAAACACCTGATTATAACCAAAATTTAGGGGACAGGACGGAATGGGAGGAGGATATGGGTAACCAAGAGATAATGTAGGGATGGATATGACAGCAATAGGGAGAGTGAGACAGAAAGAGAGCTCTGTCTGAGGGGGTGATACACTGGGCATCTCCTCATCTCACTCCAGATTGGTGTCTGAACTCCAGGGAGGAAAGGAATGCAAACATATTTAAAGGTGAGTTTTAAACAAATATACACTTTGCATAATGTGGGGCCAAGGAATAGGAGGTGGCCAGAGTCACCGTGGTTTCTGAGAAGCTTTTTCAAGCCTATTGTTTCTCTCTGAAAAGAAAAATGAAGAAGCCAGCATTGTTTGGACAACAGTCTTTTGAGAGGCATCCTAGCTACTGGAATGAGAAGGCAGGCATTATTAAAGAAGGAACTGTCAGTAAAGCAGCAGTGTAGGACAAGGAGAGAAAAAGAAAGCATTCAGAGAAATTTGCAGCATTTCACATTTACTATTCACCTCATATTATGTGCCAGGCTCTAGGATGCCCTTTGAAGCTTACACTCATATCTGCTACCTAAATGGAATTTTCCTTCTGCTTTGACTAATTAGGTGGCAAAGAGATCACAACGCATTATAGAATACTTTCACTTTATTATTTTTTTTTAATTTGAGGATCGTTAGCACACAATGTTATATTAGTTTCAGGTATACAGCATAGTGGTTTGACAAGTTTTATACAGTATGCTATGCTCACCAGAAGTGTAGCTACCATCTGTCACAATACAACACTATGTAATAGTATTCACTATGTTCCCTATGCTGTACCTTCATCCCCATGACTTATTCATTCCATAACTGGAAGCCTGTATCTCCTACTGCCCTTCACCATTTTGCCCAAGGCCCACCCCACCCTAACCTCTGGCAACCATCAGTTCTTTATGTTTATAGTTCTGATTA
Organism: Lontra canadensis; assembly: GCF_010015895.1. NCBI lineage: Eukaryota > Metazoa > Chordata > Mammalia > Carnivora > Mustelidae > Lontra > Lontra canadensis. The sequence continues at coordinate 5,678,681 of NW_022631014.1, forward strand.
TGCTTTTTGCTTGTTCACTTTTTGTTTTTTTAGATTCCACTTATAAGTGAAATCATATGGTATTTGTCTTTCTCTGACTTATTTCACTTAGGATAATGCCCTTTAGTTCCCTCCATGTCATTGTTAAGGTAAGATTTCATTCTTTTTGATGGCTGAATAATATTCCATTGTGTATGTATACACACACACATGCACCACTTCTTCTTTATCTACTCATCAGTTGATGGACATTTGGGCTCCTCCACAGTTTGGCTATTGTTGATATTGCTTCTATAAACATCAGGGTGCTATAAACATCGAATCACTATTTGAACCACTATTGCTAGATCATAAGGTAGTTCTATTTTACCTTTTTGAGGACCTCCAAACTGTTCTCCAGATGGCTGCACCAGTTTGCATTCCCACCAACAGTGTAAGAGGGTTCCCCTTTCTCCTCATCCTTGCTAAGACCTGTTGCCTCCTCAGTTGTTGATTTTAGCTATTCTGACCAGTGTGAGGTAGTATCTCATTGTAGTTTTGACTTGCATTACTCTGATGCTGAGTGATGTTGAGCATCTTTTCATGTGTCTGTTAGCCACTTGCATGTCTTCTTTGGAAAAGTGTCTGTTCATGTCCTCTGCCCATTTCTTACCTGGATTATTTGTTATGGGGATGTTGAGTTTGATCAGTTCTTTATAGATTTTGGATACTAGCCCTTTATCTGACATGCCATTTGTGAATATCTTCCCCCATTTTGTAGGTTGTCTTTCAAGTTTTGTTGATTGTTTCCCTCACTGTGCAGAAGAGTTTCATCCTAATAAAGTAGTTCATTTTTGCTGTTTCCCTTGCCTCCAGCAACATGTCTAATAGGAAGTTGCTGCTCTATCTCTGAGGTTGAAGAGGTAGCTGCCTGTGTTCTCCTCTAGGATTTTGATGGATCCCTGTCTCACATTTAGGTTTTTCATCCATTTTGGATTTATTTTTGTGGACGGTGTAGAACATGGTCCAGTTTCATTCTTCTGCATATGGCTGTCCAGTTTTCCCAACACCATTTGTTAAAGGAACTGCCTTTTTTCCATTGGATATTCTTTCTCACTTTGTTGAAGATTAGTTTGACCATACAGTTGAGGGTCCATTTCTGGTTTCTCTATTCTGTTCCAATGATGTATGTGTCTATTTTTGTACCAGTACCCTACTGTCTTAATGACTACCACTTTGTAATACAGCTTGAAATCTGGAATCATGATGCCTCCAGTTTTGTTTTTCCCAGCCAGTAGTCTTATGACTGTTGTTCTAAATTCTTGTTTAAAGATATTGTTTATGTCTGTTTTGAGCAAGTCCCTAGCTATTTCTTCCTGACCTTTCTTTTGGGGAGAATTCCTCCATCTTGTCATTTTGGGTAAGTTTCTATCTTTCGTGTGTTTTGAAAGCTTGTTATGTTTCCTGCATCTGAAAGCAATGCTATATTAAAAAGGGGTCCTACATTGTCCAGGGCCTGGCCTCAGGAAGTGTTGCTGGTGTACAGTGTGTGTACCCTGCTGTTGTGTTTCCGCTGCTATTTCCCACTGGTCAGTCCTCTGCAGAACTCCTCCTTGCTTGCAGTGGGGAGTGTCTGGAACTTTAACTAGGTGTACTTTGATTTGTTTGTTAAAATAAGCCTGGATGAAAAGAAAAAAGGCTGATTCAAAAAAAAAAAAAAGAGAGAGAGAGAGAGAGAGAAGGAAAAGGAACGAAAAGAAAAACAAATAGACCATCAGAAAACTATAAGCCTGGGGGACCCTGGGTAGCTCTCCTTTGGTTAAGTGTCTGACTCTTGTTTTCCATTTGGGTCATGATCTCAGGATTGTGAGACGGAGCCCTGCATCAAATTCCATGCTGGGCATGAAGCCTGCTTAAGAATCTCTCTCTCCCTCTGCCCCTCCCTACTCTCTCCAAAACAAAATTAAATAAAACAAAACAAAATAAACAAAAAACAAAAAACCTATAAGCCTGATTCCAAAGAAAAAGAAAGGAAAAAATAAAAATAGAAAATAAGCCAGATCCAAAAAAAGAGAAAGAGAAAAGGAAATGAAAAAATAAACTAACAAACAAAGAAAAAATTATAAGCCTGGTTGCAAAGAAAATTAAAAAAAAAAAAAAAAAAGTAAAGCCTGGTCTTATTTTCACCAGAACTACAAGTGATGCTTTGAAGCACTCTATGATCATTAGACTTGGTGCATGTGGTGTGATGCCTGTGCTGGTCTTCGCAGGGAGAGGCCTGCCATGCTGGCTCAGAGTCAGACCTGTCCCAGTAAATGTGCACTTCTCAGGCACAGGGGGGCAGGCTTTGGTGTAAGTGGCACCTGCCTCCACTGGGAGCCCCTGTGTTGCTTCCTTAAGTCCCACTATGTGGGTGGTGAGGAGGGAAATGTCACTGCCCCACTCTCTTGTCCCCAGACACACACACTCTCTTGTCCCCATGTCTCACACACACTGCTGTTCAAGAAGCCCTCACAAAGTAGGAGGGTCCTGAGCACCTGCATTTTATCTTTGGAGCATGTCTGGGATTCAAAATGACAAAACTTAAAGGAGCTGACACCATGTGGACCCACTCCTCTCCTCCAGAGAACAGCCTTGCTGCATTGTGTCTATGTCCTCTGTCCCAGAAAAACAGTCCCACATTGCACAAAATCTTATGATGTGACACTGCAAAAAAGGCAGTGACCCGGTTATCCACCCTGAGCACATGCCTCTGTCACCTGCCTATGAAAGCCCTTTTGCTGGTACCTGCAGGGTCTCTTGTCCTTGGAGAGGAACTATACCTTCTTCCAAATGTACTCCCGAGAAGGGGAACACCGTCTCCCAGTTTGACCCAGGAGATTCCTACACCTCTTTGTACACTCCCAGGACATCATCCTCCTTCCCCCCAGGAGCACAGCCATTGCTCTGCTGTGGCAAATGTCCTGCACTCCCAGAACCTCAGAGTTTGAGCTTCACATGCCATTTGCAGGAAACCTGTGACACTCAGTACTCCTTACTCCCTTGTCAACGCTCTGGAGAGGATTCCATCTTGTGCAAACCTGAGGCAGCCCTCTCTCAACCCCTCCCTCTTCCTTTCTCTTTTATCTCTCTGTGGAAAGAGATGCAAAGTTTTTCTCTCCCCTCCATGGCAACATTTTTTTCTCCCCACCCCCCCATTCACTTCCATATGTCTCACACCTGCTACAATGTCTGCCTCCAACCATGGAGCTCCTTCTCCCAGTTCTCAGATCAGTTTCCTGGATGTTCCAAGTGATCTGACCTCAATATAGCTGTGTTTGATGGATTAGGAAAGCCCAGGGTCCCCCTGCTTCCTCACCATCTTAACTTAAGTCTTGGTTAGAGTGCTTTAAAAGGCCAAGTGTATTAGCTCTTTCTGTGTAGCAAACAATCACAAATGCCCACTGGCTTGGAATAAAGATAACATTTTTTTTTTCAGTGCTAGGCCTATTCTATCAATAAGCTGACACATCTCAGCTTCAAACTTCAGATAAAGTTTATCCCCCATACACCTTTCATCTTTGTTGGACCTGTGGCTATCCCACATACACCTTTTATCTTTGGGGGACCATTCTTCTCATGATGAACTGTAAGAGATGTGAGCAGTACAACACATAAAACCTCTTAAGAGGTCAGCTCAGAGCTGGTCCATTGCCACTCCCACTCACAATCCATTAACCAAAGCAAGTAACATGGCCAAGTTCAACATCAATGGGGTAGGGAAGAATACTCTGCCCACTCCATGGGAGATACTTCAAAGTCACATGACAAAAGGCATGGAGTGAATTAGACGAGCAATAATTCCACCTACCTCACCAGGCCTCGGTGGTATATAAAAGGCCCACTGCAGAGGCAGAAAAGAAAAAGAAGAGAGGTAAAATGATGTCAAGGACAAAAAAAACATGGAGTGCCTCAGTAGCTCAGTTGTTTTAGCGTCTGACTCTGGATTTCTGTTCAGGTCATGATCTCAGGGTCATGAGATCAAGCCCCACGATGGGCTTGACACTCAGAGAGGAATCTGCCTGAGATTCTCTCCCTCTCCTTCTGCTCCTCCCTGCACTCACACACTTTGCACATGCTTACTATCTCTCAAATAAATAAATCTTAAAAAAATAGTACTGTGTTTCATTTTGCCTTGAGCCTATAATACCCACAACCCACTCTCCATATAAATGTACATCATTCACCTAAATTTGAAATTTCTCTTTAGCACGTATTAGTCCAATTACCTTGATCAAATCACCTAACCTCAAGCCTCAGTTTCCTCACCCATAAAATGGGGAACATAAAGACCCACCTTATATGACTTTTGTATATAGGTGAGATAATTTCAAGTTGCTGGCTTACAGAAGTTGCTAATAAGCTACTTACTTAAAATAACTATTGTTACACACTATCCAAGACCCTTCCTTTGATCAGAAATTAACTGATATATTGTATGCCTGCTATGTCCCAGGCACAGTGATGGAACAGTAAAACACACTTGTCATTGAAAACCACACGAATCGCTATTACACAAAATGATAACCAAATCCTTATTACATGAGATAGTAAATAGTATATTTGAGGGTTGAATAAAGTATTGCAGGCATGCAGATAAGAAGAATGACAGTGTCTGAGAAAGATGAGAAAAGAGTCACAAAAAAAAAAAAAACTGAAATTTGAGCTAGGACTTGAAGGCTAAATAGGAAGAAGTACTCAAGACAGGGTGAAGGGGAAAGGACATTCTATAACATGAATGGCCTGTGTATAACTTGCTGGTACCAGAACCAGTAACATCTATAAGAAACTTGTTTCTTATCTCTCCATGTTGACACTAAATTTATCCTCATCAAGAATGTGATGGCAGGATGGAGGCACTTGTACAATTCCCTCCTAAAGGGAAGAGTTGAAGCAAGCTTAATGGGGTTGGGGGATCCTTTTCAGTCCCTTGAGGCTTCTGTTATCTTACATACAAGGACTATCATTTGGAAGAGTAGATATTATGGGAAAAGAAACTTAAAGAGTTTCAAACCAAAATAAGTTCCTCCCTAGAATACTGCATGGAAACACGGATTTATGGAGCACATTGTTCTTCTGAGGGAAAGCTGTCTTATTAACTTTAGCCCAAGTTTCTCAGTTTGTTTTTTATTCTTATCCCATGATAAAGCAGACAATATAGACAGTTCAAATCAGAGTAGACAGTTCCCCTTCTTTTTAAACAACTACTGTTCTTCCCACAGGCTTTATGAACACTATACTTGATAATGTCTCCACTGGGAATTTCAAACAAAATACATGTGAATTATCTTTTAGAAGGAAACACAGAAAGAAAATACTGATTTTTGTACATTCTTACTCCCCTCAGTCAAAGAATACTTCATTTTTACTCCTTGAGTTTCAAAATGGACATTTACTAAAAATACCTAAAAGAAGGTCTGGAAGGTGCTTTCAAAACAACCCTCAATTTTTTCTTCCAGCAGTAGTAACATGTTAATAATACCACCTCACATTTCCATAGTGTCTGCACATGACAAAGTAATGTTGCATTCATTGTCTACTTTAATTCTCAAAGTAATCTTGGAATAACACGTTAACGTATGAGCAAACTGAGTTTCTGAGATCAACAGTTCATTCAAGATACAACAGCTAGTAAGTCACAGTCACAATTTGAATGTATGTCTCAGACTTTTCCCCTGTAAATTGGCAATAGTGAGAATGTTGCAGAGCATCCATAATCTTGACCAGCTAAGGAGATCACTTGGTGCATGGATTAATATCATGGATTTTGGAGACTCTAATCCCTGCTCTACTAGCTGTATGTCCTAGGGAAATTTATTTGTGTAATCTGAGTTTGTTTCCTCATCAATTGCATTAGTTTGCTAGCACCGCCATAGCCAAATCACAGACTGGTTGGCTTAAACAAGATATTTTTTCCTCAGGAGCCTATAAATCCAAGATCAAGTTGTTGTAGAGTTGGTTTCTTCCAAGGGCTTTTCTCCTTGGCTTGTAGATGGTGATCTTCTCCATATGTCTTTGACATGGTCTTCCCTCAGTATGTATCTGTGTCCTAATTTTTTCTTATAAGGACACTGGTCATTGCATTAGGGCCCATCCTAATGACCTCATTTAACCTTAATTAACCTCTTTAAAGAACTGATCTCCAAATATAGTCACATTCTAAGTACTGGGAGGTAAGACTTCAACATACAAATTGGTGGGGACACAGTTTAGCTAATAATATCTATAAAATGGGAGGATGGAAAGTTTTCAGCATGATAAGTTGTATTAGTTTTCCATTATTGCTATAATAAATTATAACAAACTTAGTGACCTAATACATATTTATATCTTATAATTCAGCAGGTTCTAAGTTCCACGCTGGTCTTACCAGGCTAAAATCAAGATGTCAACAAGGCTGCGTCCCTTTTCCTAGGCTTGAGGGCAGGATGTGTTCCTTGCTCATTCAGATTCCTCATAGTTGTAGGACCAAGGTCCCAGTTTTCTTATTGGCTGTCAACTGAAGGCCCAGCTTCCAGAGACCTTTATATTCCTTGGTAGATGACCCCTTTCCTTCATCTTCAAAGCAAGCAACAAGAATTGAGTCCTAATCCCACGCATCTCACTAACCCTTCTGTGATCACATTTCTCTCTTTTCAAAGGGTCCTAACTTTTAAGGGCACCTTTCATTAGATTGGGTCCACCTGGATAACCAAGATAATCTCATCTCAAGGTCTTTAACCTTAATCACATCTGCAAATCCTTATGCCATAGTCACAGATTCCCAGGATTAGGGTGTGGACATATTTGGGGATTCTTATTCTGTCTACCACATTAAGTGCTTAATGAAAGAGAGCTATTATCTCTTTAACGGTTGAAGATAGAACTTTGGAAGCTAATAAGCCGATTCAAAATAAGGTTGATTGGTTCAACTAAGTGGTTGCAACCAGGAAACATTTGTCAAGGTCTAGAAACATTTTTGGTCATCACAATTGATGGGAGTGAAGGAGCATTTACACGGGTCCCTAGCTGGTTGAGGCCAGGGATGCTACTAAACAATGCACAGGACAGCGCCCCACAATAAAGACTTTTCCAGCCCAAAACATCAATGGTGTCAAGGTTGTGAAACCCTGGCTTAACTGGACACTTTGGTGTTTAATTGATCCATGTGGGAATTTCTATTATGACCAAATGAACTCTCATTGATGCTATAACCAAGTGGTCTCTTCTGCTCCATGACAGAAAAAAAAAAAAAAAAAAAAAAAAAAAACATCCTCTTTAGTTGGAAAAAAAAAAGTTTAAGAGATAGTGTTTCATGAAATCTTTATCATTTTTGAGACATGGTATAAGTTGATGGTTTACATCCTAATTTTAACCTGGTCTAAGAAAATGGGAATCGACTTATTCTAAATCCTAAGTGTGTGTGTGTGTGTGTGTGTGTGTGTGTGTGTGTAGTCATTCCTTCATTAAAAACCTAGCAAGGTAACAAGGACCAGGCGGGCTTATTCCAGGCATGCAGGATACATCAGTGAACAATAAAAGTTTCCTGCTCTTGTAAGTGGTAACATTATGGAGAAGGGAAATGGTCAATGAGGAGAACAAATTTAAAAGTGACAAATCATGTGAGAAGGTGAAAAATACTATGGAAAAAAGAGTTCAGAGTCAGGGAGATCAGGGCTGCAGTGGGAAAGGGAAGGCAGCGGGCTGGGGGGAGCAAGGACCCTCAGTGGAGGTATTACATGGGGTAGTCAAGGCAGGCCTCCTTAAGAAGTATAAGTAGTCTTAGTTATGAAGACCAGCTGTCATATCATTTTCTTAACTTCATTTGCTAAGTATTTGCAAATTATATTTGTGAGACATGACTGACATAGCTTTGCATGTTTATTGAATGAAAAAAAAATCAAATGGAAAAGAAATGAACCCATCAGTATCAGCCCATCATTAACAAAATCTCAGGGCTTGAAACTTAAGCCTTTGAGTTACAAATTGCTTTTCTTTCCTCGAGTTCAGTCTGTCTTCTCACTATACTCCACTCTGTCTTCTCACTATACTCCACGGTCAGGAACAAACAGGCAGTATGCATAACGAAGCTCCTGGCTATGGAATCAGCCACCCCCAACTCAAACAAACAAACAAAACAAAACAAGAAGAAAAAAAAAAAGACAGATCCAAGGACAGGTCAGGTGAGTCACAGCTGAGTGTATTATTTGTTGGAACAATTTATTATGCATTGTGCCAATCGCATTATATTCGTCATTTAATTTGTGTGAAGTGATACAGGAAAAAAACATTGATCTAGTGGTTGTACATACCCTCAATTCTTTTAAAAAACTATTAGATGCTAGAGAAAAGTTAACCTAAAATACTATTAAACAATTCCTTTTTAAACATATTAGCCAAGCCAAAAACTCTAATTTCTGCCTTTAACCAATGAATTCAAGATTGAAATAATCAGTGATTTCCTGAAAAACGGCTACCTCCTAAATTGCAGTATGTCCTGATTTCCCAGAGCTAGATTCCTCCATAATTCTTTTTGTTGCATTCATCCTTTTCAGTTCTTCTTTTTTCAAAGAGTTATTTATTAACAATGAATCTTGGAACACTGAAAAAATAAAATAAAATAAAAATAAAGTATTTATTTATTTTAGAGAGAAAGAGGGAAAGAAAGAGAGTACCAGTGGGGGGTAGGGAGAAGCAGAGGGAAGGAGAGAAAATCCCAAGCAGATTCAGTTGAGCACGAAGCCCCACACAGGGCTCAATCCCATGACCTTAAGAACATGACCTGAGCTGAAAGCAAAAGTCCGACATTTAACTGACTGAGCCACCCAAGCACCCCCATCATTTTAGTTCTAGATACAAACATTTGGCCCATGAATATTTTGAGGAGCACCACCATTTATTCTAACATAAAAGGATCCAATCTAGAATAAAATTGGGTTCCCTGCTATAAGCTGCATCTGATTAAGACCACGCTATGAAAATTCAAGTCAGCAAGTTAAAACTTGTTGGATTTGCTGCTCAACAAATCAAGAGACAGATCAATATTTTCTGAATACAGCCTGGGGGAGAGCTAGGGAAACAGAAGGAATGATATTCTCAGCTTTCCAGGAAGTCCATACAACAGAGTGAGAGCAGACATTTAAAATTTAACTTTCTCCAAACATCCTTTTATGGCTCCTTTTGAAAATATTTCTGGTTACACATTATCCTGCAGTTTGGCTATTTTTTTAATACTCTCCCTCTCCACATTCATTCCAATGGGAGCTGCCCATTGGCAGTGAAGGTCCATGATTATCTCACTGTGTATAATTCATTTAGCAGCATAATGTGCTTCTGCAAGTGCTGCCACAGCACAAAGAGAAACTGCCAACGTTAGCATTCCAGGGTCATGCAACCTGTCCCACCAGGAACTGTCGTTTAGAAGAGACCCCTCCAACAAGCTTTCTCCCACCTTGTGCTGCACTAGGGACGCTAACCTAATGCCACCCAAATGTCTCTGGGAGGCAGCTGCTATTACTTCTTCTGTAGGAACAGAAGTGCAGTGACCTAATCCTCTCCTGCTTTGCTACTCAGGGCAAGGTCCCTGAATAGCAGCATCAGAGACATCTGGGCCCTTGTTAGATATGCAGGCTCTTGGGCTCCTCCCCAGACCTACTGAATCATAATCTGCATTTTAACCAAATCTCTAGATGATCCGTGTGCACAATGAAGTTTGAGTTGCGCTCTACTGGCTGGAAGCCAACAATGCCAGAATTCTTCTCCAATGTTTTCAGAGTTGTCACTTAACACTGTTCTTTTTTTTTTTTTTTTTTAATAAACTCTGGGTTTATGCCTACATCGTGGCATTTACCATTTTTTATCTCTAACTAAAAATTTTCATATATCTGTCTCATCTGCACTCCATCATATAGTACAGTACTTCTTTGTTTAAGACCTTGTTTTTGTCCTTGTTTTTGTCTTTGCACCATTCAGAGGCTTGTAGGGGATTAAGATGATAGTAAACAAATGCAAACAATTGCTTTAACACTCTCTTTCTAGATGCTCAGAGATACTGTTGTGGACAGCTCTCATTTAGCCTTCTCATCCTGTCCCACTTCTTTGCATCCTAGCTCTCCAATTTTCCTTTTGGAAACCGATCTCCATTCTCAGGCCCTATGTCTCCAATATCCTGAAGAGCCTGCTCCACAGCAACCGCCTGAGAGCTTTCACCATCGTGGCCCTTTCCTTCAAGCAGCCCATGCATTCCAAGCCAGGGCAGGAGTGCCAGCCACAGCATACCTGACAGAATGAAGTGAAGAAGGCAAGCTCCTCCCTCTGTGACTGCTGAGCTGGTACTACGGAAGCCTGGAGCTGCCTGTGGCCATCGCTTCCTCTTCCTAAGGGATGTCTGACTGAGAAGATTTCAGAGGCCATTGCTTGAAGGGTTGGCTCTGCCTGCATAGTTCTGCACACCTGCTTTAAGCAAGGGGCCTACCTTCATGGCAGGGAGGCCAGGACTTCTCCAGGTTCTTCCAGCACAAGGCCCTCCTGTGACTGGAGGATGCTTGAGATGAATGTTAAGGCTGCTTTTCCTCTGACTGGCTAGGGGAGTTGTCCTGAAAGCCCCCTGCTGTGAGTGCTCTTTGGTTTTAATAGGAAATAACCAACCCATGGCCAGTGCTGCCAGCAGCATAACCAACCCCCAAGATCCTCAGTCTCCTCCCAGAAAAACCTTCTCCATATATTCTTAGTCTGATAGAGAAGTCGCAGCCTGGCACATTGCTTAGACAGCACTTTTGTCAGTATGTTAGTACCACACTCCTCAAAACCCAGGTGAACAGGCATCTCCACACTCAGTCACCTGGTATGGACCTCATGCATGATGAATTCACCCAAACACACTTCCATGGCCACAGCATCTGCCATGGAGTCTTTTGGGGCCAGAAGATGCCTCAAGTGGATCTGTAGCTGAATGTATGGACCCATGCTGAGTCACCAGAGATCTTTTTATGCTCCATTAACCATTTAGATTCACAAGACTAAGGTAGGCCACACTTGACATCTATCTGTTAGGTTAAGGATAAAAACCAGAGCTTGCCTAAGGGCAACTTCAAGGGTTTTGTTTCCGTGATAGTCCTTGAAGCACTCTAACAGCTCAGATACAAGAAGGTGAAACCCACATCAGACAGGTACAGGACCTACCCCGGCCTAAAACCTGCTAACCATAGAATTCAGCTTCCAAGTTCCCTGCAAGACGTGTGCCCAGATAGAAGTCCCAACTCTTAAGGACTCCCAAAGCTAACTCCCCAATCAGGTATTTGTCTTTCATTCATAGCCCTTCTAGTCCAGATGCAATTTGCCAAAGATCATTTTTAGCACAAGCAATCCCGCCTAGAAACATAGTTGACATTCTGTCATTGTCAAGTTACCAGGGGAACTGAGTGAGCAAGTTAAAGGTCAAATTCTCATTCTGAAAGGGAAAGAGTTTTGTTAACCATTTATCCACAATGTTAACAAAGACGGGACACATCCTCAGAAAACATACAGGGATCCTTACAGAGATTCTGGGGCCCCGAGTTCAGATGGATACACTGGTGAAGAAATTAAGTAGAAAACAAATAGAAGCGTAACCGGTTTCCACCTGGAAGAACAGGATCGTTTCAGTGACGGAAGCAGGGCTCTCCTGGGTGGGGAGCCAGGCATGGACTGCACCACCTGCTGAAGTACAAATATAGCTTTGTCTGTCATCACTTGACATGCTGAACCAGAGAAAACAAAGGACCAGATATTTTTATACCAGTTTATCAACTCTTCTTATAAAAGCTGAGGTCCAGAGAAGGTGTCTTTTGTTTGGTTGTTTTGTTTTCTGAAAAATGATGAGAATAGGTGTAAGAAGGTGTCCCTTTCTAGCATCCTTGCCAATGGGACCCAGATTGAGAAAGCCAAGGTTGACTTCCACATATATGGTGCACTAGCCAAGGATCCCCCTTAGTCCTCCTCTAGTGGGTGTCTGTATGTCTGTGTGTCTATGTGTACATGCACACATATACAAGCAGTGAAAAGAAGCCCAACAATACCTCAACTTTCCCAGTTTAACAAGAAAGTAAGAACAATGTTTATTGAGCTTCCTTGGAAATTTAGTGGCACTGAGAGCTATCATTTAGTTATCAAATTGTGGCAAAATGGGGCAGAAAATCTGAGTTCTCCAACATATCATATGGGTAGCAACACCCAGTGCTACCAACTTCTATAAAATCATAAATACAATATTTATCAAAAATACAAATACCAACATCATCAAGTCATAAATGTTGGTCATATTGCCATAATTACCTCCAAATTCCATCATCATTAAGCACCTTACCTTGAACCACAAAACCGCTATTATTTAAAACTGTAGTTAATATGATCCAGAGCCACAAAATTACCAATATCTAAAACAACATAATCTCTATCACCAGAAACATGTGTCCAGTAGTATATGTTAGCTATTTTCGCAATAATGTCGTTTAACAAATGAACTCAAAACAAAATAACTTTAAAGAAAAAGGGGAAAAAATGAAGTGATTTTAAATGGTAACAATTTATTTTGTTCCTGATTCCACAGGTGGCCGAGGTAGGACTTCTGGTGTAGATCAGGTCCGGTGGATCTCAACTAGACTTGTTCGTTGGCTGCAATCAGCTAGTAGGTTAACTAGGACCTGGCTGGTCAAGGATGACTCAGCTCTACAAATGATCTGTCACCTTCTTGCAGGCTAACCCAGGCTTGTTCATGTTGAAGGAAGGGGGATACCAGCATAAACAGAAATACATGTGTTATTTCAGCCACATTCTGCTCAGCAAAGCAAGTGATAAGATGAACCCAGATTCAAAAAGGGGATGGAACACACTCTACCTCTTAATGGCAGTTGCTGCAAAGTCCCATTACAAAGGATATGTGAACATGGATGCATGGAGAATTAAGGTCATTTTTGTCATCAATCTGCTGAAGATACTCAAACGGAGTACCACATATACTTGGAACTGAAAGTGACATGAACAGTTAAAAGCCACAAGACCCATCAAGTGCCATTTTTAGTCACAAATATTTAACATCACAAGCATGTCACCATCACATGCTTACTATCACCCAGAAACAATACACATCTTACCTGAGCACCTTCATCGACTACCTCCTGACTAAGACATCTAAGTCACAGACTCCTCTCTCACTGGGTCCTGCGATACAAGTCATGTAGTATCAAGTATCTATGTTCCCCATCAAGCTGTAACCTGTGAGAAGAAATTGATAGTCTACTTCAATTATACTTATTTTTTCCAAATCTCCCAGAAGTACAAGAACATTTTTTTTTAAAGATTTTTATTTATTTGACAGACAGATCACAAGTAGGCAGAGAGCCAGGCAGAGAGAGAGAGGAGGAGGAGGCAGGCTCCCCGCTGAGCAGAGAGCCTGATGTGAGGCTCAATCCCAGGACCCTGGGATCATGACCTGAGCCGAAGGCAGAGGCTTTAACCACTGAGCCACCCAGGCGCCCCAAGAACATTTTTTAATACCACATCTTGACAAAGCGATTCCTGAGAGTAATAGAAAACATATATTAACTTCTTTTGTCGCTCTGCAAATTTCAAAATATGTAAGCGTGGTTTTGGGAATGGTCATCCTAACAGATAATGTGTCAACTTTTCTTCCTGTGAAAGGATCAAATATATTTCTTTAGGGAATTGTCCATGAGTACATTTCCCAGAAAACACATGTTTATTTTCTTGATAAACAAATGTACTATTTTGACTAAGTTTCCTGGGAAGAGGGAGAAAATGAGCAAGGTAATAACTACTGGTCATTACTGAAAGAATCAGAAACTATTTATAAAACCCACATAAAGTGAAATATGTTATACCTAGTAAAATAATAAACTGGACAAAAACTCAAGCTTAATGTGTTCTGAGACATGATTTTAGAGAAGCCAACAAATTTCCTGTGAGTATTCACGTGAACAGTGGTTATGTTCTTAAAGGGACCTACTTGTCCATACTCAAAGAAAGTGGACTCTTGAAAGGTTGAAGACATGAGGGCCTTCTCAAAGACCTCTGTATGGAAGACCAGCTGCTTCCAACAAGCCAAATATCCTCCTGCATCTGACAGATGGGGTCCTTGAAACTATGAGTAAAGGTCATAGATGTAGGAGACTAATTTTTAAAAACTGTTTCTACAACTATGATTTGAGGACCACGCTAGACCCAGTCATGTTCTATTAAGTTCCAATTATAAAAATTTCATTCAACAAATGTTTATTGTGCACATACTTCATGCCAGGAATTGTGCTAGGCACCGTGGATACCACTGTGTAAAATAGACAAAGTTCCTACACTAATATACATTCAAACATAGAATCTAGGTAACAAATGGGAGACACATAAATGACCAAAGGAATTACAGCTTGTGATAAATGTTAAGAAAGAATGGGGGCACCCAGGGGGCTCAGTGGGTCAAGTGTCTGACTCTTGGTTTCAGCTCAGGTCATGATCTCAGGATTGTAAAATCAAGCCCTGCATCAGGCTCTACACTCAGTGGGAAGTCTGCTTGAAGTTTCTCTCCCTCTGCCCCTCTCCCTGCACTCGCTCTCTCTCTCTCTCTCAAATGAATAGAAAAATCTATTTTTTTTAAATGTTAAGAAAGAATGAACAGAGAATGAGGACAGAGAATAATGAGAAGCAGGAGGGCAGGCCAACCTACATTCAGTAGTGGTCAGGAACAAGTCTAGAAGGTGACATGGAAGCCAAATTCCAAAGGATGAGAAGGAGGCAGGCATGCAAAGACCTGGAAGAACAGAGGAAACCAGAAGTGTGAAGTACCTGAGGCAGAAATGGAGCTCCTCCAGAACCTGTCAGAAGGCAAATGTGGCCACAGCTGCAGGTTTGTGGGGAGACAAGCATGAGACGCAGCCAGAAGGGGACATCACAACCAGATGACGCAGGGCCGTGCGGGCCACAGAAGAGAATGCACAGTTTATTCTGGAAGCAGAAGAAAGCCACTGAAAGGTTTTAAACCAGGGAGTGGCATAATCTCACTTGCATTCTTTAAAGATCCATCTGGTTGCTGGGTGAAGAGTGTATTATGTCTATATTATCATACTTATTTAAATATTCTGAAAAATACCAGCATACCAACGTAAATGTCCCAGAGTGACATTAAACTGGGCAAAAGGCCTACAGACCACCACACCTCCATATAAGTATAAATATTGCCTTAATCATTGCCAAAAGCAACATGCACCACACTTAATCGGACGTGTTAATTTTTAATTTGATGCTTGAGCTCCTCCTTGTGGCTATATGGTTGCAAGCTCCTTGGTAATACTAGTTTCTATACAGTGACTGGCAATCTTTTCTTTTTTTAAAAACCTACCTTTGTTAATAAGAAGTGCAAAATCTAAAACATGGATCTGAAATTTAATTAGTTTATTTTTAAAAATAAGCTTATTATCAGCTATTGCAATCAGTACTTGTATGATATGTACTACATGGTATAGTGTATAATATGGTTACATTCTCATTGAAACCTGTTGTTTTCTGTAACACTGTTGCCAACATCTGGTACAAATTAAAGTAAGATATAAGGTATTTTCCTTCCCTCAAAAATAATTCCATCAAATAACAGAATGTTTTTAACAAATCCACAGCAACAGAACAAAAGGAGTAAATCTTAATGCTCCATTCTCAGAGTAAAAACTGAAGTGGGACATATTTATCCGCTATGGAAGATGTGAATAAAAATAAACATTCTCTTCATTCATCACCATATATAGTTGGTGACTGACAACTTGAATTAAAGAGAACCCCAACCAGTTGGGCATTAGGGACTTCCTAACTGTTGGATCCCTTACTTAGTAAGAATTACAGCTTTGGAAAATTGCTCTCAGAAGGCACATCCGTTCCAAAAAATCTCATTTGCAACCCATTTTGATGTGTAGAAAGCTATCATGCCATGAGGTATCCCATGCAGATGTAAGACAGAGGGAGGAAAACCTGCTCAGCCCTGGAGAGCTGGATGTTTTACCTGAAGATGAAGTTAAACCTTTACTGCCTTAATACTCTGTGTCTCTTCTTAGCTCTACTTATTATTCTCAATGTATTTCCAGTGTGTTTAGAATTTCCAAGTAGGGGCACCTGGGCTGGTGTATAATAAAGAACACTGGGAACTGTATGGGGCCAGTCAGCCAGAAGGTAACCATAGTAATGGCACCATCCCTTGGACAGGCAGAAATATTGTGATAGATCATGTTTGAAATCTAAAAATGTGCTCAAAGCATGAATGTCAGTCAGTGACTATTCAAGGTGGAAAACACATTAAACTTCCACTAATGTCACACTCCTTACATGCAGCTGACTCAGCCCACTGAACTACCCTGTGTGTGATTCCTGTAGAAAATTGTACTTAACCACAAAGACCTGCTTTGAAATAGCTATAAAGCAAACTGTTCCAGAATTCTGTTCTGGAGTCACAACTCATAAGGATGGGATCAACCTAAAGAAAAAATATAAGTTCTTGCAGTTTCTTGCAAGTGAGAACTATAATTATTAGAAATGCAGATAAGCATTTCATGATGCATTATTGCTTTATGATATATGAAATGTAGAACATTTCAGTCATAGGCCATCTTATCTTTTTGTCGTTAGTGTCAAAGAGACAAAGCTCACTAAAAAAAAAAAAGGAATCAATTTTGTGTAGAGTTAGTTGACATAATAAATTCATAAAATGCAGAAACATTTGCAACAAAAATAAAATCACTGAACACAAAAATGCTTAAGAGTTAAAATGAATGTGCTCTCTCTAAAATGCAAGATAACTTAAACTTATTGGAAATATAAAATTAAGACACAAGTAACTACAGATAACTTGCCTAGAAAATATATAGTAAACGCTCTGAAAAATAATATGTAAAAGGACACACAAATTCAAGGAAGAGGTACAACTATAGTATTACATAAGGTCTATTATAAACATGATCTCCAACATAGTTTAAATCAGGACCCTTTTGGTGCAAGTGGTAGGAAATGAACACAAACCAGTGCAACTATTTTTTTCGTACCTAAGAAATACAAGGATATAAGGATGAAGAGAGTCACAGAGAAACAGAAGTTGTTCTCTTGCTCTTTCTCACTTCTCTCTCTTTTTTCTGCTCTGCTACCTTCTTAATTTTGTCATCACTTTCTCCTGCTGCAGACATCTTACTCTATGCAGCACAGTTTGGGCGTAGAAGGAATACAAATATTCTTTGTCTTGGGAGCAACCACCCACAGACAGAGTTTTTCTCTCTCAGTGCCTTATAATAATCTATAGAAAAGACCCCAAGCTGCCCAGTTCAGGGCACATACCCACCCGTGCACCAATCCCCAAACAATGGGTGATAAACTATTACGGTTGCCCTGTCCTGGATCTTCTGTAGCTTGTTTTGGGGTAAGGGAGGGGCAGGAGGCAGGGAACAGGATATTGTGACTTGGAGCTCTTCTATACACAGAATACTCAAAGGAAGGTGCTATTGCCAGAAGAAGTGAGCACAGAAGGGAAGAAGAGGAGTAGCTTAGTAGAAAAATATCCACTGCAGTTTCTTTTTCTCTTTTATTTATTTTTTCTTTTTATTTGACAGAGATCATAAGTAGGCAGAGAGACAGGCAGGGGTGGGGCGGGGAGCAGGGAGTAGGCTCCCTGCTGAGGAGAGAGCCCGATGCGGGTCTCCATCCCAGGACACTGAGATCATGACCTGAGCCAAAGGCAGAGGCTTAACCCACTGAGCCACCCAGGCACCCCCCAACTGTAGTTTCATCAGGTAAATGACACTGGATCACCAGCTTTAGAAAATTGATTATAAGGTATAAGCCAATGGCAGGGGGGAAGAGCGGAGGCCAAGTATAAGAGAGGCAATAGGAAGGCAGAGTTCACTTCAAACACACAAAGAACTTCCTAACAATCTGAGGATACCAATGATGCAAAAGGTTACACTTCATCAAGTAGTAAGCCATCTACTTCCAGAGGTATTCAATTCTCATCTGGAAGACAATTTGGCAGAGATGTTGCAAGGGGAATATAAGTTTCAGATGGGTTGAAAGTGAATCCAAAAAACAGTAACCTTAAAAATTATGATTCTGTAAATTATGATATTTTAAGATTTATCCTCAGAGACCTTGTTGGGTCTTAGATATTTTGGTTCTTAGGGGAAATCTTCTGGTGGAGAACAACTGGTAACCCATGAGTCTTACCTGGCCCATGTACTATTTGTTGAATATTTAAATAATCACCAACAGTTCAAACTCTTAAAAAATTCATATAAAGCTTTGACTTTATAGCCTTCCTTGAAAAATCTAGATGTGCCTTAGCTGGAGCCAAGATTGATTACACCCTTAGACAAGGTTCCTGCTCTCCCAATTTCTAGCTCACCCCACTTATTTATACTGCCTCTCTTTCTCTGATTTATATTTCATTTTGCAATCCCTGTGTAAACCAAAATTAACACTATTCTTTACTCTGACTACCACAGCTTTATCCTCTTTTTCTATTAGACTGACCTGGATTCCATCAACCACAATCATAGACTTCCAGCAATTATTGCAAAAACAACAGTAACAAACATAGTAACAAATATGGGGTAACACTTAATGACTGTTGATTCTGTGCACTGTACTAATGCTGTTATATACTATGTTAGTCAGTTTAGACCAGGCTTCCACTGCTGTAAAAATTCCCAATCTCAATGACTCAACACAGAAAAGTTCATTTCTTGCACACATTTCACATCTAGAGGAATGAGCAGTGTGTTTTAATCCACACATTACTGAGGTATACAGGTTGGCCAAGGTTCTACTATACTGCGGTTTCTTTCTTGGTCCTCTCAAATATTTAGTAGATTTTCTCTTTGATTGCCAGATATTTCATGGGCCAACACCAGCATCCATAGTTCTTTGTGAATCATGTTTTCAGAAAATATTCCATTTTCCAGCTTTTCCCCTAGAACTCAAAGTTCATTAGAATTTAATCTCCTTCTCAAGTTATATCCGATGACAGTACTGCCAAATATATTCCCACAACATAATAAGATTTCTATTCTTCTGACCTCTGAGATCACTATCCTTACTGCCTTTTGCCCAAGCAGTAAGCCGATATTTAAAACATAAATATTTCATGTTTTTATTATAACAGCACCCTACATCCTATAAGATCCATATTATTTACAGTAACCTAAGTTTATGCTGCAGTAACAAGTCATCCAAATTCTCAGTGGTTTGACATTGGAAAAGTTTATTTCTCATTTTCGCAACCTATCTGACCATCATAGTCAGGACTCTATTCCACATTGTCACTAAGGACCCAGGCTGACTAAAGCTCTACCATCTTGTAGCTTTAATATGTAAATGTTACCTTCTCAGCTGCCACAGCAAGGGAAGAAAAAGATTAGTGAATTAGTCATGAACTTGTTAATGCCTCATCCCAGAAGTGACACAGTGCTTTCACTTTTGATCAGCCAGGAAAAGACACATGACCCACCTAACTGCAAGTGTTATTGGGAAATCTGAGAACAGATAGAAACTTTAGTGAGCACCAATCTCTTTGCCTCATCACCCCACTTAATTCTTCGTCCACGATTCTTTGAGGTAGGTATCATTATCCCCACTCTACAGATGAAAAAACTGAGACACAAAGAAGTTGAATGAATTATCCAAAGACAAGGCTGGTATGTGGAAGATACAGGATAAGATTCCAAAATGAGAGAACCAGGCAGAGGAATTGCAACCAGAACATACTATCTACATCTTTTAGGTACTTCTAAATTTATTCATTTACCAAAAATTTATCGATTTACCATACAGAAGCCCAAATTTTGCCATCATAGTGAGATTTTGCACAACTCATTACTTCAGTCTCACAGGACTTTCTAGTGTGAGAATAAAAAACACCCGCAGAACTTCAGTTTACTTTTCTGTGATTAAAGAAAGTGGACAAGTAATTCTCAGTGCCCCATCCACCACCGGTACTAGTGAATCAATTCTTAGGTCAATGTAAATTTAATTTAAAATTCAGATATCAGCCCTCCAACTGTCCTACTTTATTATCCACAGAATTGTGGTAGACTGTGACATGATATGAAAAAGGAGATCTACATTACCAATTCTTCTTTGTATTTATGAGAAATTTTTGAAATGCTTTATTTCTCCTTTTATGGGGTTAGGCAATTGATATTACTTTCAAGTGGCATCCCCTAGATAAGATAAGTTAGATTTCCAAACCCTTTTTAAATTTAAATGGAAGTCTGCAGGTATCAGTAGGTTGAGGACAACTAGGACTAAGGATCATCTGAGTACATTTGGAAATTTATAACTGTGTCCACCAGAGGCCTGATGACACAGAGATGCTGAGGAATGTTTGGAGAATGAAGTCTGGAGATGTAGGACAGACCCAGTGGACCTCTGTAGGTAAAAAGGGTTCTCAGCCTTTATACGAACAAAAGAGGAAACCAAGCACTAAAGTCTTCACCTATTTCAGAAGCTGGAGCTGTAGGATGGAAGGGTTAAGTCTGAATCTCAGTGAGCTCAGAGGGATAAACAGCACTACGTGGGACCCCTGTGACGAAACAGAGCACAAAATCCAAAAGGAAAGTAAGTCATTTTACTCCAGTGATCCGCTGCTGCATAACAAACTATTCCAAACTGAGGGGTATAAAACAATAACAATTTTTATATATCTCATGACTCTAAGATCAGCAGTGCAGACAGGGCCGCAGAGGAAAGGCTCATCTTTGTGCCACAGTGTCTGGGCCTTGGCTGGGAAGAGTGAGAGGGATGGGGTGATTCAGACTTTTTGGCAATGGAATTATCTGGAGGCTATTTCATTCACATGTGTAGCTCAGATGATTCAAAGTCTGCACTTAGCCAGGACTGTTGAATAAAGTACCTACACACGGCCTCTCCCTGAGGCTTGGTCTTCCTGTAGAGTGGTGACTGGGTTCTGAGAGAGAGCATCTCAAGAGGGAACACCTGGAGAGAGAATGTTCTAAGAGAGCCAAGTGGAAGTGCATGGTCTTTTATGACCCAACCTCAGAGGCCACGTACCATCATTTCTGCCAGACTGTTAGTCACAGCAATGACTGGCCTGCCTCTCTTCCAAGGGAAGGGGCACAGACTCAACTTCTCGACAAAGGAACATCAAAGAACTTGGAGTCATATTTTTAAATCATCACACATGCTTCCCAATTTTGGCTTTGCCATCTCAAGGGCTGCTGGGCCTCACTTGGGGCAGACACACAATTGTTTGTTGACACAGTGGCACCCAGCATACCCAGCATGAGACTGGCTGATTTGTAATCACAAACAAGATACCCATTAGGAACACCTAGAAGTACTTGAGGAATATGTCACAGGAGCCTAAGTTCCTGTGTGAATAGGAAAAGCAAAAGCCAGAGAAGCCAGCTTCTTCTTTTTTTTTTTAAGATTTTATTTATTTATTCAATAGAGAAAGAGATCACAAGTAGGCAGAGAAGCAGGCAGAGAGGGGGTGGGGGGAAGCAGGCTCCCTGCTGTGCAGAGGGCCTGATGTGGGGCTCGATCCCAGGACCCTGAGATCACGACCTGAGCTGAAGGTAGAGGCTTAACCCACTGAGCCACCCAGGCGCCCCAGAGAAGCCAGCTTATTCTTAATAATGTAGTTCCACTTGTAAGCACAGGCTGGAGAAATCTCAACAAAGGGTAGGAGGAACACGTTGTATACTTATGAATGGTCAGAGAAAACAGGGCAGCTAAAGAGGAAACCTACAGGGACTCTAAAAGACAGGAACTAATGCACCACTTACTGCAATGCTACCCAATTCAGGATGGCTGCGGATTGCAAACTAGATGAGCTCTTTCGTTCTGTCGAAATAAGGAGACAAGCTGTGCTTTTCAAGCCAATTCTTTAAGCCAACCTTGAGTCTTCTATAAAGAACTGCAAGCACGATGCTCTTCAAAATGCCAGCCACGGTTGCTCATGGAAATGCAAGTTTCATGCACACAAGTGAGGAAAGGGCTTTATGTTCGAAATTGGCTTTTCAGCCACACACACACCCCCACCCCCTGCCCTCACATCTTTAATAATAAAAAAAACTAAACAAAACTTATTTCCATGCACTTGATCATTCTGAAAAATCACAGGGAATTGGAGCCAAAAGGGAGGAAAGTAACCCTTCTCGACAAAGGATAAATACCTGCCCCATAATTTATGGAGAATGCAAATCATCCAAACAGCGGTCTATTGGCATTGACTGTTATTTCATTTAATTAAATGGCCATACAAGCCTCAGAATGCCATGTCTCCTGCCAGTTGACCCTATTCCCACGACCTTCCCTCCACAGAGTTCAGGGAAACATGATACTAGAAAAAAAAAAAAAAGACATTTCATTTTAAACACGAGGGAAATATGAATTTGTGCATGAAAGGAGGTTAGGTAATGAAGACTTTTCCTTTGACTAGATTGTGCCACCAAAGCCTTTGTGACTACTATGCAGGAGAAACTTGCGTTGTCTTGTTTTTTGTTTTCTTATTTGGATGGCAGTCAGCCTTCTCACTTTTTCATTATCGTGTAGCTAAATTTTGCATGAAATTGTGTCACTGTTTGTTTTTAAAAATTCCAGAACTCAGCATTTCCTATGCTTGCTTTTGCTACTAAAATCTTGATTCTTGAGTGATGTTGGACCTTCTGGTTATTCTTCAGGCACTGGAGTTGTGATCCCATGATTAGGCTGATTAAGTCTTGGAAGATATGTAGGTGAAGTTTTCATGGAAGTTTCATGCTGGCTTATCTCACCTACCCACAGAGCTCAAGGTTCATTAAGTCTATGCTAGGTCTACCTTAAATGAATCTGCACATGGACACCTGGGTGGCTCAGTCAGTAAAGCATCTTACTCTTGATTTTAGCTCAGGTCATGATCTCAGAGTCATGAAATCAAACCCCATGTTGGGCCCTGCACCCAGCAGGGAGTTGGCTTGAGATTCTCTCCCTCTCTCCCTCTCCCCAGGCTTACATACCCATGCACTCACACCTGCTGGCTCTCTCTCTCACAAATAAATAAATCCTTTTAAAAATGAATCTGCACAGTCTCTGATCTCCTCTCCTCTTTTCCCCCATGATCCCTCCTGTCTTTTTTTTTAATGACTACAGTCATGGATTTTTCCATTGTATTAGATGTAAAAGGGAACGCATTTTCACAAATGCATTATGGAGTATTCCCAACATTCTAAAAAGTTCCCTCATGCCCTCTCCTAGTCAATACCTTCCCCTTGAAAGGTAACCACTATTCTGACCTTAGTCACCATAGATTAGTTTTGACTATCCTTGAACTTCATATAAATGGAATTATACAATATAGTTTGTATACTGTTGCTCCTTTCATTCACCGATATGGCTATAAGAGTCCTCTGTGTTTTCGAATGTAGCCACATTTCTCTCTTTCCTTATATTCCATTGTATGAATATACATGCAATAGTTTATTTGGAAACATTCTACTGCTGAAGATCAGTTTACTGCTGATGGTGCCCTCGGGCTTTTTTCTCTATTTGTTATCCTCCCCAGATGTCAGCTCTATCATTAAAAGAGAGTCAGGTCCTTCTAGAAACCAAGAGCAATTTCAGGCTCTGTGAGGTGGGTAGATGAAGGAGATATATTGAAGCCTTTGAGATCCTATTCTGGAAGGGATTTTAAGTCCCTTAGAGTTTTCTAAGTGAAACAACCAAAAGAAGACAAAGAGGAACCTTCAGTATTATTTTCTTGCTAATGTTGACCTCTTTCAAAGTTTAACTTATATGTCCAGCTACTGGGTATTTTTAGCACCTATTGTATGCCAGATATTTGTCGGGTCCTGGGAATGAAGCATCAAATAAGACAGATAAGGACACTGTTCTTCTGAAGCTAACTTTCAAAGAAGATATCAAATGGTGATAAAAGCTATGTGAAAATTAAAATAGGACAGTGCAATGAAATAGCCAGAAAAAGCCTTACTGGGGGAACCACAAAATGACAAGAAATAGTCATAGCAAGAGAATCAGAGGGAAGCCATCTGGAGGAAACACAGTCTAGACTGACACAACAACTAGATCAATGCTCTTAAGTCAAGAATGAACTTGGCCTTCTTAAAGAAGAGAAGGTAGGCTCACGAGGCCAGCATACAGGAGGCAACATGAAAGCAGCAGAAGATTAGATCAAGGAAGTGAGCAGGAATTGGATCATACGTGACTTTGTGGTAAAGAGTTAAGATTTTATTCTAAGTACAATGGGAAGCCATTAGAGGGCGTTAAGCAGAAGAGTAGCACTGCCCTAAAATTAAGTGGAAAGCGGCTGAAAAGGAGTCAGGAGTAAAAGCAGAATACCAAAAAAGCACCAGCTTCTTCAAAAACAGGTGATGGCACTAAGGCAGCAGCAAAGGAGGCAAAGACATGGACAGAGTTCAATATGTTTTGGAGAGAATCAACAGAATATGCCATAGAAAAGATGTGCCACTACACAAGGGGAGAGTGTCATTAAAGGTAACACACTCAGGTGCCACCTATGAATCAACAGAGTTATAACCACACAACCCCTCAACCCCATCTCTAGCTTCAGGCAACCACGAATCTATTCTCCATCCACATAATTTTGTCATTTCAAAAATGTGACATGTAACCTTTTGATATTTATTTTTCACTCAATGTGATTCCCTTCCTATCCACCCAAATTCTTGTGTGTGTCAATAGTTTGTGACTTTTTGATGCTGACTAGTAGTTCACGATATGAATATACCACAGTTTATTTAACCATTCAGCAGTAAGAACATTAGGGTTGTTTGCAGTTTTCGTTTATTACAAATAAACCTCTTTGATAATTTGGATACAGGTTTTTATGTGACTATAAGTCAATTCTCTGGAATAAATACCTAGGAGTGTAATTGCTGGGTTGTTCATTTTATAAGAACTTACCAGACTATGGTCCAGATTGCCTATGCTATTGTGCATACCCCACGGACAATGTATGAGAGACCCAGGTTCTCCGCATCCTTGCCAGCACTGATACTATCACTGTTTCTAATTCTGTTGAATATATATGTAGTGATATCTCAACCTGCTCTTAATTTCCAATTCCCAAAGGCTAATGTTACTGAATATCTTTTGATATACTTGTCTTATGCACAGCCTCCTCACTAAAATGTCTTTTTATGTGTTTTGCTTATGTCAAGTTAGATTTTTATTAATTCTTTTACTACTGATTATCAAGGGTTCTCTATATAGTCTAGCAATAAATCTCTTGTCAGATATGCTTTGTAAATATGTCCTCTCAAATTGTAGCTTTTCCTTGCATCCTCTTAACAAGATCTTTCAGAGAATAAAGCTTTAATTTTGACCCAAAAAAAAGAAAAAAGAGGTACCATTATGCTAAACAAGTTTCTGTCTTCCTACTGGGCCTTACTCAAGACTCCTTGTATACACTAGGATAGTGGAGGAAAGGATGAAGAAACTCAGGGGGAAAGATGATCTTGCCTTGTAGTAATTACTTCCATCAGCCCACAACAGGCAGAAAGTACTCTCACATACATGTATCACTTTATTAATAGAACAATTCTATAAGGGAAGGAAGCAGACATTAAAAAAAAAAAAACCACAATTTTACAAATTAAAAAACTCTCAAATTGAAGGTAATAACAGACTAAACAAAGGATTCAATTGGTAAATAATTAATACTAATAATTAGTAAGTTACAAATCTAAGACGTGTACCCATCCTTGTGACATCATTCCTCCATATTGTTTTCTTGAGATATTTGCCCTAGTGATCATAATAAATCTTACCCTTTATTGAGTTCTTTCTCTTTGCCAGACACCGTGGTAACGTGACATATCTCACCTCTTTTAATCCTATAATGTAAGTACCATTACTGCAGTCCTTATTTTGGAGACCTGAAAACTTCAGGTTATGAGAGTTTAATCTTTCAAAGTTTTCATGATATTAAATAAAATCTTTTTTAAAAAAATGGGGCACCTGGATGGCTCAGTGGATTAAGTCTCTGCCTTCCGCTCAGGTCATGATCTCAGGGTCTGGGGATCAAGCCCCACATTGGGCTCTCAGCTCAGCATTGGGCTCTCTGCTCAGCAGGGAGCCTGCTTCCCCCTCTTTCTCTGCCTGCCTCTCTGCCTACTTATAATCTGTCTCTCTGTCAAATAAATAAATAAAATATTTTATTAAAAAAAAAAAAGCTCTCACGATGCTAAGTGCTAGAACTAGAATTTAAACCAAGGTAAACTCACTCCAAAGCCCATTTCCCCAGTCATAATATTAAGCTATTACAGACAGTACAAGTAGAATGTGTTAAAAATCCCATTTGCCACCTCCAGTGTTAAGTATCTTAAAATAATTTCAAATACTAATACTCTCTGAGACTTTTAACAACACCATACTGATAAATTAATGTATAAACACTGTGGATATTTTCTTCCTAACCCATGATATTCATTGAAGAATCTATTTCTCAGCTTCTCTCCCTAGCCTCTGAAAAATTTCCACAATGGGAGATCTGATGATTTGTTCCTTTACCATTTGATCCCTAGGAACATCTATCTATAGCCACAATTGTAATTAAAGATGTGTCAAAATGCGAGGTCTGTCAGCAAGGTTGACTTTATTATTTGCTCAGAAAATATAAAATATCCATTACAGAGCAAGCACTTCATGATTATAAATATTTCTTAGAGGCAAATTATTTAATAATAGATAACACTAACTCATCCACATTAAAAACAACTCTTTCTGAGATCTCCTCCAAGATGTCTTCTATTATTTAACCAAATGTTACCTTACTTGTTTTTTAAAAATCCAATTCAGACTGCTTCTCATTAAGATTTTGTTTTGGTTTCATAATACCAGCACCTGCTATTTAAATGCATTACATACCATTTAGAGTTAGCAGAGACACCCAGGACTATATATTCTAAATGTTTCAAATTATAGTGGTAGAAGCATAGTTCCACAGTTTCCTATGTGTCCAGGGTCCCCCAGTGAGTTGATGACAAAGCCAGGAGTATGTCTGGTCCAACACAGCAATATTTTACCATCTCTCTTTCTGTGTCACTTTTACCAGAGTATTAACATTCTCTCTCTCTAATAAAGGAAGTCTAGAAACTTAGTCTCTAATTAAGTATATGATCCCAGATATAACCATATAGTGATCTATATAAATACAACTTCATATCCTTTGGAGCTGGGAAAACTCCTCCAGATCCAGTTCTGATGGGACTGCACTAACTCCCCCAGACTGAATGAGTCATTCTGTCATTGTGTTCCCAGAATTTCAACTGTAATAATTACCACATTGTATTCTAACTTACCCTGTTTAAATTTATACCTCCTCTACAGGACTGTGAGTTCATCTAGGCGAAGACAGTGCCTTAATCCACCTTGTGAACTCAAACACTTTGCATAAAATATGCATTCAGTAAAGTTTTATGAATGAATGTGTTACGGAATCAATCAGTTATTAGAGATTGCCTTGTCCACTCCCTGAGCTCAAAGAGACAGAATAATTGACTTATTGGTATCATAGAAAAATACCTTTGTAAAAAATCAAACATAAACAAAGCAAAGTAGACAACTGAAGAGATTATTCTGGGTAAGAGAGGGGAGATGATTGTATCAGACTGTACAGTCTGTACCAGATTGTATCAAATAAGAGATCCGGAAACAAACCACATAATAATTAAATAGAAGTTTAATATACAGGATTATTAAACTCAGACAGGAGAATAACTATAAAGGTATAAAGAGAACTCTAAAGGATATCTTGGATCAAAGGTGAATCCAGAGAAGGACAAACAGAAAACAGACAAATTTGGCTCCCTCCCCAAGGCTGAGGTGCAGCCCCAGCAAAGATGTGGTAGCAGCCCACGGGATGGTAAAGAAGTTCACTGGGTTGACTGCATCAGGGCTGGGCCTGAGCTGCCAGGCAAGCCGCAACAACCCCCCTGCCCCAGGTACAGGCGAGCTGTGGCTGGTGAGCAGGCGTGCAGAGGGAGTCTGGCACCACTGCAGGTGCAAGGCCTGGAGAACACAGTGTCCACACCAGGAGAGCCACAGGAAGCAAACCTCCAAGGCACAAGCTAGCAGGGGTTCGTTGGGGTGCACACAGAAGGAGCTGGGATGCCACTGGAGGCACAAGGGCTGGAGCCTGCAGTGCTCCCATCAGGAGGGCCAGAACAAGGGGGTGAGTGGGCCCAGGCTGCTAAGTTGCTAAGGGACTGCCCACGCAGGTGCTGGAACAGCTGGGGCAGAACAACACCTGATGTCCCGGTCTGATGGCAGCTGGAGCAGGGGAAAGCAAACACAACAGCCAGGAGAAAGACAGCCCCTTCCTCCTGCCCCTCCAGCTCCCTCTACTGACAAAGCTCAACATCACCCCACTGAAAAGAAGAAACGCTCAAAAAAGTCCAGTGCATTATCACACAGCAAACGCTGAAGAACCAATCTGGAGCCGAGAGAGACAAGAAACTGGTAAGGTCGGGGGCGCCTGGGTGGCTCAGAGGGTTAAGCCTCTGCCTTCGGCTCAAGTCATGATCTCAGGGTCCTGGGATTGAACCCCACATCCATTGGGCTCTCTGCTCCACAGGGAGCCTGCTCCCCCACCCCCGCCCCGCCTGCCTCTCTGCCTATTTGTGATCTCTGTCTGTCAAATAAATAAATTAAAAATCTTAAAAAAAAAAAAAAGAAAGAAAGAAAGAAAGAAAGAAGCTGGTAAGGTGGATCTGATTCTCAATAAATAAAAGACGCTTAGCCCAAGTTATAATGTCCTCTAGCTCTCAGTCTCCTCAGCTGCAAAAGGAGAAAAGTAATAGTATCTACCTCATGCGTGGCATAAATAAAAAAGATAACATGCATACTTGGAACAATGACAACATATGTGCTGATCATAGATCAATGCTCGGAACATAATAAGATTTCAATTGATGTTTGCTATCATCAACTTTCACTGGAAAGCAGACGTGGACTCAGGCAAGCCCAGGTCCGTTCCCAGCCCTGCTCTTACTGGCTGCGGGGCACAACGATCACTCCTCACAGGGTCTTAGTTTCTACCACCGTAAAGTGGCCTTTTCCCACCTTTTTTTTTTTTTTTTTTTTTTTAAGAAACTGCTTATTTTCTGTCAGCCTTATTTCCCTTTTCTGTTTAAGTCTGTGAAAGAACACCTTAAGAACACTGGGTGGTTGTCCTCACCCACGCAGGGACGCGAGAAGCAGGAGCTGCGGACCAGTCCTCAGTGGGGGACTCTGAGAGAGGCACCCAGGGCGCCGGCGCCTTCACAGCCGCCTACGACCCCAGGGGGCGAGTCCGTACATTTGGGAGCTGGAGCAGTCCACTCACCCTGAAATTCCTCCTCCGTCATGACCTTTCCAATAGCAGCCTGCTCTTCCCTTTCCATGTCTTCATGATCTCTGTAGAACGGGAGATCATGCGCAGCCTCTTACGAGTAGACCGAGTGGTCTGGGGGCTGGGGCTGCACATGCGCAGAACTTTGGGGCAAGCGCCCACCACCGCCGACCTCCTGACTGACCTCCCTTCTTGCTGCCTGGGCTGGAAATGTCTGCGTGGTACAGGAGAGCATCTGTGTTAGACAGGTTAATACACAGTGGTAAGCAGGTTAATATAAGATGCCTGCGGGGGCAGCTGGTGGTCAGCCCTGGGATTAGTAACCCCCGGAAGTCGTGGCTCTCCGAAGACTGCCTGGACCCGTTTGGTGAAGGTCCCAGGGAGGAAGCAGCCAGTATTCTTGGAGAATAAGACACTGACATCAGCAGGGTTTTCAGGGGCCTGAGCTATCATTAGCATAAGCGTCTCTCAGGTTCTATGCAGATGTGAGATGCGGAGGCCATCACCGTTGCTTTTGTAGATGTATTGTCACATTTGGAAGTCAAGGTGGGTTCCTGCTGCAAGGAATGTGAGAACATCTTCATTGGCAGGACATCAAGGGCTCTGCGCAAGGTGAAAGTTATGATGGGAACCCAAAACAATGCCATTGGATCTCTCTCTGGGTAAGGTAGAAAGGCCCATTCTCACTTT
Source organism: Lontra canadensis (assembly GCF_010015895.1). Taxonomy (NCBI): domain Eukaryota; kingdom Metazoa; phylum Chordata; class Mammalia; order Carnivora; family Mustelidae; genus Lontra; species Lontra canadensis. The sequence continues at coordinate 5,708,730 of NW_022631014.1, forward strand.
TAACATTGCATTTTTCCATCTCACTGCCCTAAATCTACGCCTTCTGTGTGCTCTACACCAGGGAAACCCATTTTGGGGCATAGAGAGAGCCTAGCCCTCAAAACTATAGCTAAGAAGATAAGAAAGTAAGGGCATTTGGCAGCACTGAAAAACGTTGAAGACATCTTTAAGATAAAAATAACAATCCGGTGTGACAATTTGTCAGTCTTCTCTGGGAAATGATAGCACATTTCAACTATTATCAAGGATTAATTCAGTAGAAAGCTTTAACTAGTGGATAATAAAGCCCCAAACAAATCATGCACAGAGAAACTAGGTTTTAAAGACCTATTCAAAGGAAATGGGGGATTCCGTCTGAGAAGGCTGAGGTAGGATGGGGTAGAAATAGTAGAGCAGTGCATCTCAAACTTTACTGTGCCTATGAATCACCCAGAGATCTCACTATAATGCAGGTTCAGATTCAGCAAGTCTGCGGTGGGGCCTGAGATTCTGCTTTTCTAATGAGCTCTGGCCCGTGAACCACACTCTCTATAATGCCATGGGAACCAGCCGTCCAGCTATCCAGGACTTCTGTGCCTGTGGGTGGGATGCAAAACACAAACTTTTCAACTTAAAGTTTTTCCTGGAGTCAGTGAAGTCATTGCAGATGTCCAACTTCCAAAATATCATCCAGAAGAAATGAGCTTCAAAAATGTCAATCCCTGAACTTCCATTGCCCGCAACATTTTTAAATAACCTCAAAAACACATGACAGGCCAAAATAAATATAAACAGGTCTTGAATAAACACAAAAAGTCATAAATTCTTTAAATGATCATCAGATTATACCAGGGATTCCCAAAATTTCCCACTTTGGAGGAATCCTTAGTGACTCTGTGATTTTTTTTTTTTTCTGTGTCCCCAGACCACATGAAATAACCAACTGTTTTATTTAGCAAGTAGTTAGGTCCCTACTTGGTAAGGTATTTTGTTTTCTGTTTGTTTGTTATTTAGTTTTGGTCTTAACAACTTAGTAGCCATTTGGGAAAAAATGATACTCATAAACTGAAAGTATGTTTTTATTTCATCTTTAAATAACTACAAGTACTTACTAATTGGATATGTGCATCTATTGGACATTGCAAAACTTCTCAAACTTTGAAATCCAATTGGCCCCTACCACCCTCATCCCCCATTCCACTTTGCTTTTCATGTAGTAATTGTTATTTATCACAGCAACTGTCGAAAACCCAGCTTAGCAAACGTATGACACCACTGAGAGGAATGTAGTGCAATCTTATTGAAGAAACTGAAAACTATCCTGAGCTAGTAGTTTATGTGGTTTCCAAGAAATATTGAATATTGCTATACTCTCCTCATAAACTGAAAAACTTCTGAGGTTCAGTTTAGGAACTGCAGGATCATAACCTTTACAAAGTACTAATCATGACCAAAGGCAAAGTAAGAGTTCTTAAAGAAGATAGAAATTTTTGCAGGAGTACCAAGAGCAATACAATAAAAATTCCCTTAGCTATTAAAGAGAAATCAATTATTCTGTCTCATTAGAACAAAAGCATATTCTTAAATTAACATCAGGATTCTTAAGACAAAATATTATGATTTTTTGAAGAAAATGATCTTCGTAATATTTTCTCAATAACAACAAACCACTTTCCCATCAGCAAAAAAGACTTTGCATATAAATATCATTGCCCTTTTACTTTCTTATGTTTACCCACTATTTTTTTGACATTCGATTTCAAATTAAACCTAAGGAAAAAATTTGAATGTTCAAGCTTATAAAAAAAAAAAGAACCTTGATTGATTCAAAGTTTTACTTTATGTACCTACAATTTCCCAGTAGTCCTATTTCTCAATCAAAATTTGAATAATCTTTACAACTTGTATTCCCCCAAACTCAGATTTAATGACTCAGTAGGTTCAGAAAGAGAAATAACAGCTGCAGCTCATCCCGTGGTGCTATTCAGTAATGACAATGTTATACCACATTAGCAATTGTGACATTAATAAAAAGAAGCCCATAGGATTAACCAAAGACAGCTGACTTTAGTCAAATGTAGGTCAGGCTTTGTTTGCTCAGAAGCTGGTAATAAATTCCCAGGTAAGTGCTCTCGGGTGTCACACATATATGTCAGGAGCATAATTTCAGCCCCACTAAATGATTCACATTTTTAAGTTTCTGTAAGCCATTTTTGAATTATTGTTAAGTATTTAATTTCACTGCCAGGCCTATAGACCCCTCAAAATTATTAACTTATGTGACATTACAGCATGTTTTTCCTTCAGGTACCACTTAAGAACACCTTAGAGAATTTCATGTTAACCTTCCAGATACTGAAGTACTTACTAGAAAAGGCTCAAGGGTCACCCCTAATTTATAGCATAATTATGGGGAAAATGGTGTTGATGGCTAAGCTAGCCATCTATAATCACAAAGTCTTCACTGTCACAGAAATGTCATTGTAAGCCTAATGTGAATATTGCATTCTTAATCAAGTCTTGTGGCCAGCTTTATACAAACAAGAAGTCCAGAACCATAAAATCCTAAAATACATTTTAAAAATGTAAATACTTTGGGGCGCCTGAGTGGCTCAGTGGGTTAAAGCCTCTGCCTTCAGCTCAGGTCATGATCCCAGGATCCTGGGATCGAGCCCCACATCGGGCTCTCTGCTCAGCAGGGAGCCTGCTTCCTCCTCTCTCTCTGCCTGTTTCTCTGCCTACTTGTGATCTCCATCTGTCAAATAAATAAATAAAATCTTTAAAAATATATATATATAAATACTTTGGAAACCATTTTAGCAGTTTCTTCAAAGTTTAGACATACACCTACCATATGATACAGCCATTGCACCCTGAGATATTTGTCTAAGAAATGGAAACACATGTCCACAAAGACCTGCACAAAAATATTTATAGAAGCTCTATTCATAATGGCCCCAAACTGGAAACAACCCAAACCAACAGACAGATGGCTAAAGAAATGGTGGTATATTCGTATGCTGGAACACTGCTCAACAATAAAAAGGAAGGAACCACAGATCTCTGTAACAATCGTGGATGAATCCCTCAAACAGTATGTTAAGTGAAAGTGGCTAAATACAAAACAGAACGTAATGCATGATTCCATTTGTGTGCAATTCTAGGACAGTCAAACCAATCTATGGTGATAAATCAGAACAGTGGTTGTGGGATAGGGAATGGTGCAGGACTGTCTGGGTGAAGCACAAGAATACTTTGTGAGTAATGATGAGTTCCATATCTCAGTGGGGTGAGGCGTTATGCACCCATACATTTGCCAAATTCATCAAGCTGTTGTTGAAGATCTGTATGTTAGGGTCACCTGCATGGCTCAGTCAGTTAAGCATCTGCCTTCAGCTCAAATCATGATTCCAGGACCCAGCGATAGAGTCCTACCTCAGGTTTCTTTCTCAAAAGGGAAATTGTTTCTCCCCTGGCAATGAAATACTACTCAGCCATCAAAAAAAAAAAATGTAATTTTGCCATTTGCAATGACATGGATGGAACCGGAGGGTATTATGCCAAGCAAAATAAGTCAGAGAAAGTCAATTATTATATGTTTTCACTTGTATGTGGAATTTAAGGAAAAAAGAGATGAACATGAGGAAGGGAAGGAAAGTTTAAAAAGATAAAAACAGAGAGGCAAACCATAAGAGACTCAACTATAGGGAACAAGCTGAGTTTTGCTGATGGGGAGGTGGGTGAGGGAATGGAGTAAGTGGGTGATAGGCATTAAAGAGGGCACTTGATATAATGAGCACTGCAAGATGAGGCTAATATAGTAAATTATGTAAAAATTATTTGAATTTTTAATACTAAGCAGAGTTCAGTTGACTCTTCCAGTACAAGCCTTGCCCCTGCCACCATTCTGATTCAAGCCTTCATTTTTGTTTTGTTTTGTGTTTTTAAGTGCAGTAGATTCCTAACTGGCTTTCCTAATTTTGCTGTCATCTCCTTTGATCAATTTAAAGCCATCATATTAATACTTCAGCATAGTCTACAAAAGCATCTCCTACCATACATCACAATTTATGGCCACAGTCAGCTCCCTAGCCCATCATTCAAAAACCAGTGGTCTGACCACAGTCTGGCTGTCATTGTACTTAATCTCATAGCCGCTTTTTTTCCTGGCCTCCCATGAGTCCACAGATCTCTGCACTAAGGAAAAATGATGATGCTCCCATTTCTGCCACAGGGCCTTTGCTTATGCCACCTGTCCATCTGAATTTTATATCATTTGGTCTCCACCTCACCACCCATATTTATCCTAGTTTTCAAGGCCCACGTTAGCTCACCTAGAGTAACCTTTCTTTCTTATAAACACTCATCACATTGTATGCCCAGTTCTCCTATCGTAATCATCACTGTCTCTCTTATATTGTGGAATGGTTTGGACTCCAGCACAAGAGAAATACACAACTTACAAACTTAGCTCCCCATCATCAGATCTTAGGCAGGTTACTTCACCTCTCTATGCTTCTGCTTATCCACCTATTAAAAAGATAAAATTAATATAGTACCTTTTTTATATAACTATTGTGAACAGTAAATTAGATAGTGTATATTCAGTGCTTGGTCTGGCACGCATTTTAACAATTCAATAATATTTACCTCAAAAGTTGCTGGCTAAAAAAGAGTAAGTTCTCTAAGCAGATGAATTATGTTCAAAGAATTGAAAGAACTCATAAATGGAGAGTTTTGAGGACCAACAACTTACACCAGAATGTTGGGGGAAGATGACTTTTGCTGTGATTTCCAAAATAAGGCGTAAGTTAGGTTTCAAAAACTGGAGAATGGTGACCTTAATTCTAGCCAGGAAGAGTCTGGTGAAAAGGAAAACAAAACAAAAGGCAGGGGTGGGGTGGGGTGGAGAAGTAGTCCAGGTACCAAACAGAAATGAAAACACATGTCTACACCAAGATTCATACATGAATATTCAAAACAGCTTTATTCACAATAGCCAAAGCTAGAAACAAATGTCCACCAACAGGAAAGTGGATAAACAAAATGTGCTATATACCTACAACAGAGTATCATTCAGCACTAAAAAGGAACATGCTACTGAGAAAACAACAGTGTGGATGAATCATAAAAGCTTTACATTGAGTAAAAGAAGTCAAACACCAAAAAGTACATACTATATAATTCTATTTATATGAAATTCTAGAAAGTGTAAGTAACCTATCATGACAGAAAGATCAGAGGCTGTCTGAGGCCTGGGGATGGGGGGAGGTGAGACTGCAAAGGGGCATGAGGAGACCCTGGACAGTGGTGGAAATGTTCTGTGTCTCAGTTAGTTCTGGTGATGGTTTCAAGGGACTATACATAATTCTGCCAAAGTTCATCAAATTGTACACTTTAGACGGGTGTAATCTAATTTACATGAATTATACCTCCATCAAACTAATATTTGAAGTGAATAACCAAAAAGTAAAAAGGTTTCTTTAAGTCAAAGAGACACTGGAAGAGGTATAGGGCTGATCAGGATATAGTATATTTTCATTAAGAAAATGTCATATTTGTCTGGCAGATTTCGCTTCTTTGGCAGGGCTACTAGGTTTCAGTACCTGAGAGGTAGAGTAGATGCAAAGTGCTTGCACTTCAGCAGGAGAGTTGAAGAGATTTTTTCATGATATACCATGAGATCAAGTAAAATTTTATGGGACAGGTACAAGGACAATTGAAGAATTGAGTGATGATTCCTGTGTTATCCTAGATTTCCAGTGTCAGATCATGTGGTCAATATTTGGTCTGTAAAATATTTTTTATCAATTATTTGCCTGAACAATAAGAGCACAGCCATCAACTTCATGTTGACTGAACATTACCATGTTAAACAAAAGATAAGCATCTAAATTATCTTAACAGGCAAGAGCAATAGTTTAGATCTGACAAGGTAAAACTTCATAAGAAGAGCTATTAAATAACTGAATTGAGTCTAAAATCTAGCTTTCCAAGTACAAGACAGAAGTACCATGCCATACCAACAGGAGATTAGAAGAAGACGCCTTAGGGGCCTAATCAATACCAAGTTGACTGTCAGTCAACGATGAAATGTAAATCTTATGGAAGTTAACATGACTTTGGGTTGCATCAAGAAAGATAGAAACTTTAACAGAAAGGAGGTGAAAATCTTGTTTTATTCTCCACAATAGACTTACACTAAAACACTGCAGTAGTGAGAAAGCAATAAGGGCTTTTTAACCTAGAGAAGACAGGATGAAGGGGTAGGAGCAGGGGTAGAGCAAGGTGATGGCTGCAAAATCTTTGTCAATTCTTTCCATCAAGAAGTGGAGTTATATTTCCCAACATTTAAATCTGGGCTGCTCTATGACCATGTTGACCAAGAGAATCAAGGGAAAGTGATAACGTGCCAGTTCCAGGCCCAGTCTTAAAGAAGACTGGCAGCTTCCATTTCCTCTCTCTTAGAACCCAGTCACCATGTAGTAAAAAATCTCAAGCAGCTTCATGTAGCATAATTGAGACACCAAGCCAAGAGCCCCAACCAAGTTCCCTGCCAGTGCATGTAAGTGAGCCACTTAGAAGTAGATCTTCACCTCACCAAGCTAACCCAGCTGATGCTTCATGGGGCAAAACGATCTTTCCCCCACTGAGTTGCCAAATTGCAAAACCACTAGCAAAAAACTTATCATTCTGTTGAGTCACTGAGTGCTGGGATAGTTTGTTATATGGCAAGAGAAAAATTGAATCAGTAACATCCTCAAATATATGTAGAGCTATCCTATTCTTGGCCACATGGGCTAGAATTAGAACCAATATGCATAACTTGGAGACACTCATTGAGAGGCAGACTGGAACTTCAAAGATAAGACTAGACAGAGAAATCAAGACCAGGGAGCCAGAGCTGTGGGACTCATCTGGTGTTATTTCCTTGAGGAAATGAAGAATCAAATTAGAATGCTCCAAGGTGCATGATTAGCTCAGGCTCAATTTCAGATGGCGTCAGCTCCCAAGGGTTCTATCTGCAGTGGCAGAGATGGGCATCATAGTTTCAGGTGGAGGACCACTTGGATTGAATCTCATTCATCCAATGGCTGGGGATAAACAGGGAAGACTGGAAGGTTGTCAAGATCCCAGTTAAAATTCAGAGTGGGATGTCAATCCTAGAGGTACCATTAGAGTGACCACCCCAAACCAGAGTAAAACAAAGCCACAAGAGCTAGGCACCAAAGTGAGAGCCTAAACAGTATAGCTTGGAATGGGGACACCCCTTAGACCTATCAGACACGAGACCTGGTTCTTGATCCCATTCTCTGATAGGAGTGCAAATCTTAATGTGTCATCAGGCTAGATTAAGATTAGCTCAGAAACCAGCCAACTGAGGAATTAGCTCAGAACTGAGATGTGCAAGTAGGCAGAGAGCAGCTCTTCCCGGTACTTCCAGGTACTGTGTGGGGCTCAGACAGGAGGTTTCTGAAGGGAGCTACACAAGAAAACTTTCTCAGTCAGAGAGGTGTATTCCGATGCTGGCAGAAACCTGCCAGCAGATCTACAGAGAAGATGCATTCATCTGATGAGAACTATGTCAAAGAACTTTTAAATCTCCTTGCAACTTAAGATTTCCCAACACCAAAAATAAACAAAAGGGCAAAGAGCTTGCACAGAGTATATAAGTGCTCAAAAAGGTGTTGATGGATGAACAGATAGACACATATATGAATGAACAAATGGTTGAATGGAAATGGATGGATGGATAGATGACTAATGCAGTCTGACATTTTCAAATACTCAGCACCACCTGCCCCCCCCCCCACACACACTGTAGGAACTCAACAGGACTCAAAGAAAAGGAATCAAAATGTCTTTGTGCCTTGAAGAGCTTGCCAAACATCCTCAAGGATCCAAATATGTGCTGCCTTTTTCTACTGAGGAAAGCAATTTCCTAAGAAAATTCGGGTTTCGTATGAAAATCTCTTCATTAGTTTGGACTGGCTTAGTCTGAGCAGATGTCATGGTGACCCTGTGGAACACGAAAGCAGGGAAATCCTGTTCAGCTCTTCTCTGACAGTCAGGGACCCCTGACTCCAGGGCAAAAGAGAACCAGGAACCACAAAGACACACTGCCTAGGGTCCAGAAGTTCTACTGCCATTTCTCCCAGGTGACTTCTCATCGTTCCTTTGTTTTTACATGATCTGCTTCTATTTTCAGCCACTGGTCCTGTCACACAGTCCTCAAGATGGATGTTTCTGCAAGCTTTGGACACAGTTTCTACTGTCCCCCTCAATAACAGGGCTCTTTGTGGCAAAAGCTTTATTTGAATAATTTTGCAAACACCTTCATGCACAAAGAGCACCTTGCTCTCTTAGGCAGAGAATGAAGCTCTGAAATCTAGGGGGGTTGTTTATAAAATTTTTTAACCCCAGCACAGAGTCAAGAAAGCATTTTTGTATCACAACCTAACACACAGAACACATGTAAAACAAGAGTTACCTAATTCTGTGCCATGCATTCTAATATTTTCTGTTCTGTTTCTTAAGCCACCGGCCAGAACCAATATGATTTGATGACACACTAATGCATGGGGACGGGTAGTCTGTAAAAGCACTGTATTGACAGAGTGTGGCAATGGACCAAGGGCCCCAAAACTGTGCTATTGACATTAGAACCAAAGCCCGGACTCCCCAAAAACCTCTAAATAATATAACCATTTTCTAAGAATGGCATTAATAAGAGTTAATACATAATGGATGAGATTGGCTAAATGTAGAAATTAATTCAAGAAAATGTAGGGCTGCGGGGATTTGAAAGTCCAATCAAGGTGTCCAGGAAGTGCGGGGTGACAGAAATCTTACTGGATTATACTTCTAATAGGAAAATTTGAGACCACACAGTTTTATTTTGCCTGTCTGAGGAAATCCTGTCGATAGTAGGAACAGACTATATTGGTTTTATAAGTAAGGAGTCAAAATACAAGGATTTTTTAGTGGGTCCCCAATCCAGGGCCCCTGAACACAAATATCCAGTCTGTCCGGCAGCTTAGGGACTAGAGGGAAATGCATGGAGCATCAGGCTCACAGCTCAATGACCCCTACCCCCTTTCTCTTCGTTTGGATCCACTATACAACTTGTGATTTCAACATTAGTTTCCCAAACATGTTTTCCTAAAGTGGTAAGAACACACTATCTCTGTGTTCTTAGACTCTGTGTTCTGTGTTCAGAATATCTCTGCTTGCCAGTTATGTTTTTTATTGTAAATTAATAGATCAGGATCTTGACGAATATGTATCGGTCTTGTAGGTTCGGTTATATGATCCTTTCTGTTCTGAATAAAATATCAAGGTCGTGCAAGGCAAAGAGCCAGATCTAGCACAGAGCAACCCCAAGCTCTCGAGAGACAGCTTGCCTGCGTAGCCAGCCAGTCTCTCTCAAAGAAATCCCTGTCTCAACTCTATCACTCTACCTATAGCAAGTTATTCAGAGGTTGATAAAAGACAAACCAAATAATAACGTATTGGTTTTGTAGACACAGGCGTTGACTTAGCATTCCTTCAGCCAGCTGGAGCAAAGGAATATTATTGAAACCCTGTCAAATTTGCTTTCCCACACCAGGGCTGTGTGTGGTCCAAATGTCCACAGACTAATGTTAATGTTTTTAATAGAAGACTAAACAATTTTTGTCATGGGTTCTGGTTGGGCCATATCATGCCTTTGTATTTAAAATCATCTGCTTGGTCTGGCTTCCCTACGCTCCTCAGTGTTGCACATTCACTCCACACACGTTTTGTGACCACCCAGGTTCAGAAGTCACAAAAGGGATAAGGGCTCTGTAAGGGAAGTCAAAGACTGAAACAGAAAGATAATGATAAATCAGTGTGAGAAATAGTGTTAAATGCACAACTGAGTCATAAGATTTCACAGGGAGACATTTGAGGTGAATCGTGAGGGAGAATTGGAGATAAAGAGGCTGACCAATGGAGGATCTAGGAAGAGAGAATATACACAGGAGTTTGGACTGACTTGATTGTAATGGCTCGCGTGAGTTTAAAGAGGACATTTTTGCTGTTGCAGATCTGCTTTATTTTCAAAGAGAAAGTATAACCACCAGATTTTCACTTTCTAGACAACTCTGGCAGAAATCGAGTGTGGTCTGGAATAGGTGGCAATAGTAGACGCAAAGTCTAGTAAGCTTGCTTAGTATCTCCAACACTGGATTTGCTGGGGAGTATTTAGAAACTAACCCATACACACCAGACTATTAGACTAGTCTTGTTTTGTTTTCTTACAGAAATGGAATTAAAGCTAATGTGAACACTTGCTGCACAAAATATAGTTTTCATGATGACCTGTATTGTTTTCCTTCTCTTTCCAAAGCCGTCCAACAAAACGATAGGATTGTTTTAGTAGGAAAGCACTATCACCTTTAGGTAACTTTTCAAACACATTATTTGTCTCTTTTTATATAATCTTAAAATGTATGATTCTGTGAAAGGACACTCACTAAAAGTGGCGATGCCTGGCAACTTGCTGCTGTTTCCTAAATTATCATGCATAGGGGGACCAGTCTGTAGGTGTCCAATTCCCTTTTCTGGATGAGTGAGGATTTAGAGTGCCAAGCACCCAGCCAGCAGGGATGGGGGATGCCAGGTGCCCAGGACTAGCACCAGGTATCAATGATGAGCAACGGAGATGTCAGCAAGGGCTGTGTGTAGAACTGGGATGGCTCTCAAGTCCAAAACACATGCCAGAGAAGTGTCCAGGTGTGTAGACAATAGGATGGAGGCAGGTAGAGTGGTTCAAAGCCAACACTGTGAGGAAAGATCTGGTGTTCACCAACCAGTGAATAGTGGCAGTGACTCTTTCTCCCAGTTTTTTTGAGTTATAGTTCATATATATCACTGTATAAGCTTAAGGTATACAGCACAATGATTTCATTAACACATATTGTAAAATGATTACCATGATGAGGTTAGTTAGTCTCCATCATTTCATGTAGTTGCAATACAAAGAGAAAACAAAAATAGAAAAAAATTTCGTTGTGATGAGAACTCTTAGTATTTATTCTCTTAACAACTTTTATATAGATATTTAAAAAGGATACCTGTATGTATATTTCTGTATATATGAAGATATATATGTGTGTGTTATGTATACTTTTATATGTATATACAGTGTTAACTATAGTCATCATGCTATATATTGCATCCCTAGAACCTACTCACCTCACAACTGGTCTTTCGTACCTTTTGACCACCTTTCAGTGGTAATTATGGGATGCAGTGACTAAAGACATATCCAGAAAGGGAAGTGCATTGAAATTATTTTCTTCCCTCTTAATTAAAAAGGAGTAGTGGTTCTGCCAAATGCAGGAACTGAATATTGCTTTATAAATTCTTACATGATATCAGAAATAAGCAGAACATAGCAAATTTCCTTCTAAAGTCAAAGTTTGAGAGGACCTTCGGGCAAGGAAAAATCACATGTTTCCTAATATAAGGGCAGAGGGAGAGGGAGAGAGAATCTTAAGCAGACTCCATGCTGATCGCACAGCCCAAAGCCCAACATGGGGCTCAAGCTCATGACCCTGAGATCATGACCAAGAGTGAGACGCTTAACCAACTGCACACCACTCAGGCATGCCAACTTTCTTGTAATTTTCCATGAGTCACTGGTCCATATAAATATAAATTGAGTAAAATAATGTCGATTTTGTTATGCTGTCAGAACATGCTCACATTGCCGATTTTTGTTTAAGCTAGCATCTGTTTACATGTTTATGTTTGCCTCCTTACCAAAAGAACCAGAAGGTGATTTGTCCAGGGAGCAAATCTAAACTGTCGACACACCATCTTCCTAAACTACAGAGTTAAGAAGTAGCATTGCACATTTAAAATACATTTAAATAAAAATATGTATAGTTAAAAATAGACATATAAAATATAATTTAAAATAATAAGAAGGCAGTCCCCTAACTTAATGCTTTCATGGACGCTACATGTAACTTCATGAAATACTTTCCACTTACACAGTCAGAATGAAAATTGTATAGTGTACAAGGTTGAAGTTGGACGATTTCATACATAAATGCAATAGTAATTAACTTGTTAAAACAAAAACACTACATAGGGGTTGCCTGGGTGACTCAGTCATTAAGCATCTGCCTTCAGCTCAGGTCATGATCCCAGGGTCCTGGGATCGAGCCCCACATCAGGCTCCTTGCTCAGTGGGGAGCCTGCTTCTCCTTCTCCCACTCCCCCTGCTGTATTCCCTCTCTCAATGTGTCTCTCTCTGTCAAATAAATAAATAAAATCTTTAAAAAAAAAAAAACTACATAAACTTAAAAGCCAGAAAAATCAATGAAACAAAAGACCTGTGTAGAAGTTCCCTGATGACTACTTTATGTAAGAGTAAACTCAAGAAATAGAAATTACATCACTGTTTTCCAGAAGTTGTAAATGAAAAAGATACTTCTAATAAGTATCATATCATTATTTTTCATTTCGGTTCCATGTTGTTCCTTCTATGCTGTATTTCCTACTACTGCATGGATAGGTCACCACACACCCAGTTAGCAACTGAGCATGTGCAGGGCGCATGACAGAATTACAGCCAGTGTAGGCTCCTATTACTGACCGCTCTCTGCAGTTTCACTCACAGAAGGGGCTTAAAGCACTCCACAGATTCAAAATAATGATGAAAATAAATGGATGAGCTTTTGAAAACACAGAAATAAGAAGGTAGTTATTTGTACTGTGCATATTCTCATAGATGAGGCTATTTGAAAACCTACAAACATTACATTTTATTCAAGATTGTATTGGTGTTTTATTTTTTTTTTAAGAGTTTTATTTATTTACTTGACAGAGATCACAAGTAGGCAGAGAGGCAGGCGGGGGTGGGGGGGGAAGCAGGCTCCCCGCTGAGCAGAGAGCCCGATGCGGGGCTCGATCCCAGGACCCTGAGATCATGACCTGAGCCGAAGGCAGAGGCTTAACCCACTGAGCCACTCAGGCACCCCTGTATTGGTGTTTTAATACAAAAACATCTCCTCTCTATTTCCAGTTCATCAAAAGAGTATGGAAATTTAAGTGCTGATGTTATTATAATATTATAATGATTATTTTTACCTGTATGGCTTACATAAGAAGGAAATGCTTACAAAGACTTTCCTTACACCAAGACTTTTTTTTTAAGATTTTATTTATTTAATTGTCAGAGAGAGAGAGAGAAGAGCACAAGCAGAGGTAGAGGCAGGCACAGGGAGAAGCAGACTCCCAGGTGAGCAAGAAGCCTGATGCGGGACTCTACCCTAGACCCTGGGATCATGACCTGAAGGCAGACACTTAACTGACTGAGCCACCCACGTGTCCCTACACCAAGACTTAAAAGCCGCTTGAGATCACTATAACCAGATTAGTGAGGTCATGTCAGTTAATTATCACAAGGTTGAGGAGCAGAGGCATGTTCTTTAAATTAAAGGACTTTAAATAAAAGATCTGTTCTGTAGCACATAATATCTAGTAAATTTAAGAAACATTAATAGTGTTAAAGTTTCAAGTTACTAATCTTTGTATCTATTAAAGAAAAACGATCTGGGCGCCTGGGTGGCTCAGTGGGTTAAGCCTCTGCCTTCAGCTCAGGTCATGGTCCCAGGGTCCTGGGATCGAGCCCCGCATTGGGCTCTCTGCTCTGCAGGGAGCCTGCTTCCTCCTCTCTCTCTCTGCCTGCCTCTCTGCCTACTTGTGATCTCTGTCTGTCAAATAAATAAATAAAATCTTTAAAAAAAAAAAAAAGAAAAAACTTTCAAGATTACAGGAAACATTTTGCCATTCTTAGTAAACCTATGTTGGACAGAAGCTCAGCTTTATTATGACAAGATAAAGAATAATCATAAAATTAACTTAAATATTATGATAAATGACATATAAGTATTTTCTACCCTTTCTTATCCTTTCTCAATAAAGGGCAATGACTTAAATCAGTGTTTTGAATTTTCTAAAGTCCCCGTATTAATAGTTTCTTTACTTAAAACTTTTATTAAGTGACATTGAAATTATTGCAACTCTAATTTTAAACCAAGCTGAATGAAAGAATCTAAGACTTATAATGATTTATTTCTCCATTAGCAACGTTTTTTTTTCTTTCGTCATAAAAATTCAATTGAAAGGGGCATAGTAACGCAGCCATTCTTATCTTTTTTTGATGAGTGAATAAATTTGTATAACCTTTTGAAAAGGCAATTTGAATACATCAAGAGCCTAATATTAGTTATCTATTGTTACATTAAAAATTACCAAAAAAACAAAAAAAACCCACAACAGCAGACATTTTCATCTTACAGATTCTGTGGGTTAGGAATTCAGGAGTAGCTTATCTTGGTAGCTCCGGCTGGGTCTTTCATGACGTTGAAGTCAATATGTTGGCTAGGGCTGCATTCATGTACAGGCTTGTCTAGGGCTATAGGGTATGTTTCCAAAAGGACTTCCTTGCCTGCTGTGGAACGGAGTGTCTGGAGCAGCCTATTAGCAGATGTCCCCACATGGACCTCTCCACAGAGGTGCTTGACAACCATTGTCACAACACATCAGTTGGCTTCCCCAGGGACAAGTATGCCAAGAGAAAGCAAGCAAGAAGTCACTGGCTGGTTCCAACATAGTCTCCAAAGTCACACCCATCATTTCTGCCCTACTCTATGCATTAGAAGTGAGTCACTCTGAAACCCAAAATATTTTATATGTTAATTGAATTTAAATTTTTAAAATGTTAAAAAGAAAAAAAGTGAGTCACTAAGTTCATCTCATTCTCAAGAGGAGGGGAATTAAGAGCCATCTCTTGAAGAAATGAGTAATCAAAGAAATTTTAGATATATTTTTAAACCACAGCAAGCTCTAAAGTATTTTGGAAAGTTATCCAACATACACACACACACACGCACACACACACACTTTTATGCTATTGTTCATTGCAGTGGTATTTACAAAACAGAATTGTAAAAACCTGCCATATCCAATGGTCTAGAAAATGCTGAGTAAAACAAGACATCTACATGTTACATAGCAACTTCAAATAATGTTTTCCAAGAGTATTTAACAGCATGTGCATGTGCAAAGACTTCTTAAATTATAACATTAAATGGGAAAAGCATTATGTGGAAAACATAAACAGAAAAATATTTAGAAGAAATAAATCAAAATGTTAAAACCAGTTGCCTTTGGGTATTAGAGTCTAGTGTTAGTATTCTCCTCTCTCCAATTTTCAGGATTTTCACATAAAAAGCATCCAGGTTCCTCTATTCCCAACTTACAGTGTACTTGCATGTAATCTGTATACAATGCTCTTTTTTTTTTAAGATTTTTATTTATTTATTTGACAGTAAAAGACACAGCAAGAGAGGGAACACAAGCAGCGGGAGGGGGAGAGGGAGAAGCAGGCATCCTGCCCAGCAGGGTGCCCGATGCAAGGCTCCATCCCAGGACCCTGGGATCATGACCTAAGCTGAAGGCAAACGTTTAATGGCTGAGCCACCTGGGAGCCCTTATAATGCTCTTTTAAAACTTACTAGTATGTTTATTAAACAATTTCCTAACTTTTTAAAAAAAGATTTATTTTTTCATTTGACAGAGAGAGAGGGAGAGAGAGACAGAGGGAAAGAGAGAGAGCACAAGCAGGGGGAGGGGTAGAGGAAGAGGGAGAAGCAGGCTCCCTGTTGAGCCACTGAGCAGGGAGCCCGCATTGGGCTCCCCCAGGACCCTGGGATCATGACCTGAGCCAAAGGCAGATGCTTAACTGACTGAGCTACCCAGATGCCCTTCCTAACTTTTAACAGGAGAATGTCTTCACTCCTTCCAAAATTATCAAATTAGTGATTTTTTTCATCATAAAATCTCAATCTGAAAGACACAACAAAATAGACATTCCTGTTCATTGCTGATAGTGGGGAGATAGCCTACATCCCCTTCCACAAGGGATCTTGTTATGTTCAGGTGAGGTGCTGGGACAAGACAAGGTATGTGCAATGGAGTCCAGGCCTCAGTACAAGCCAGGTGGATAGCTGACTCCAGACAGGGATTCATAAGAGAGGCCCCTTGCAGATCTGTTTTGTAGAAAATCCTTAGGTGAGTGGCTCAGAGAAGGCTATACATGAGTTGCAATGTGAGTTCGTATGAGCTGTGCTGGTACAGAGGCCTGCTTCCAGTCCAGGGATTTAGGTCAGACCCACCCTCGCTTCTTCTGTTCCTTACACTCAGCCTCCACCCACCCCATTCCATCCATGTTCCCATCACAGACGATTGTAACAGATACTTTATGCACTCCACCAAGATATGGAATCCTCCTTACTGCTCTGAGCATCCATCCCCCAGCCTCTGGGTGCTTTTGCAAAAGCTGGTGCCTGCACCTTTCTTCAGTGATTTCTTTCAAGCTACTGGACTGTTCCAGCTGCCAACACAGGCAGCTGAAAATGTTCGGGAGTTCACATCTGATCCTCTCGTACCAAACGCTTGCCCCCAACACACACGTGCACTCACACATACACACACACACACACACACACACACACACAGAGCAGTCTTTAGCCAATGACTGATGGAAGTAGGAGTTTGAATGCCTAGCTCCCTTGTCGCCAAGCCAGGACAATCTTGAGGTATAATTTATGCTTACAGCTTCTCTGGGGGATCAGTCTGAGGCTGGGAGTTGGTCTGAAATACCACCGGATTGGTGTCTTTCCTTCCCTATCCTACTTCCCCACAGGCTTTCCAATTCTCCTGGGAGCTCTTTCTTAATGAACCCTTTGTATAAACCAGGAGAAGCAGGGAAACCGAGAAAGCTAAGCATTCCAAAAATAAGGGGGTGTCAGCAGAGTTGGGTGCTACTGAGGTCACACAAGGCAAGAATGGAGAACTGGCCACTGAATTTGCTCCACTGAAGTCATGGGTGCCCCTGACAAGTGTTTAATGTTAACGGGGGCTGTGAGGGCGGGAGCTGACTAAGGAATGAGTAGCACAAAGGAAGAGGAGAAAGCTGTCATGTTTGGCCATGAACAGACGCAGAATAAAAGGAGAGTGGCTTGAAAGGAATTTGGGACAAGGGGAATCTTTGTAAGAACATGTTTATATAGTGATAGGAAAGATTCAGTAGAGAAAGAGCAATAGATAGTGTATGAGAGAAAGAGAAAACAGAAAGAACAGAGTGTGAATGGGCAAGGAGGGATAGGATAGAGATCTCCCAAAATGTACTTATGCTTCCCCAAAGGCCCCAGTTCTTAAAACCCTAATGCTTGTTGTCCTGCCCAGCAACCCACTTCTGACCCTTTCCCAGGGAAAGGAAATGCATTCATTTTTCACCATGACTCACCCCTCCTCAAACAACAGATTGAAAGATTTCCTGCTAAAGCTCACATAAAAACCATAATAAACCTCCTTGCAATTACTTGGTTCTCATGCCGTGCATGGTCTTGAATAATGGTCAGGGTTGGTAGAGGAAGAAACTTGATTTTTAAAAGCAAAACTCCTCCTCCCTCCTCCTGTGGACTTCTGTGACCTCTGTGGAAGTAAGCTGCTCAAATCTTTCAAGAGAGAACTTGCTGTAAGGAATGTGGTTAGTTGACTACCTTCAGGTGCTACATCTTTGAGATCCATCCCAGGATTCACACAGAGGCCAGGCTATTCCCAGGTTGCTCCCAACCAATGACTGAGCACAACAGGGCGAATAGAGCCAAGACTTCCTGGCCAGCACAGGACTCCTCTCAATGGCAGTCTTCACTCTCAAGTTCCCTACCAGCCTGATCTAGACTTTCTCAGTGCTGCATTGCAATCTCAGGTTCTTTCTCCAGATCCTCCTTTCTACACCCTCTCCTTCTGCAGGTGTCACACGTGCAGCATGGTCTGAAGAGATTAATTTGTCCTGTGACCTCTGCCCTTTCTCTCCCTCAGGTATTTCCAGCACCAAAACTCTTGCATTTCTCATTCTGTCTTGGTGTATGCTTCCTGCAGGACCCAAACTGACACCTATTCCTCTTCCTTTAGATATCCAACATACGTCCCAAGATTAGGATTATGTCTAGCTCACCATTTTGATGATTTTTCATAAATTGCACTTCAGCCAAAGACTTGGCATCTGTAGAAATATTAAATCAAATTTTTGTACTTTCAAGAAGTAGATGATTAATAAATTGTTGTTATTATTGATAGCTATGCTCATTTTATAAATGATTATTATAACCTCCAAAGAATCTGGCATCAACTCATATCTGTCTGTTCCCTATTGAGTAAGCATAGTTCAATAGATTGTTATTCTTGTTTGCTCTTTTCCAACAAAGAAATCACAGTGTTCAGTTGCCAAATGAATAGACCGGAATAATGTCATGATACAAACAGAGCAAAGAATGCCACCCAGGCATTCTCTACCCATAGGGTTCTTGGCTACAAGCAAAAATTAACTTAAGCAATAGGCAATTTTTCAACATGATATAGGGTAGTGGGAAGGAGACTGACAGGGTACCAGAAACCATGGCACAGGCTTGGGAATGGATTGAAAAAAAACAAGGGAGCTCTGAGGATCAAGATGTTGGGAATGTAAATACTCAGCAATCATTTCATGGTGGAAAATCCTGGACAGTACTGTATTAGCATTTTGGCCCTTGATGCAAAAAGTCACCTTCAACCACCTCTGATACCCGTGTGTCCAACAGGTTCGGCTCACATCAAACAGCTGCCATGTAGCTGCACCAGAGAAAGTGAGAGAAGAGGTCCAGGAAGTTCACCTTGCGGGGGCGGGGCACAGACACTATTTCTACCAGGGCTACAAACAAAGGGGAGAAGGAATTCCTTCCGAGGAAATTAAGGTGGTATTATGCATGTGCTAAATGCGGGGAAGATGAAAATTAAGCAGGCAAATTCCAGCACACATTCCTAGATCCCAAACCAGCCCTTTTCCATCACCTGAAGGCATGGGAAGTTTATTCAAAGGAAATAAGAGAGCAGTGGTTCTCAACTTTGGCTGATGGAAGAATCATCTGGGGAGCTTTTACAAATCCTAATGCTCAGGTCAAAACCCAAACCAATTAAATAAGAGTTTGGGGGGTGGGACCCAAGCATCAGTACCTTGTAAAGCTCCCCAGATGATTCTAATGTGCAGCCAAGGTTGAGAACAACCCTATTAGTAGAAAGCCCAATACACAAAACAGACAATGCAGCCGTGCCCCAGTTGGGCGGGAGATTGGCACTCTTCCCGTCCCACTGGTCCCTGAGGCACCTCTGAGGAAACCTTCTATACTAGCACTTAAGACGGGTTATAATTGTACATTTGTTGACTCCTATTATCCTACACCCAAATCCACTCTGTCAGTTTGGCTCAAGCTTCAAGAGATAATCAGAATCTGACTATCTCCCCCGCCACAGCTCTGGCCCATGCCAACATCCTGTCCTCCTTGGACGCTATGACAGCTTCCTAATGGGTCTTCCTGCTTCTACCCTTGCCCCCCACAATCTGCTGTCAACGCAGCAATGCGAGTGATGCTTGTATCACACAAACTAGAGCATGGCCCTCCTCTGCCCAAAACCGTGAGGGGGCTCCCATTTTGCTCAGAGTAAAGGCCAAAACCTCTGAGCACTACACCAGTGGTCAGCACATTTTTTAGTAAATATTTCAGGCTGTGTAGGCCATATGGTCTCTGTCACAACCACTCAACTCTGCCGTGGTAGCCAGAAAGCAGCCCTAGATGATGTGTAAATGAACAAGCATGGCCATGTGCCAAGAAAACGATGTACAAAAACAAGCAGAGGGGCTGGATTTGGTCTCCCAGGCTGCTACGGGCCAACCCTTGCTGTACAAATCAGACCCTGATGCAGTTTTGGCCTGATACCTTCGTGTCCTCCTCCTCGCTCTCTCCTTTCCAGTCATACCAGATCCCTGAAGATGCTGGAATGCTCCAGATACTCTGCTGCCTTAGCGAGTGGGTTCTATGTCCCCTCTGTCCTTGAAGCTTTCCCTTTGGCCACCTGTCCCCTTGTTCAAGCCTTTGTACAAATCCTACCTTCTCAATCAAGCCCATTGGGACATCCTATTTAATTGAGCACCTTCCTCCCCACCTCCACCCCCATGGCACCCTACCTCACCTTTACTCTTTCCCCCTCTAATTTCCTTCTCTGATTTTCTTTCCATAGCACCTCTCACTCTTAAGTATAGTTTACAATTTATTTATTAAACCATTTACTGTCATTCTGGAATGTAAACTGCCCAAGTGTGGAGTATCTGTCAGGGTTCAATCAGAGCAGCAGAACCACTATGAGAAATGGGATCTATTGTATGGATTGGTTGGTAGGCAGTTATGAGAGCAGGTGGGGCAAGCTGAGCAGGCTACTGCCTCTACTTCTGCCTGGAACCTGAAGTCACCACGAGTTAACGATTCAGGAAGGAATCCTGGATGTGCACGAGCACAGGAACAGCGTGGAATTCACAAGGACAAATACAGACAAACTGGAACCTATGACTGCCACTCACTGACTCAAACTCAGTGCTGGGGGGATCTGCAGGAGAGTTGGGCCCATTTGCCATAAGCAGCACCACGCTGGGCTCAGGCCACAAAAAAGCAGGAGCTTCCCAGCAGGACCCAAAGATCACCCAATAGCCCGCTAGGAAGGCCATCGCACAGATCAGCTCCAACATGCTCGAGCTCCAGCGGTGCCTGGCGCCCTGCACTGACCTTCAGGGGCTCATGGCTGCAGCTTTTCTCCTGCCTTTCATATCTTATGCAGATCTCTCCTATGGATATGCCTGACCCAGAGCCCTACAGAGAGGAAATTCTGGGAAACGCAGTTCCAGCCTAGATAAGTTGGCACATTATAAAGCCACCACAGGCAGGAATAATATTGTCTGTTTGTTTTACTGATGAATCAGAATCCCAAGGACTTAAAACACTGGCTGGCACATTATAGGTGCTTAAAAAACAGTGGGTGAATGGATGAGGGATACTTTGATGGTTATTTGATTCATGCCAGTCCTCTACTAGTATGTACGTTCATGAGAACATACAGCACCTGTTTTACGCCGACCATTGTAACATCAGCACCTAGCACACGTTCACTCTCGCCATTCCAAGAAACACTTCCCAGTAGCCAAAAGAGATACCTGATGATCTCTGCAAGAATGCCAAAGGGTAGCCAACACAGACCCACGGCAACATTTCCTAAAGTCCTTTCTCCAAATTCCAAAGACGCCCCAAGGCTTTGGCCTCCCTTCCTCAGCTCACAATGCACCCCCCCAAATTACTCCCTCACCACTCTTCCCCACACACACTTCACCTTACATGGATCCTTCTCTCCCTCACCTTTCAACGTAAATCTCCTCATTCCCTAACACTCCAACCACCACCAAGCACCTAGCACACATCAGAAGACCACAGTGAGCTGGCAGATTCACTCTTCCTTAGATTTTATATATGTGTGAGTGTATACATACGTGTGCATGTAATTGTAATCTGTTTATTACATACTATTAATATATATTAAATATATTTTATTTTCTCCCTCCTACTGAATGAATGAACAAAGAAACGAACAAAGCAAGTGAATGAGTGAATTGGAAAACCAGTGATCTAAACTATTTTTCTTCCTTTTAGCAGCCCTGCAATTGCAGGACCTCTTTCCTGACAGTAGGACTGGGAACACATGACAAATTAAGTCCCTTGGATATTCATGTGATAAAATCAAACCAAGTGATATTTCAAAGATATATAGATAGATAGATAGATGAAATATACATATTATATATGTACACATATTATATATATAGTATGAACACATAGTGGATGGAAATATTTTGAAAACTATTGGATCATAACATTAAAAGTAGAAGAAATCAAGATTATTGAGAAAATTATACAGATGTTAGGAGATATGAATTTGTCATTTAAAATATTTTGTAAAGATGATTTATTTCATGCTTTTATGCTTATATTATCTATTAAGTAATAGTAATAAAGTCAAAGTTATTGACTTCATAAAAAGTTACTGACTTTCACAAAAAGAAATAGGCAATATAAAAATATTTTTTGACTTCGAAACACTACATTTATGTAAATATAGACATATATGCATATATACAAACATACATGCAAGATATATATATATACACGTGTGTGTGTGTGTATAATGTTTATATTCAGGAAGAGAGGTCTAAAATTTATCCCTGATAACTCACAAAGTGATAATCCTCAGGCAAAAATAATCCAGCTTTAGCCTTCTTCAAACAAAGAATTAAATGTTCTCTGGATATAATAAACAACCGAGGACAAAGAAGAGGGCTGTGCATCTCTGGCACATTTCAAGCAGAGCAAAGAAATTCCCAGGAAATCCCCAACCCACTGCCACATTTATTGTGAGCCAGGGTCAAATCAGGAGGGAGGTGAGTTGTGCACCCTTAATACCTCTTGAAGCTTTGTTCCTAGAACAAAGATAAAGACTTGCCCTAGACTTCACCCCCAAATCAGGGAACAACTTCAGATTATCTAAAAGATGATCCAATATGTATGAATAATGATAAAGCCAAGGGGTTTGCAAGCAATTGATTCGGGAATCAGTCATCTCCAGAATAAGCTTCCCTGTCTTCCCTGAGACAGACTATGCAAATAGTCTTCACTAGTTTTCCCCTCACTCTAGAGTGGCTAATTCAGACAGCTTTGGTGTTGCTTATAACACAAACCACTGTGAATTGGTGGATGAGGTCCCTGCAGTCTCAAAATGGACTGTTTCTCCCTGAGGAAAGAGCAGTGCTCAGCAATGAGTGAGCTACTGACACAGACACCTGTAAAAGCCAACAATGACTCATTGTTAAGTGGTCATCTTAAAAGAACCATGTTATGAATCAATTTGCAACCAATTCTCTAAAAATGAAAGCCCTGACTAACCTAGTTCAATGAATCATAGAAATCCAGAGGAACAATGTGAAAAATTAAGAAAGAGTGAATCACCCTAATAGAGAACAGAGGTGAGAGGAGAATGTGGTATGATTGAGTCAAATTTCATGGCTGAATTTTGAGTGAGAAACCAAGGAAGACACATTATGCTCCCATTATTGACAGGGGAACACTGGTTTGTTTTTCTTTTTTTAAGTCTGATCTTATTTATTTGTAACTCTAGAAAAATTTCATTTTTGACTGGCCTCAGACTTAGAGGTAGAAGCTCTCAGGGAAGACAGCCTCTGTTCCTCGGCATTCTGTTGCTGGCGTTTTCCTTTGGTCTCCTTCCTTCTCTTGACCGGAAGTTTAGCCTGTCCTGCAGCCTCTTCCTTGTCTTACTTGGTGAGCTGTTTCTTCAGAGCAATACACTGACGTTTCTGTTGGAGGGCACATGGAGTAACAAGGTGCTGAGTCTTGGGCGCTTTGGTTCTAGGTTTCTTAGCTTCTTTATTCAGGGACTTTCTCACAATATGCAGGTGGACATCGTCTTCCTGAGAGAGACTGAAAATCTTGTGGATCCTGCTAGCTCCTTTGCATGCCAAGTGACGAGTCACAGCAGTAAGCCCAGGAATGTCCTTCTCCCCCTTTTATTTTACAATGACCAAGCTGGGATCACTGAGATTGCATCCACAATGCGACCCCGAGCAGGTTTGCACTTTCTCTCTCCAGTCAGTCCTCCTTGGTCTGTAGCACAAATGCCCCTCACTCAGCAGCAGGGGGACACGGCCATGGGTCAGGGCAGCCTGCTTCATGGTGAAGCCTTGTCATCGCCACCACGGATTAAGACCACGTCACCCTTCCCTTCTTCATCCACAGCAGCAGAAGCAGCTTCTGTGGCCTTATGCTTCTCATAAAAGGTACAAAGTTTGCATTCATCATCCATTTCAATGAGTTTCTGGCGGCAAGTCGCTGGGAAAAAGATGTTCAGCTCCATCCTGAAGCAGCCTACCACCTTCCAGGAGCCACAAAAAAGAGAAGGAGCATTGTTTTGTTTTGTTTTGTTTTGAAAGATTTTATTTATTTATCTGACAGACAAAGATCACAAGTAGGCAGAGAGGCAGGCAGAGAGAGAGTGGGAAGGAGGCTCCCCGCTGAGCAGAGAGCCCTAGGTGGGGCTTGATCCCAGGACCCTGGGACTGTGACCTGAGCTGAAGGCCGAGGCTTAACCCACTGAGCCACCCAGATGCCCCAGGAGCATTGTTTTTAAATGGTGAGAGGTACCTGTCTCCTCTGACAGTGCTCAACACTTCCTAGATGCATGACCTAAGTTATTCACTCAGAGAATGTGAGCAAGTCCCTTTGGCCTTATAATAATAATCATCATTTGGAAATAATGAACTTGACTTTCACTTTGAAATAAGGCATTGAAAGAACAGAAAGTTCCACTACTCACTCTCCTGCGTTTTCTACTTTACACAAGAGAAGGAGGAGATGACTCAGCTTCCTCTAAGTTCTGGCCATCTCCATTTCTTCACCTTACTTCTACATACACGGTAAAAATCCTGTACTCATTCAGCAAATACTTATAGAGCATGTACTCTGTGTCAAATACTTTGGACAAACAAACATAACCTATTCTGCCAAATTATTATTAAATGTAT
Organism: Lontra canadensis; assembly: GCF_010015895.1. Classification (NCBI taxonomy): domain Eukaryota; kingdom Metazoa; phylum Chordata; class Mammalia; order Carnivora; family Mustelidae; genus Lontra; species Lontra canadensis. The sequence goes on from NW_022631014.1 coordinate 5,733,262, forward strand.
TTTTTTCCAATTGTGTTTCTGACATTTTTCTTTGGCTTGAAAGTATATTTGCAACAATTCTTTAAATTTAACTTAAGGATATCTTGCATTTAGAGCAAACTATTTTGCACAATAATCTTCCCATTCCTAAGTTTCCTATCTTTAGGTCAGCTAAACTTCAACTTTGAGTCATTTTTTTAGGCAACTTTCTTTGGTAGCTACATAGCTTATTGTTTCAGATAGACAGATAGATAGATGATAGATAAATGCAATTTATATATATATGCAAGAATAAACTTCTTGTTTTCTATATATATTCTATAATATATTTCTGTATATTTATATATTTATTATAATATAAATTATTTTAAATTTAATTATACATAATATATAATTAATTTAAATTATAAATTTATATATATAAATTATATATATATATGCAAGAATAAAATTCTTGTTCCATTCTTATACCAAATCTTTGCCCATATATCCCTGTGAACTATGCTCTTCTAAACTTTAATACTATAGAGGCACTTGGGTGGCTCATTCAGTTGACCATCTTAAGTGGCTCATCCCAAGGTCCTGGGATTAGCCCCATGTAGGGCTCCCGGCTCAGTGGGGAGTCTGCTTCTCCTTCTCTCTCTGCATGTCGCTCACCCACTCATGCTCTCTCTCACCCATTCTCTCTCTCTCTCTTCAAATAAATAAATAAAATCTTTAAAAAATACTTTAATACTATAGAGAGAATATCGCAGAGAACTAGGATTTGCTTCCTTCACAGGCCACCTGATATTCTCCCCGGATACTTTGGAAGAATTGAAAATGTTTAAAAATAACCAGGATGTGTCTAGATACATTTTCATTAATACAGACAGATGCTGCATGAGTGATTTCTACATCCATAATCAGGGCTCCCAGAGATCAGGCAAGTTTTCTTCTATCATGTATCTGAATGTCACTCTCACCCCTTTGCTCTGATCTCCTTTTCAGAAACCTCAATTACCTCTGTTTAATCACTACCTTCTGATCCTAAGCTATTCATTTGTCATTAAACTTTTTGTCCTTTTTCTCTCTGTCCTCAAAGTGGGTTCTCCATTTTTCTCTCCTCTATTGGTTTTTCTGGGTTTTCCCTACTTATTCAGCCCTGAGGAAAGTAAGGCTTACCTTGGCCTAGTGTTTCCCCCACCAACTGAAAGGATGGGCTTACTGATTTCTTCAGACTGTCCTTGGAATTCTTCTGTCAGATTATGATGCAGAGGGCCGGTTGATGTCAATGTCTATTTCCTATGCAGCCTCGAGTACATGGTATGCAGTGGGAGCCAAGGGTATTCCCAACGGAGAAATTTCTCCACACAGCTTCTTCCCATTGTTGGTGAAGCTGCAGAACCTCCAGCGTTTGGCTTAGGGCTTGCTGTTTGCCAGGCATCCGTGCCAGCTAACAGCTGTGCCCCTGCCCGCTCCCGTCTTGGTCCCGCTGCCAGCCAAATCAGGCACTAGCCTCCCTGCTGGGTGCATTCCCCGTGGCTGTGGTCTGAAACCAGCTGCCTCCCATTGCTGTTAGTTCTAGTTCTCCAGGCTGCTGGAGTAGAAGAGAAACCCCAACATGGGCTCTCTAGGACCCCAGGACCAGTGTTGCACATTTCCTCTCTGTACTGCATGGAATGGGGAGAGTGAAGTCAACCAAGCTCTCCTCCCTGACTGCATCTGAGTGTGGCAGCCCCTGCTGAGCTGCCCCCTGCCCAGAATAATGACTGCGCTCACAAACCCTGGAGATTGCCTTTGCCATGAACCCATGCTGAACTGAGCTACAAAACAAAATCCACCGCATGCATTTTAAATCCTGTATCGAGTTCACCAATACACCACATATTATCACCTAGAAACCATGGCATTGCAGCATTATTTTGCAATAGTGTTGGTTCTTCTCTAGGTACATTTCAATATTCTCCCCTCGGAACACATGACAAGGCTGGAAAGTGATCTTCTCTCCTTCTTTGCCAAAACTGTCTTCCTACTATTCTCCTAGTCCTAAACCTAACTGAGGTGTCCTAGGTCAGCAGTCCATAGCCCAGGCTTCTATAAGAGACACACAGATGCACAGACTGTTTGACTTCGCGTGCACAAACACAGACAACCCTTTGCAATAACATTGTCAGAGTTTGCGAAGTGCTTGCACCTAAGCTATTTCCCCTACTCTTCATGAGTTCTGTAGAAGAGAGAAAACACGAATATCTCCATCTCATGGATCACAGGAATGTGCTCAGATACCTTTACAGCTCTGCCCTGCCACCACCTTTGTCCTGGACATTTCTGATAAGTCCCCATTACTTACGTCTCCCCAGACTCTGGCAATCTCTCCAGGCTGACTTCCAAATTTGCTTGCTCTGGCTTGCAGGTTCTCTGTTGCTGTTCCTTCACTTTGGGTCACTGGACTAGGAGTGGGCATTTCAGACATCCCCTTGCTCCCTGCCCTCCTTCCTGTAGCTTGTAGCCCTGGTTCCAGTCCCACTTTGCTCCACGCTCTCCGCTGTGAGCCAGCCCACCCATTCCTACACTGAGTCTGGAAAATCAATCTGGGCTGAGCGCTGGACTCCCCAGTCACCTAGAAGAGGAGACAAATGTAGATGTGTAAATTAGGCCCCAGAGGAGGCAGAATATACAATGAATACATGATCTGCCAGGCCAGGCAGCCCAACTTAGAAACACAACCAAGTCATCTATAAAGAGTGTGACCCGGACAAATGTCTTAACCTTTTCCAGTCTCTATTTCTCAACTACTAAAAAGATATAATGATAATACATCTTCCTCCCAAAGACTTTTTGCAAATATCAAATGAGATGGGTATAAGTTAAATGCTAAGACTATTGCCTGGGCCTTGGTAAGCTGTCATAAATATTAACTGTCATCATTACTATTATTATTAATAAGGCTAAAGAATGAGTAATGGCAGAGCTAGGAATTATATCTTTCTCTATCTCTTCATTTCACTTGTAATAGCACATAATTATAGAAAATTAGTACATGATGGTAGACAGAAATGGTCACTTAATTGCTTTTGACTAAATGTGGAGAGGTTTGATTACTTTAAGAGCTTACTAGAGGTCAGAAGAATATTACTTGCCCTAGATAAATATTACTTAGCAGTTCCTATTATTTTAGTAGACATCTCTGACAGGGAGCTCTAAAGAAAATATCACTACTGGTAAGTGAGTTGAAACATATTTTCTCTGTCCTTATTGTAAGCAAATAAATGTTATTAAATCCAATGGCTTTCCCATGGACTTACGGTGACACACTGCTAAGAGTCTGGGTAGAATTCCTCTCTCTGGCAGGTAAGCTTTGGGAATACTGCACATAGCTATCCATGCAATTAACATATGTGATTATGCAGTAGTCTCCTTGGAAGCTGAATATGGCTTAAAGAGGCAGTGGTATTTTTGATGGCCCTTGACATAAAGGTTACTTCAGAATCTTTCCTGAAGTAGTGCTATCCATTAGATTCCATGGTCCAGAGACAGGCTTTCAAAGCAGCCCACAATACACGTGTCAAGGTCCGTCAGGTAATACATTATGTGTGTTCCAAGGGAGCCATATTAGCACTTCCAGTTTTTCTCAATAGCATATCTGTAGTAGGTTTTTAATTTTATTTGATGGACAAATTGGCCAATGTGTTTATCGTGAGCCACAGGCTTTATGGATTTTGACAGATTATCTTTTGATAGCTTGTAGCAGACACTGCTCCAGGAGAGGCGATGTGTTCTTGCTCAGATGAGACACTGATCTCACATTTGCAAGCTTTTAAGGCATGCTTCCAGACTTCTTGGCAGGGAGGAAAACTCTGGGGCAACTAGAGCTCTAAACTAATCCAGATAATCCCTATCTAAAACGCTTAGTTATGGTTCCTCGGAGTTTACCAGCACAGTGGTTTGCACTCTGTTGTCCCAAGGTGCAGCTGGGTGTGATTTTATTCTGACAATGACCCCAGAAAGATGTAAAACCTGTGGCAAATTGAACATTAGGCAAGCAAACCTAATTTAGATGAGAGTATAACTACTCTGGCCCAGGGACTGTGATAAACATTTCACATTCATGAGCTCATTTGATTCTCATTACAAGGCTGTCATGCGGGTGCTGTTATTAAGCCCATTTAAAGATGAGGAAACTGAAACTCAAAAGGGTTGAGCAACTTGCTCAAAGCCAAACTATAAGCAAGATGAGGAGGAGGACTTAGCCAGACTGATTCTAGAACCCCAGCTGTCTGTTAACCGAACCAGCCGTACTTGCCTTCCTTTCTTCCGAATCTAGAATATGCCCAAACAAATCCCACACTGGAGTCCTTGCCAACCCAGTGCCTCAGCTGAGCGTACTCTTCTCACTGACGGCTTCTTGTCTCTTGCAGCTCGGCGTACATATTCCCTCCTTGGAGAGGGCTTCTCTATCACATAGGATGGTCAGAGTTGTCTCAAACAAGGAACAACAAAGCCGGGGTAGTTATCCATCATCCCCCATCCACCACCAGCTGAGGGCTGTTCCTAAGAGCTCTTGTAACCTGCTCTGTCCATAAACAGAAGCTGTGACCCACACAGAAATGATGAGTGCGAAAAAGCAGGCTTTTAAGACAGGGCTGGCTTAGAGGTTCACTGATGTCCTCAAGAACCAGATAACTTCCTGAGTGTCAGATTTCCTCTCAGGAGTATTTACTTCACGGCCATATACCACCTGCCAAGAACAACTGTCTGCTTACCTCTTCGTTCACATCTAGTAAGAGAGATAGACCACCTTTTCCTTTTCCAGAAAACTTCCCAGACATTTCCAGAGAACTCCCCTGTATTTCTCACTGGCTCAAACTGGATCATGAGCCCATCCCTGAACAGATCTCTAGTGACAAGATCATACCATGTGCTGATTGGCTTAGGCCCAGAGTCTTAGACCAGTCACTGGCAAAGGGATGATGCTACTAGGAATGGGTGATATTAAACAGCTGAGTGAAGCTGGTTCACTCAGCCTTCCCTGAGATGCATGAACACTTGAGAAGTGGTTTGTTTAAGGAGGAACTGGAGAAAATGGGTGTCAATAGGCTATTAAGTATCAGACTGCAGTTAATAACCTTGGGGCTATTTTAAGATTTTCCAAAGTCTTTGACATTCTTATGTGTGTAGGAAAAAAACTACATCTTCTAAGTATCCCCACACCTCACCCCAGTCAGGATCATATGTCTGGTCTTATTTACGCCCTAGCACTTCCTACCTCCTAATATATGCTTGCTTGATTGTCTATTCGCTTAGTCTGTTTTGTCCACTAGGCGATAAGCTCCAAGAGAATAACGATCCTGTCTTTCTCATATACTGCTATAGCCCTTACCCACAAAGTAATGTCTGGAACACAGTAGATGCTAAATAGTAAATAATAAATGCTTATTAAATGAATGCATGAACTAATAAATAAGTGAGTCAATGAATAATGGCTCTTTCTATACAAAGCGGGGAAGTGGGAGAGAAGTACATTGAGGTCACTGACAGGGAATTCCTTGATCCATGACAGTGCTAAATGAGAGCTAAAATGGGAAAGGACCAAAGGAAAAGGTCTCCTCCTGCCCAGGCCTCCCAGGTCCCAGGCTGGGGTTTGGGCAAGATACAACCAGTCTGTCTCATCTCTGTAGAATATCCCTGATAGAGAGCTGCTAAGAACTAGGACAGAGCAAGGCAGGAATGACTCCCACCACCCCTTTAGAAGAGGAGATAGCTATTAAGGAGACTGAACAGACAAGCCAGAGGAGCAGTCCTGGGCCAGTGTATGCAGAAGCCCTATGCATATACCAAAGCCCAGCCATGTCTGTTCTCAGACCTCTCTGCGTCTTAAACATACTAGAGTTCATCTGGGCCTAGAAGACATGCCAGAGGGGCACCTGGGTGGCTCAGTGGGTTAAGCCTCTGCCTTCGGCTCAGGTCATGATCCCGGGGTCCTGGGATCGAGCCCCGCATCGGGCTCTCTGCTCAGCAGGGAGCCTGCTTCCCTTCCTCTCTCTCTGCCTGCCTCTCTGCCTGCTTGTGATCTCTCTCTGTCAAATAAATAAATTTTAAAAAACTTAAAAAAAAAAAAAAAGAAGACATGCCAGAGAAAAGCAAAACAAACAAAGAGCACAGACCTCACTGGCTGGACAAATTGACCATTGTGGACATACTGTAGATCTAGCAGATTAATTATGCATAGCATACTAAATGTTTTGGACAAACCTGTCACTCTAGACAGAATGATCACGTTTAAAATATGAACCTGCTGAGATGTGTGAAATGGCAGACGCACTGACCACTTCCCACTTACTGGTGCTTTGGACAACAGCAGCAACCTCCAAATCCCTATGAGAGGTGGAACCCTGGTTAGGAACGAGGACTAAGGGAACTGTCATGAAATGTAGTGGGCACACCATTGTTACATAGAAACGTGATTTGAGGTGCCAGATCTACCACTATTACACTGACCATTCCAGAATTCTGATGCTCTACATTCATGTCGAGATTTACTTAATGTACACTTCCTTCTCACTGTTACTACTCTGGACAGAGTGCTTTACTTGCATGAACTCTACCCCCCAAACAAATAAGCCATTGTTGACCCTTGCACTCTATTCTAGCCTCGCATTTTCTAGGACATTGCTTTTTAGATTTAGATGTAAAAGCATTGGTGTCACCAGGAAAGGGACAACACAGAAGACCTACATAGAACACTGGTTAGTACAGTGCTTGCATTCAAGGAGACAGATAAGTGACTCATAGGGAGCTTCTCCTTGACTTTCTGGGCATATGCACTCTGTTTCTGTTGGCACAGCTCAGATGGACTAATCCATTGCATTTTTTAGACTAATCCATTATCTTTGTAGTTTGCTGAAATGTCTTCAAGATTCTGGCAACAGGTTGAATTACAGCCCCAGGTTTTAATTCTAATTTTCCCTTTGCTTCAGAGAGATGATAGAAGGCCACCAGCACAGATGAAGTGGAAATCTTTTAGCCTTCCCATACAGAGCTCTTTGATGCAAACACATGAATTCTAAAATCTTCACATCTTTTAATTTTCAGAGGTTCACTCTCATTATCAATCTTCAAAGAAATGGTCCTTGTCCTTTTCCTTTTAATATGCCTTATATTGGGGTTTCTTTCTCCTGAGCCTCATTTTTTATTGTTAATTGAGGTATAACTTAAATACCTTAAATTTAAGTAAATTTAAATTTAAATAACTTAAATTTAATTTTTAACTTAAATTTTAACTTCAATTTAATTTAAATAACTTAAATTTAAATACGTAAATATTGTACTCAGCTTAACAATTGGGCTCAGTTAATTTCGTCAAATGTACAACCACCACCTAGATCAAGATACAGAACACTTCTATCACTGAAGAAGCCTGTTTTGCATCCCCACTGATACCACTCCCTAATTCAAAGGTAACCATTACTTTAATTTCTAGCACCATAGATAAATTTTGATCTAAATGAGTTTCTTAAAATTTTTTTAGGGACAGGATGCCTCAGGTTTCAGGGCATGGCCATCTGCTTCCCCTTGGCTTCCTGTCATTGAAAGTGAAAAGAGACTAAAGGGAGGTGGGACAGAGAAGCTCGAGGCACTAGCTAAGCTAGTCATCTATGTTGTGATTCTCAACCCAGACTATTTTGTCTTTCAAGGAACTTGGCAATGTCTGGAGACATTTTTGGTTCACAACCAGGGATGAGGAAGAGCTATTAGCATCCAGTGGCTAGAAACCAGAATGCTACTGAACAACCCACATTACATAGAACAGTCCTCCCACAACAGAGAATTATCTGGTCCCAAATGTCAAAGGGCCAAGTCTGGGAAATCCTGACTGATGGGATGGCTGCCTTCAAAAAGGGGTTGACTTACTGTCTCTTCCTATCAACCCTGAGGTTCTTTATTCTGTTCTGATCCAAAAGGTGGAGGGGTGGTACATAGTCCAAAAATAAGAATCTCAATTTTTCTTCATCGGTGAGAGCAGAAATTTCATGCAAAGTTTGACTTGCAGCTTTTCCTTTAGTTTCCTCCTCTGATGCCTGTTTCAGTCTTCTCTGTGCATCTTTTTAGTGTACTGTACCAGAAGCTGGGAGAAAGGGTGTCAGACACAGCGAGCCTGCTACATTAATTATCCAGAAGTCCCTTATTTATAACTTTTATATTAAAAATGCAATCAACATCAACATTATTATTTTAAGTGAAATGCTTTTGTAACTATAAAATAGGGAGCAATTTTACCTGCTGGGAATTCCAGTAGAGTAGATGAAATTGAACAAATTGTTTCCTGGACTGTCAACCTTACCTTTTTCTAAGGAAAGGCTGTTAGCAAGGTTCTCTTTTAACAGTGTGTTATTGATCTATTTCCCAGGGAAATGTGCTAGCTCTGCAATGTAGGTCAGAATCACAATTTATAAGTGACCACTGATGCTTTTTCCCTCTAAAATAGCAAATGCTGCAATCAAGGGGAATGCATTCTAATTTCCCCTCCTGGACTTTAAAAGCTTCTCATGAGCCTCATTTTCATTAAGATATAAATTGTGCAAGTGTGTGAGAAACACAATTAGAAAGAAAAGACCAATGACAGTTTTGTTTTATTTCCATTTAATTTAACCAGGCAATAAGGATTTTACAGGAAAATATTCATATTCCCTCCCTACCTCTACCCTCAATAGCAAATTTTTTATAAAATACATTTTATGTGTCAGGCATTATTGAGGAATTAGGTATTTCATGGAAGCAAACTTTTCAGTTAAGTGAAACTTAACCTTTTAAGCAGGATAATTGTCATTTTTTTTAAGAGTGAGGAATTTTCTATTTCTGTCCATAAAAATTCTACTCATGCTTTAAAGCCCCTTCTCCTCCTCCATGAGAAGTTTCCCTTATTGACCTAATCAAAATGAATCACTTCTACTTAGAGTTTCTAATGTATTTTAGTTGTGTTTCCAAATACTGGACTTATATTGAGAGCCACTCCAAGAATGTGTGTAACTAAATAAATGTTTGCTCCCTCAGATAGATGAGCTGTCAAACCAATACATGATGGACAAAGACGTAGATAGAGAAAGACACTTTAAAGAGGATTAAATGAGTCAATGTATTTAAAGCACTTGGAACTGTGCCTAGCACATCATAAACCCTAAATAAACACTACTACTGTAATTATTGATTTTATTATTAGGATTAAATAATATGGATTGCTCTCAGAGAATAATGCTTGATTGTAATGGAATATAATACATGCATCAGATAGAGGGTTGTCCATCCCTGCAAGCTCAGAGAAGAGAGAACACCAGAGGCAAATATCAGCTGGGCCGTCCCAGCAGTGTCCAAGGGTGAGGATGCCTTTGCCAGGAAACATCTCTCTGACCAAGGGCAGGTATATCCGACATTGCAGAGATAGTGATTCCTGTACCTAACTCCACTCTCTCTCCTCTTTCTCCTTCCATGCTCAATAAGCAAGATTATAAACTGATTTTCCAAGTTGAAAGGCTTCAGCCCATATCAAATGGACTGCCATGTGCATACATTTTCTTAGAAATTGGGTTAGCCGACATTCAAATGATAATTTGGTTCTCTGTGTGGAGTATCTTTGGACAGTAGGTGAGAGTTAGAGAGATATCTGAACCTTTGGCACTTATCTACCTGTGCATTAATAAATTGGTTTATTGGGGCACCCGGGTGGCTCAGTGGGTTAAAACCTCTGCCTTCCGCTCAGGTCATGATCCCAGGGTCCTGGGATCGAGCCCCACATCGGGGTCTCTGCTCAGCAGGGAGCCTGCTTCCTCCTCTCTCTGACTGCCTCCCTGCCTACTTGTAATCTCTGTCTGTCAAATAAATAAATTTTTTTAAAAATCTATAAAAAAAATAAATTGGTTTATTACTTCAGGTTCTGTGAGTTTGGTTATTGTGAATCTATTCCTGAAATGTGTCCATTCAGTAGGCCAACAAATTGAGTTTCTGAGCTTACCCTTTTGGCTACAAAAAATTCACTAAAGACATCTTGAAGAGAATGTATAAATAAGAGTGGCAGGGTGGCTTAGTCAGTTGAGAAACCAGCTGTAGATTTCAGCTCAGATCATGATATTGGGATTCCAGGACTAAAATCCACAACAGGCTCTGCCTTCAGCAAGGGGTCTGCTTGAGGATTCTCTCTCCCTCTCTTCCACCCCTCCCCCCACTCACATTCTCTCTCAAATAAATGAATCTAAAAAAAAAAAGAGAGAGAGAGAGAGAATGTATAAATAATCTATTGTATACCTATTATATTGAATACAAGTCAACAATTTAAAAGAATGAAGGAATTCTAATGTTCTAGTATGGAAAAAGCTCTTTGTAAGCCATATTGTTGGTAGAGAAAAATGAAAATCAAAATACACACACACAAATGTGGATTATATGATACAATTCATATAGAAGAAAAAATACTGTAGCGTGATACCATATGTCTTCTCGGGGTACAATTACACATATGTAGATGCATACAAAAGTTTGATAACTATGAATAGCCTTGTGGAGGAAAAAAGTGATATATCTGAATTTGAGATTTTAATTTATTTATTTGTTTTAATTGTTTAGCAACAAGAATGTACTCATATTTTAACCATGTGATTATAATTGAGTTTTAAAAGGAAAAAGTTACTAAATGGCGTAAGAGAAGACTTAAATAAATGGAGAGACACCATAGATAAACAGGGATGAAAAAAATCTGTAAAAATGTCATTCCTCCAAAGCTCATTTATAAAGTAAAATAAAAAGAAAAAGCCTAGTTGTTTGGGGGGAATTTACAAAATAATTATATGATGAAACAATCAAAATGGCCTTTAAATAAAAGAATCACAAGAGTAACATTATTGTCAGTAATTAAAATGTACTGCCCCTCTGATTACCAAAAGGTAGGGGGTAGGGGAAAGGGTGAAGTAAGTGATGGGGATTCAGGAGCACACTTGCGATAAACACCAGGTGATTTATGGAAGTGTTGAATCACAAGATTGTTCACCTGAAACTAATATTACACTGTGTTAACTTTAACTTAAAAAACTTTCTTAAAAATGTATTTTAATACTGGGAGAATTTTTAAGCTGTTAAAAAGGAACAAAACTACAAAGACAATCTTTTTTTTAAAAAATCACAAAAATAAAGGGCAAAAAATACTCTATGGGATAGCATATATTAAGGAATCTCAGTGTGAGAGCTTTTTGAATAAATTTTGCTTCAATGATTCTGCCTAAGTCAAATCAATGTTACAATTAAAATCAAAAGAACTTAAATTAATATTTTTCTAAGTCTAACACCTACTTGTCTTTTACTTTCTATTGAAGTTTAATATACATACACGAAGGGTGTGTTGATTGTAAGTCTACAGCTCAAAGAAATATCATGAAGTGAATCAATCCAGGTCAAGAAGCAAAATGTAACCGTACCAGAAAATTCCCTTCTGCCCCTTTTCCATCACTAGCCTCTTTACTCCCCAAATTAACCACTACCCTTACTTCTAACACCACAGCTTAATTTTGTCTTTAACTTTGTAAAAATAGAGATTTTATTTCAAGTTTGTTTCACCTTGTGTCTTTCTTTAATCATTTAACATTATGTCCTTGAGATTTAAGCAGGTTGTTACTTGAACTTTATCGTCTGTTTTCCTTGCCATATAATATCCCACTGTGTACATATCATCACTTAGTCATTCGTTTATTTCACTGTCAGTGAACCTGTGTAGTCTTCAGTTCTACCTACTAAATTAAGATAGAGCAACAGATATTATCAAAGAGTATTAAGAGGTTTAACCACTTAGGGAAATGGAATGGCCCCATCTATCAAAGTCAAACCATAGCATTCCTCATTCTCCAACAATTTTGCCCCAGGTATATACCCAGTAGACATGCATACCCTTGCTACCAAAATAAAAGTATTAAAGCATTCCTAGCAGCATCATTCTGATTTTATTTTTGTTATAATAAACACAGCAATTACTATGCTTGTTATATGAGTCTGAGATGAACAGGGCAAACATAGTGGATATATTTATAGGACTTAGCAACACTGCCTGAGATGCTGTGAAACAGTGTTTCCTACCCTATGTCACTTAGCTAAAAAAAAATCATGACTAGACTGAACCTAAATATTAAAGTTCAGCTTGCTGGAAATAATACCATGTATAGGACTGTCATGTGTCAACCTTACTACTGTGCTACTTTGTTAAAAGAACTACCTATCAACCAGCTCACAGTCTGCATCGCCCTTGGATGTAGGATTTTATTTCTTTGTAAGCTTGAGTATTACAGTGAGTTTTCGATTTAATAATTAGCTTCACTAATGATTTAATTGTCATCTTAAATTACTGTTAACTGAACCTGAAATCCACTTCATTAACTTTAAAAATATAAGGCCACTTCTAAATTGAATTTAAAATGTCAGCAGCTAAAATAACAAAGAAGAAAGATATTCACTCTGTGATTTGCAAACCTCTTGTTCCACGAAGGTTATTTTAAAGAGAGAAATAACTCCCTATGTTATATGTTCTAAAATGATAACTTAGAGAGCATCTTCCTTTTAAAGACCTTTTTAATCAAGTCACAAATTGAGCACCAAGAAAAAAATCTGAGCATAGAGAAATTTTTTCTCAATATTTGAAACATTATTGAAATGCAAAGACATTCCATATTCAATAACTTAAAATATCAAGTATATACCACAAAAGCTAGTTTTACAAATTTGTGTTTAATAGCAAAATAATCTAAATTATTTGGGGATGACAATTTATCAGAACAAAACCATGATGCAGGTTATTCTGGGTTTTTTTTAGACACTTTGAAAATTAATGTTAAACATAGATTTACCAAAAATCCAGCAATTCTACCCTTTCCAAAAGAAGTCTTCACCCATGACAAATGAAAACACATCTCTACACAAAGACTTTGTATGGGAATATCTAAAGCAGTTTTTACTTATAATAGTCAAAAGTGGAAATAACCCATCTACCAACTGATGAATAATAAAATGTAGTATATTCATATCATAGAATATTATCCACCAAGAAAAAGCAATGAGGTACTGATACGTATTAAAACATGGATGAACCTCAAAAACATTATGCTAAGTGAAAAAAGCCAAACATGAGAGATCATATACTGTATGATTTCATGTATATAAAATATCCGGAAAAGGAAAGTTTATAGACAGAAAGTAGATTCATGGATGCCTAGCGCTGTGACTGATAATGGGCACAAAGTTTCTTACTGGGGTGACAGGAATGTTCTAAAAGGAGAATGTGATGAATGCACAAGCCTGTAAATACACTAAAAATGACTGAATTATTCACTTAAACTGCGTGACATTTATGCTATGTAAATTGTGCCTCAACAAAGCTGCTTTAAAAAATGATTGAATTTTAGGAAATGAGCCAGGATACTATGAATTGGTTGCAGTTTGACATCGGTGCATGTTATTATGGCTTTCTGTTCATCTTCTCAAACATTCTAATGTTGCATCATCTTCATTTTCATGAATTAAAGCTCACTGTGCCAAAAATAACAAAATGAAACGAAAATATAAAGATATTCCATTAGCTAATATAACAAAGACTCAAAGAGATTCAAGAAGGTAATTTATAAACTAACTATAACTTTAAAATATTTATTTCCAGGGGAAACAGAATTAACAAACTGTTCATGGGGATTTTTTCTTTTTCATGAACTTCCTTCTCCATTCAGGATCCAGAGCCAATTTTTTAAACTGTGACTCAGATCACATCATTGCAGTAAGAACAATCTTTGCCTCGCTCTTTACTCAGCCTCTAATGCTTTCTATGTTCTCCCCTTCACCTCCTTCTCTGAACTCAATTCATACTAGTTCCTTATCCCTAAATAAACATGAGGCACACTGATTCTTGCTGTCCTTTCAAAAACTTCAGGTTTGTTCCAACTTCAGGTTCACGGCACTGGCTATGCCTGGAAAGACAGCAAGGCATAGTGGATAAGTGTACAAACTGGTCTTGTATTGCCTGGCTTGCTGCCTGTGTTTAGACAGGTGAGTGATTTTGACTGAGTTATTCACTTTCCCTGTGCCTCATTACTGCATCTGTGTAATGGGATTAACAACTACATGTACACTTAGGATCATTAAAGGATTAAATGAAATAATTTTTGAAAAGTGATTAGAAGAGCTTTTATATAAAAATCCTTCTTTTTATGTATCTGTATAAAATAATCATTCCCTAGATGTTTTCAGAGAAGGCCTTTTATTTAGAACTCAGCTGCAATGTCACTAAGTATTTCCCAGCCCCGTTTACTCAATACACATTTATTAAATGCTTGCTTTATGCCAGGCACCATCTAGAGTGCTGGACATATGCCATGAAGAAAACAAAATCCCCATCCTGGAGGAGTTTACTTCTAGTGGTGAGACAGATGATAAATAATAACCCACAGCACACATGGCATGTGAGAAGCAACATGTACTGTGGAAGAAACACAGAACAAAGGAGACAGGCGGCTCAAAGGTAGAAGTGGAGAGGAGCTGTCTAATGTTACTGAGAAGTGACATATAAGCAAGGTGACCCATAAGCTAATGGAATTTACCAGAGGTCATGTGCCGGAAACAAGTGATGATGGTATGAGTGTGTACTAGAATGTGAGGTCAGGAGAAACAGTCATATTTTCTTTTTCTCACAGAACTTCTATCTAAACTTTTTAGTATTTTTTACTTATATGTTATAATCTCTTCCCTTTGCAAACCCAGTCATAAAAGAAAATCCTATAGTGACAAGTACCCTGTCCACCATTTTAACCACTACCACTAAAGCATACCATGGGCACTAAATGAATGTCTATGGAATGAGTGAATGGCAGAATGAATAAGTGGGTAAATGAAATGAATTCATACTGAGTTTAAATCCACTTTGTACCATAGGCAAATACTACATGATTTCACTTAAATGTGGAATCTGAAAAAGAAAATGAACAAGCAAACAAAAAAGACAGAAACAGACTCATAAATCCGAAGAACAAACTGGTGGGTGCCAGACAGGGGTGGGCAAAATGGGTGAAGGGGAGCAAGACATATAGGCTTCCAGCTGTTGAATGACTAAGTCATAGAGATAAAAGGCAAAGCATAGGAAACATAGTCAGTGATACTGTAATAGTGTTGTATGATGGCAGACGGTAACTACCTTTGTGAACATAGCAGAACATGCAGATTGCTTGAATCACTGTGTTGTACACCTGAAACTATGTAGCATTGTATGTCAACTATACCTTAATTTTAAAAATCCATTTTCTAACGTCTATGTACTAGACATAGGAACCTAATATATAAGTGAGACATTTCAGGTTAATGAAAAGGACTTTAAAAAGCTATTTCTGAGATAGTTAACAATTTAGAATAAAAATTAATTAGATACTTAGTTTATACTATACACTAAAATAGATGGCAGATGATTAGAAGAGTTTAATATAAAAAATGAAATCCTTAAAGAACAAAAAAAAAGATAACTTAATTATTTCAAGGTAGAAAAGGACTCTCCAAAAGCGAAAACTACTAATTAAAGTTGATAGGTTTGATAACACGAAAGTCCTTAACTTCTGTGCAGCAAAATCATTGTAAACAAAATATAAAACCCAACAACAAACTGAAACAAACATACAAAACATTACTACATATAAGATGGTGGGATAATATCCTTCAAACAGAAATGACACTTAGAAATATATAAAGGAAAGGATCCCCGATAAGAAAAATTTGTCTAAAATATAGGAATAAAGAATTTATAAGAAAGATATAGAAATATTTAATAAATATGAAAAATATTCAACTTCACTAGAAATCACATATGTGCAAACTAATGTACAATAAAATAACACCTTCACCTATCAAATAAATACTGATTTCTTTTTTTTTAAAGGTTTATTTATTTTGAGAGAGAGGATGTGCACAAGCAGGGGGAGGAGCAGAGGGAGAGGGACAAGCAGACTCTCTGCTGAGTGTAAAGTATATCACAGAGCTCGATTCCATGACCCTGAGATCATGACTTGAGCCAAAATCAAGTCGGACACTCAACCGACTGAGCCACCCAGGGACCCCAGGTACTGATTTCTTTTAATGCTAAAACCTATGTTGACCAAGTCACTGGTTAATGGGCTTCATCATTCATTTTGACTCACATGAGTATAAACTGATACAATATTTCAAAAGGTAATTAAGTAGTATGCAGCAAATGGGTTTTTTTTTTTAAGATTTAATTTATTTATTTAACAGACAGAGATCACAAGTAGGCAGAGAGGCAGGCAGAGAGAGAGGAAGGGAAGCAGGCTCCCCGCTGAACAAAGAGCCTGATGCAGGGCTCAATCCCAAGACCCTGAGATCATGACCTGAGCTGAAGGCAGAGGCTTTAACCCACTGAGCCACCCAGGAGCTCCCAGCAAATGCTTTTAAAATGTTCATAGCCATTGGCCACACAATTCTACTCACTATAAAAAAAATTATCCAAGATGCACATGAATGTGTGTCTATAAAATGGAAAACTAGACCGACAAAAATGCTATCATTTGTATTCAAATATATCTTCAGGGACACCTGGGTGGTTCAGTCGGTTAAACATCTGCCTTCGGCTCTGGTCATGATGCCAGGGTCCTGGGATCGTGTGCCACATCAGGCTCCTTGCTCAGCGGGGAGCCTGCTTCTTCCTCTCCCATTCCCCATGCTTGTGCTCTCTCTCTCTTTAACAAATAAATAAAATCTTTAAAAAAAAAAAATCTTCAGTGTAGTACATTGTTAAATGGAGAAAAAAGTTATGAAGCATATTATACACAATGATCTTAATTTTTTAAATGTACATATACAATTTTTACTGTGGTGGAAATTATATGAATATGTGCTAAAAATGATAGAACTATACACACACATTTACCAACATCAATTTCCTGAATTTGGATACTGTTTGTTTGTTTGTTTGTTTGTTTAAGTAGGCTCCACACCCAGTGTAGAGCCCAAAATGTGGGGCTTGAACTTACAACCCTGAGATCAATACCTGAGCTGAAACCAAGATTCAGATGCTTAACTGACTGAGCCACCCAGGTGCCCCCTTGAGTTTTGATATTGACTATAATTCTGTAAGATGTAACCACTGAGTGTAACTGGGTAAGTTACACAGGACGGCTCTGCACTATTTTTGTAACTTCTTATGAATCTATAATTATCTCAAAATAGAAGGGTTTTTTTTTCTGTATATAAATATTTTAGAATATAGGAAAATACAATAAACCAGTGGTTTCCACTGGTTTGTAAGATTTGGGTGATATTTATTTTCATCACACTTTTAAACTTTAATTAGCAAAGTTTATTTTTATAATCAGAAAATGTTATTACTGTATATTGTTTTAAACAATGTAAAAACTTAGAGATGTCCCAAGAATCAAAACCTTTTTTTGAATACCAACAGTATTTTTCACAGAGTTAGAACAAACAATTCTAAAATTTGTGTGGAACCACAAAAGACGCCAAATAGCTAAAATAACATTGAAAAAAGAAAAACAAAGCTGGAGTCATCACAATTCCACACTTTAAGTTATATTACAAAGCTATAATCATAAAAGAGTCTGGTACTGACACAAAAAATAGACACATAGATTAGTAGAACAGAATAAAAAAGCCAGAAATGAACCTACAGCTAGATGGCCAATAAATCTTTGACAAAGCAGGATAGAATGTGCAAGAAGAAAAAGACAATCTGTTCAACAAATGATGCTGGGAAAACTGGGCAGCAACATGCAAAAGAATGAAACTGGACCACTTTCTTATACTATTACACAAAAATAAATTCAAAATGGATGAACCTAAATGTGAGGCATGAAACAATCAAAATCCTAGAGAAAAACATAGGCAGTAACCTCTTTGACATCGGCCATAACAACTTTTTACTAGATCTGTCTCCTGAGGCAAGGGAAACAAAAGCAAAAATAAAACTATTGGGACTACATCAAAATAAAAATCTTCTGCACAGTGAAACAAACAATCATCAAAACTAAAAGGCAACCTATGGGAGACATTTACAAGTAACACAAACGATAAAGGGTTAGTATCCAAAATAATATAAAGAACTTGTAAAACTCAATGCCAGAAAAACAAATAATCCAATTAAAAAGTGGGTGGAAGACATGAATAGATATTTTTCCAAAGAAGACATGCAGATGGCCAACATACACATGAAAAAATGTTCAACATCATTCATCATCAGGGAAATACAAATCAAAACTTCAATAATATATCACCTCACACCCATCAGAATGACTAAAATCAATAACAGAAAACAGGTGTTAGCAAGGATGCAGAGAAAGGGGAAAGCTCTTACATTGTTGGTGGGAATGCAAACTGGTGCAGCCACTCTGGAAAACAGAGCGGAGTTTTGTCAAGAAGTTAAAAATAGAATCACCCTACTATCCAGCAATTGTACTACTAGATATTTACCCAAAGAATACAAAATAGCAATTCAAAGAGTTACATGCACCCTGATGATTATAGCAGTATTATCTACAATGACCTAACTATGGAAACAGCCCAAGGGTCCATCAACTGATGAATGGATAAAGAAGCAGCAGTATATGTATACAATGGAATATTATTAGGTATATGTATACAATGGAATATTATTAATCCAAAAATAAGAATGAAATCTTGCCATTTACAACAACATGGATAGAGCTACAGAGTATTATACTAAATGAAGTAAGTCAGTCAGAGAAAGAAAAATAACATATGATTTCACTCCTATGTGGAATTTAAGAAACAAAACAAATGAGCAAAGGAAGTGAGAGAAAAAGAGCGGCAAAACAAGAAGCAGACTCAACTATATAGGACAACTGATAGTTACTAGAGGGGAGGGCGGTGGGAAGATGTGTGCAATAGGTGGTGGGGATCAAGGAGGACACTTGTGATGAGCACTGGGTGATGTATGGAAGTGATGAATCACTACACTGTATACCTGAAATTAATATTACATTGTATGTTAACTAACTGGAATTTAAATAAAAACATAAAAAAAGAAAAAACTTTTTTGAGTGTGCATGTATGTAAGTACGTATATATTTCTCTATATGCTAATATCCTACTAATGAGGAAAGCTGAATGAATAGATAGAAAGATAAACAGACGTGGCCATTACAAAAATTATCAGATATTGGAATGAATTACCATAAAAATGCTTCTGATAACATAAAGAGCGCAGATATGTGAGTCACAGATACAGCTTTCATATTGTTAGTGGTTAGTAACCAGGCTGTTAAATAAATTCAGTTAACAATCAGTTCTTTGCAGTTGTGTAATTTTATATTAGCTGTTACACTGTGATCAACTATAAATGCAGATGTGAACATGGCCAAATGTCAATTACAAATGTCATAAAATAGTATTATTTCTTCTTCTCTTCTCTTCTCTTCTCTCCCCACCAAATGTCTTTCACCTGCTTCCTTTCCTTGCCCTCAACTGTTACGGTAAAAAGAGTTTAAAGGGGAAGAAACCACAATTTGCATCCAGTTTCTTCTATTCAGCATCTGTAGTCATGAGCAAATCTCATCCTCGCTGAGTTGCAGTTAACTCCTCTATGACATGGAAATACTAATAACCATTCACAAAGTGGTTGGGAGAATAACAAGAAGTTACATGCAAAGTAAATGGAACTAGTAGGTTCTTGGTCGGTGTGAATACCTTCCTTTCTCTTTCCCTATTTACTAACCATTTCTTAACTACTCATTGCCATCTCTTTGAAGTCCTTATTTGCTGAGAAAACACACAGATTAAAAAAAGAAACTTGTAGAGACTAGGGAACAAATTTTCTCGGGAAGCTCCCATTTTAAGAATTAAAATGGGTCACCTGGGTGGCAGTTGGTTACGTGTCGACTCCTGGTTTCGTTTCAGGTCATGATCTTAGGGTCGTGAGACAGTGTCCTGTGTTGGGCTTCTCCCTCATTGGGGAGTTTGCTTGGGATTCTCCCTCTCCCTCTGCTCCTCTCACTCATTCTCTCTCTCTCTCTCTCTCTATCAAAATAAGTAAATAAATATTATTTTTTAAAAAATTAAACATCACTAAAAGACTCTTCTTTTGGGGGAATGGGGTGAGGGAAGGGAATGAAGGAGAACGGAGGCTAATATGTTTTGTCACCACTAAGAGTCAGTCCAGTACTGTATGGAGGACAGCTTCTCCCAGTCGGAACAGTTGTTGGAGATCCAGTTTTAATCAGTCAACCAAGAGTGTATTTCTCTGGAAGAACTCCTCAGCACTCTAAAGAAAGCTAAGAGAAATTCTATTCTCGAAGCACTATTTCTTCTCCATGTCGTTTCTAATGCTGCTGAATGCCATTATGCAATGATTTCCGTAGAAGACAGCTTTTCAAAATGGCATATTTTCTCACCTATCCATGAGAATTCATCTATATTTCAAATGGCCTAGTTTCAAGCTGTTCTATCAGTCAGACTAACACATGGTCTCAGACTTAGCAATTTAGGGAAGGGGAATGGGGGGGTGAAAGGACTTAATTTGCTGCTCTGATATAGCACAGCCTTAAATATTAAGATTCTTCACATCCTGGGTTCGTCTCCTCTGCTTTTCCACATTGCCACAGACTCTGAGCACTTCACTTTCAGGTTGTCCAGCTCTGTTTCCAGCTGACTCTCACAAGCCCCCTTGGGGGCAGCCCACTATGGCTATTCCCATCACTCAAATAAATAACAATAAGGTTTATGTGCCATCAATGGCAGTAAGTGACAAACGAAGACCTGCCTGTCTTACACCTGACTCACAAGACAGCAAGCTGAGGGATCCTGAGTCTCCTGGTCTTGTTGTATCAAACCCCTCTGGTCCAGAGCTGCAGGAGTCCTTCCCATTTATGTCAGCGTCTGGGTTGTTCCTCCTTTATCATTTTGACAACCAGCCGATATCTATTCTCTCTCGGTTCTAATCTAGGCAAATGGAATAGAGCCTGTAGAGTCAAGCAGGTAGGTACACATATTTAAACAGAAATCTCTAGTGTTTCACTGTAGTGGGCATTGGTTTTCCATGTTCTGAGCCTTGTTGGCCCATCTTGCCCTCCACCATGGGAGCTGCCAATGTTTCCAGTAAACTCCTTTTCTGTGAAATTTAGCCAGAATCAGTTTCTTTTGTGTGCAAACAAGAACCCTGAGTGATAGAACCTTCAAGACAGCATGATACATTCTCATAATTGTAGATAATAGCAATAAAAATATCTGAGAAAATTTAGGTAGTGTGAATACTAACAAAATGTATACTTGAAAGAAAGATGTTAATGAAATACTGTTGGGGGAAAGCTATTTATAAAACAGTATGTACAATATGGTTCCATATTTGCAAAAGGAAAACATGCATGTATATTTCAGATTGGACTAGAAGGAGATGTACCCAAATGTTAATAGTGATCTTCAAGAGAAGGATGTGTCTGCGATACTTATTTGATTTAGTGTCTCCATATTTACTAGAACTTCTACAATGAAAATACATATCCCTTTTGCAATGTGAAAAAAAAACGATGAATGTTATTTTAAGAAAAGCATGCTCAAGGATGAGCTTACAGAATAATTAGAGGTTAGTTGCTGATTGAAAACTACGTGGGCAATTAGTGAAATGTTATTCCAAAGACTCACCTTTGTAAGAGCTCTTGAATCTTAATGATACCACTGGAGTATATCACCTATTGTTACTGAATCCTCAAAAACTCAACATGCACAAATAGGTCATGTTGTTAACCATGACTCACAAAGATGAAACTGGCATATAATTCATGTTACTAAAAGATTGTAGTCAAACATACTATCAATCTCCATACAAAATTATCCCCACTATTTTGAGAATCCAAGTATCTTTTTTAAATGATTACTACATTGGTTCGGTATCTGAGCAGCTACTGCTTTCTCACAGCAGTTAAGACAACATGTTTAACTGCTGGCACATATAATAAAGAAAAATATTAATAAAGAAAATTAACAGCATATTAGTTAATTTAGGTAGACTGCAATTTTTAAAATAAAAATAGAAAATTTTTAGAAGCTTTTAAAGTTCCCTAAATTTAAACTTCTTCTACATTATGAAAGACTGTGCCATTACACAGACATGAAAATTTATTCACCTCACGTCAATTCCTCTCCTGCTAAAATTCTTTAGAAACATTTGTCTGGGTTTTTTTTTTTTCCTGTTTGTTAATTATTCCATATTGTGTCTGGTTTTGCTTAAAAGGTTTGGGCAAAACTTTTAAGTGCTCTAAGAATTTATTCTCCTTCAAAAGTACTCAGAATCAAGTATCCATAATGATATGATCTGTTAAATGCTAACTGACAATTAGAAATTCTACATCTCTTGGCTGTACCATTTCCTAGGGTTTGGTCCAGTCTCTTCTTCTACATCATTAGTTCTTAAACTTTTTGATCTTAGGACCTCTTTATACTTGAAAAATTATTGAGGACCCCAAAAAGCTTTTTGTTCACATGGGTGATATTTTTCAGTGTTTACCATATTTGAAATTAAAAGAGAAAATTTTGAAATACTGATTCACTCAGGGGCTCCTAGATGGCTCAATTGGGACTTCACCTTGGGTCATGATCTCAGGGTCCTGGAATTGAGCCCAGGGTCAGAATCCCACTGAGTAAGGAGTCTCGTTGTCCCTCTCCCTCTGCCCCTCCCCCAGCTCATGCTCAATCTCTCTCTCTCTCTTTCTCTCCCTCTCTTAAGTAAATAAATGGATGAAATCTTTTTAAAAAAATATTAATTCACTCATTTAGAAATAACAATAATAAAGAGTTAAAAAAAGAAATAATAAATTTGTTACTAAAAATAGCATATTTTATTAAAAAAAGAAACTATATTTCCCCAAACCAAAAAAAAAAAAAAAATGAGGGAATAATCTTGTTTTACATTTTTGCAAATCTCTTTAATATTTGGCTGAATGGATGACAACTGAGTTATCCCAACTGCTTCTGCATTCACTCTGCTATAATATCATACAACATTTAGTCTTTAGAAAAACTTCACTGCATACCTAAGAAAAATATCAGAGTGAAAAAGGCAAATAACATCTTAATATCTTTATGAAAATAATTTTTATTTCATAGACCTTCTGAAAGGATCTCAGGGAGACCACTCCCTTGGGCTCCCAAGCCACCAGAGACATCAGTGAGTTGATGTCATCTCATGGTTATGCAGGAGCTACATCAGATATCTAATGCATGGCACTAAATGTTTTCTGGGTCCAGGAATACTTTCGTGATGACAGCTGTTGCCTTTTAAGCCATAGCAATGGATAGAAGTCTCCTTGTGTCTTTCACTGAGATGCAAAGAAAATTGTCCCATCTCTCCAGTGTTCAGCTAGGACAAGAATCAGGAGTACAAGCATATTGGCCCTTTTTTTTGGACAATTCCCAACTCTCCCTTTATCTCAGAAAGAGATGCAAGTTATGTTTGTACCTAAATAACCAAAGGATCCTAAGGAAAGGAGCACAACTATCTTCAACTCATACACCCTATCACAGATTAACTGAGGCTTCCTGAGGCCCCTGCAAAAATACACTGACTGATGCCAACAGTATATTGACCCTCATGATCAGTACACATACACCACACACACACACACGCACACATACACACCCTACTTAATGACAGGAATTAGACCAATTGAGTTATATTTTAGCAAGACTCGGTTAAGTTTGTCTCTATATTATTAATGCCAGTTGGACTTGTTTTTGTAATTATGTAATTCAGTTGAATGTTCTATAAACTGATAACTATGAGGGTGAAAAAAGAGTTGTTTATATGAAATCTCAGCTGAATGCTTTTGGAAAGTTTCAAAATAAAGGCAAGTCCCTTAAAAATACTAGAACTGAATCAAGTCTGGGTGTAACAATTTTAAAGGACTGGAGAAAAAGAATGCTGGAAGGATTCTGTTCTCAAATTTCTCTATAGAATATCTTTAATATCTTGTTCAAAAAATTGAAAATTGTAGATAAATTCACAATGGGTAAATTTTAGACAAGGAAGACAAATGGTACTTCAATCAACAAACTCATACTTCAAGAATTTTGCTTTTTGATAGAAGACTGACAAATGAATATCCACTTACATTCTAAACAAAAATAAAATGTTTAAGTTATGCATATAATTTTTTTTAATTATGCTTCTCTTTAACCAACTTTTAAAGTATCTTTTTATACAATCATGACTTTTGAATCCATGGAAATAAAGAATGTATAACTTTTGTTCAGAAGATGACTTGATCATAATACAATTAGAAAACAAGAGTTGGCCCCAATTAAGTGCTAGTATTGATAGTAGTATTATAAACTATAGTGTTTATAAATGCTATAAAAATTCACAAAGCAACACCGTACTATGCTAAAGTCATCAAGAAGCCTTCATGAAGGGAATGGGACTCAAGCCAAGTATCACAGGATGGGTGAGAAATAGGTCCTCTTTCTTTAATATGTGACTTCCAAATGATGAGATGAATTCCATTTATCACTCATGAAAATCAGTGGCTTTACTTTATAGTCACATCTTATCTTCCCATTGCTCTGTATTTCTCATTAACCAAAATATAGCAGCTAATAACATACCTATGGTCACTGCTTGCTTATTTCTCCTTTGACTTTCTCAGACTCCCATCCTAATTGTTTCGTCTATGAAAATGCCCCTTTCTTATGTCTTTAATAACTTTGACTTTATCAATTCCAAAAGCCTCAACCTTTGGTCATTCTGCAACTTAGACATTTTCTTCTAACCTTTATTGCTTTTTCTCCCTGATTATAAAAAAATGTAAGTAGCAAAGTGTTCTCAATATTTTATGTTGCAAGTATAAAGAAAATAAAATTCACAACTTACTCTAGTTTATTCCATTTTTACAAAGATATTCCCTGAATCTATATCCCTGAGCTTCTTGAGTTCAAAATATATTTAAAGTGTTGTCTATTCATATTCATATTCATTTTATCTCTACACTTCTCATATTCTTCTCCTGTTGTTCTCCTGATGTTCAAAGGGCTGGCACCATCCCTTACTTTAAACACCAGATTAAATATCGCCTCCTGAGAGAGGATTTATGAAAGCTACCAGCCCATCTAAGTAACCCACAGGTCTACCCTAGTATTCTGTGCCACAGCATTCTGGATATCAAGCTTATTTCCTTCTGAGCACTTATCAATAATGTCTAGTTTGTTTTTTTTTTCATTTATTTACTTGTTAAGTATGTTTTTTCTCTGGAATTTAAATACCATGAGAGCTGGAAGCATATTTATTTTGTTCACCAATATCTACCCAGACACAGTGCCTGAGATATACCAGGTGTTCCATAAAATTTATGGAATGAAGTAACAAATGAACAAATTAATGGTTTTGCCATTAAGAGATAGTTACCTATAATTCTTCAGTGAATACCTGTTAGAGTTTTTCCTATGTGTGCACATTTATATTTTTCTTCACAAAAACAGAATTATACCATGTGTATTGTTTTTTAATCTACTTTTTTCAACTAAAATGTCTCATAAACATCTTTCTTTGGCAGATTCTATTGATATTCATCTTCATTCTAGTGCAGCAGAGATTTCTAGTGTATGGAAGCTAACTAGTTCTTTATACTTGAACATCCAGGCAGATTTCTAACTAATTCAGATACATTGTTTTCTGAATGTGAAAAACACATTGTCTTTCTCCTCTAAGGCTACTCATTAATTAACTATGATAATTTTCTTTTTTTATATTATGTCATCTAAGAACTCTTGTCTTCTTTTCCTTTGTATTTTCAAAAAAATGTACATTCTATTTTAACATAGCTTTTCCCTGTGTTACATCATATCTCATATTATTTCAACATGGGGGAAAAAATGGTCACTTTTCCTCAAACTGCAAAACTTTTTCTACTGAAATAGCAACATTTTTGTTGATGGTTATTCTACATGCCCCTTTCCATTCTGTATTAATCTTCTCATTTTCTTTCTTCTCATTTCAATAGTGTTTTTGTTTCATAGAGTGTTCTTGTCTCTTGTCTGGCCCCTCACAAGTATACTCTAAATATTTATAATTGCTCTTCTCATTGTTTTAGTCATATTATTATTTTTCCAACTGTAGTCCACATTTTTTATTTCATGCTCTATCAATAGATCAATTGTCATTTAAGTCAATGTCTCTAGGTCTCAGGTAAGTGTTTCATGACTTTTTTTTAATGCCTCATTAAATTTTGATGTCTCTTTGCTCTCAATTCTTTTTTGTGACTCTGCTCTCTACTTCATGCATACTTTTAGCTTCTCTTATGTTACCTCTCTAATTAAAAAGAGTACTAGGGCTACAATATGTGACCTTTAAACATGCAAAGGGCAAAAACATTCCATTAGAACCCAAGAGAAACTGCAGCACCAAAAAAAAAGCCATGGCTTATCCACATTAGATTCCCCCAGGAAATTACCTAAACTATTGTGACTGTATTTTATAGGAAAAGAGGGTATCAGTAGAAAGCAAGAAAAATAAATAAATAAAGACAGACCGACATTCTGCCTCAAACTTTTCCAAGTGGTTAAATAGGTGAAGAGATGTAGATAACTAGATGATATTTATGAATACCAAGGGATGTCATTATCCCCAAGAGGATGGAGAACTGGCTAATATTGGAATATAAAATGCATTTGGGACCATAAGGCAATGTGAATACTGTCGTGTTGGAAAAGGACTTGTTTGAGCTAGAAAAAAGTGAGTGATACCACATACCCAAGGTTGATACAAAAGTCACCTGCTATGGAACCATGAAGATGGTAAATGCAGCCTTATCCAAAAGGAAATGCAAGGACTGTTCACTTAACAAAAACTCTCTGTCCACGAAGAAATTCTTACTTTGAGTTGCTCAGAGGAAACCCTATCCTTTCTGTAATTTCCCTATCTTGACCAAACCAAGATATGCACCTACTTTCTTGCTCTTTTTTTCCAGCCAATCCTCACTCATTGAGTTTCCTGCCAAATATCTAATTTATTGATTTTTATATTTATAGTAATTCTATGTGGGAGTATTTCAGCTATCAAAATATCTACCATTTTTTGAACTCCTAGTTTGTACCAGGCAATAGTAAGCATTTTCTATAGACAGTATTTCTTGTCCACAGAACAAATATTATGAAGCCAGCATTGCACTGATTCTACAGAGGAGGAGATTAAGGCATAAGTGGAGTCACTTTGCCAAGATCTCCCAGCTAGTAAGAGAAGAGGAAGACTCAGAACTCAGTTCCGACTCCCAGCATATCCACACTGGCCCACACTCTTCTGCCTTATATTTTTGAAAGCACACAGCAAAGCATTTATTCATCTACTGACAAGGAAAAGTAGGTTTAATTCATTTGTAATCATTGAACCAGTTCAGAAGAATTACACACAGCCTAACTAAACTTGTAAGAAAAATAGAAAATGTCTTTTAAAAAGTGCTTCTACTTTTGAAGTGCAAGGGATACTGACAATAGTCCATTGCTACCTGCCTTTTAAACTTTGCCATTTTTCTGTCTGAAACATTTAAGGACAAACAAATTTAAACCATATTTTATTGGGGGGGGGAGGCAAAAACTTCATTTATGTCCACTAACCCCTAAGGCAGCCAGAATTTTTCTTTCTAATTCATCTACTATAGATTTTTAAAATCATGTTTCTCTTCTACCATATGAAAAGAAATTGGGCCATGTCCAGTGGTTAAGCACTCTCTAGCATGCTTGCACTCTTATGCGTCCATGTGGGAGTAAATGGAATTCCCATTCGTGGTACTTGCAGTGGTACTCCCTCATTTGGAGTTATTTAAGGTCAGAAGTTCTAAGCCCAATCCTACCCTATAGAATTGTCTCTTTTTCACAATAGGAAAAACTTTTATTAAACAGTTAGATTATTATACCACCCACTGGAAATTCTTCAATAAAATTATCCCTCTTAGTGATAACAAGAGCTGGAGCCATTTCCAACCCTCCAAAATGGTAGCCACAATAATTTGATTCAAAAATGACTACACAAAGTTTTTTTTATGAAATAATACAAAAGAAAAAAAATAATTTAAATTAAGCCACTGACAATTTTCCATTATAACCACTCATAGAAATACGCACAATGATTATCTTCACCATACTTAAGTTTGCAAGATCCCCTTCTCTACTTAGTACAGCTAAAATGTTCCTAAATAAACATAAACTTATATTAGAAGGGTAAGCTATTTAAAAATCAAGTAACAGCCATACTCAGACATACTAAATATAACACCTATAATAAAAACCTATTACCTAGTATTTTCTATCCTACTGAACTAAAACCCAGGATTATTATCCTTTTATATTGTATATTTTGTCAAAGAACACTTAGTCTAGTTAAATAGAGGATCATGGGAAGGAGAAATACATTGGTGTATATGAAATAGTTGTAAAAAATTCCATTTTGCCCTTCTCTGACATAAAATTAATAGTGGAAACCTACAACTTTATTTGTACATATTTAATTATATCATAAGTCAACTATGGCTAATGTCAACATTGTACTATGAGTCTTGGCATTAGAAACTACCACTCAGTTTTACAAACTGCCATGTGTGAGAAGTGAACTATGCTAGGCATACAAAGATAAAACATTCTACCTGCCACTGAGGTGTATATTAAACAGAACGATTCTTGAAGGATGTTCACCAAAAAATTATTAAGCATGTGAGAGGCACAAAGAAAATGCCTTGAAAAAAGTGAAATGTTTCTTGCAGGTAAAGAAAATCAACAAAACCATAATAAAAGAGTTAGTGTTTGAACCTCTGCTGGGAGTTAGGATAAGGCTTCAAAGGTGGAGAGGAGAACAGATCAACGTGAGCACAATATGAAAATAGGAAAGGAAAAGACGGGTTAGCTAAAGCCTCAGCTTACAAAAGAAATGAACTTGGGGGTCTGTGCCTAAACACAGTAAGCTCATTCAATAGGCATAAAAAATTTCAAAGCTTCTCATTTCTTTTTGAAACCTTTGAGCAAAAGGAATACACCTGACTTGTCCTGAGGTCACAGCACAAAGGGCCAAGGTAAATAATTTGGAGAGAAGATAGATTGTCAAGGAGGCTCTTGCAATTAAAGAAAACAAAAGTCTAAAGAAACTGAATTAAGGCAGTATGCATACATATAATAATATAGGTCACTTAATCTCATATTTTGGTTTGTCAATAATGTCTTCCATCCTACAGGGGTATCCTCAATTGAAACATTAACACTAAAAAGAAAAGCCCATTAAACAGATATCTCATCAAAGAAGTTATACGCATGGTGTATAAGTATATGAAAGGATGCCTCACATCATACGTTAGAAAAATTCAAATCAAAGCAAGGAGACACTCTACACACCTATTAAAATGGCCAGAATCTGGAACACTGGCAATGCCAAATGCTGGCAAGGATGTGGAGTAACAGGGACTCTCATTTATTGCTGGTGGGAAGGCAAAACGGCCATTTTGGAAGACGTTTGGCAGTTTCTTACAAAACTGAATATATTCTTACCATATGATCCACCAATCCCACATCCTGGTATTAAACAAAGGAGTTAAAAACATATCCACACAAAACTTGCACACAGACGTTTACAGAAGCTCCATTCATAACTGCCAAAACTTGGAAGCAACCAAGATGTCCTTCAGTAGGTGAGAGGATAAAGAAACTGTGGTACATTCAGGCAATGGAATATTATTCAGCACTAAAAAGAAACGGGCTCTCAAGCCATAAAAAGACACGAAAGAACATTAAATGTATGTCCCTAACTGAAAGAAGCCAATCTGAAAAGGCTACATATTGTATGATTCCAACTATATGACATTCTGGAAAAGGCAAAACTATGGAGACAGGAAAAAGATCAGTTGTTGCTGGGGGTTAAGGGGAAGGGAGGATGAATAGGCAAAGCACAGAAGAGTTTTAGGGCAATGATATGATATACTGTGTATGATATTATGATGGGGAATCTGTCATCATAAATCTTTCCAAACCCAATGAGTGCACAACACCAAAAGTGAACCATTATGTAAAATATGGACTTCGGGTGATTATGATGTGTCGGTGTAGGTTCATGAATAGTAACAAATGTGCCACTCTGGTGGGGGCTGTTGATAATGGGGGAGGCTGTGCGTGTGTGGGGGTGAAAGGCATATGGGAACTCTCTGTACCTTCTGCTCAATTTTGCTGTGAATGTAAAAGTGCTCTAAAAACTAAAGTCTAGTCTTTAAAAAAAAAATTAACTAAACTCAGAAATTCAAAACAATGCATCAAAATTTAGGTACATTATAGAAAACAAACTGCTCAGGAATTTCATTTGGGGTATCTATAAAGACTTTGGAACATTAATAATTTCTACAACAATGCTATACTCATTTTGAAATTAGAGGTGCCTTTTTAAAGCTATGTATTTAGTGTACTTAAATTCTCTAGAGTTAATGTTTAGTATTCATCTTATTGCAGTAAAAATTGTTCACATTTAACAAGAGCTCTGGAAAATCTAGGGCTATTCAATCTGTACACGGTTTTTATTTAGCATTGGTGTTGGTGTGTTGAAAATATATGTATGTGGAGTTTTTATTTTTATAGATAATTAATTTATACGTATGGATTTCTTTCCTCATAAAGTTATTGTGGATGCCACTAATGTTTGATAAGATTTAGAGTATAAATATTAAGTACTGTGTGGTCTCAGAAGTAGAAGCCCATTTTTCTTCAATGAATTAACAGTTACACTATATAATATCTGACTATAGATTAATGTGAAATTGCTAGTTCAGTTACCATGAGTAGAAATATTAGAGAAAAAATTGAAATGCTTTGCAAAGTAGCTTATAATAAAAAAAGTAGCTTATAATGAATTTGAGTTTAAATGTTTTAGTGATTTTTCAAAACTCAAATAGGAATAACTCTGTCTCTTCCTCACTGTATCTTTTCATAACAAGAATAAAAATTCCACAATAGCAATGATAATTTATTTCTAATATAAAAATTACACAAGATGTGTGAGGAAATTTTACTGAGACAGTAAAAGACTTCATGGAAACAAATGAAAATGAAAATACAACTGTTCAAAATCTTTGGGACAGTAAAAGACTTAAGTATATATATAGCGACCATATATCTAGGACTGGAAGACTCAAAATTGAAAAGATACAAATTCTTTACAAAATAATATGTAAGGGGCACCTGGGTGGCTCAGTCAGTTAAGTGTCTGCCTTCAGCTCAGGTCATGATCCCAGGGTCCTGGGATTGAGTCCCACAGGGGGCTCCCTGCTCAGCAAGGAGCCTGCTTCTCTCTCTCCTCTGCTGCTCCCACTGCTTGTGTGCTCTCACTCTCTCTCTCTCCCTCTTTCTCTGTCAAATAAATAAAATCTTCAAAAATAATAATAGCAATATGTGAATATAATATAAAGCCATATAAAATCCCAAAACACTTTTGGAACAGAGGGCCTTGAAAAATAATTCCTTGTTTGTTTAAAAGAATAAACATGAAGACTGAAAATCCAGAAATTCTCTGAAAAAGAATACAGAGGTGAAATTTATTCCACCATATTTTAAACATATTTAAAGTTAAAAAGATGTGAAGGCTTGACAAAGGAGCCAGAATAGGCATATAAATCCCTGAAACAGAATAAATAAGTGGTTAATAATGACAAAGGAAGACCTTTGAATCAGTGGGGAAATGGTAAGTGTTGTTGGGAAACTGGGAGAAAAATCTGTGCTTAAAGAAGAAAAAATTTTATCCCTCTTTCATACCTTCATTCAGAATAAAATCCAGACAAATTAAAGATATAAACACTAAAATGTAATTATCCACACACACAAAAAGAAGGAAATCCAGATGTACATTTGCACAGTCAGTGTGGGAAAGAATTTTCTAAACATGACATAGCAAGGAAAAAGTCAATAACTCTGATTTTGTAAAGCTATTTAATACTGAACTGCAAAAATGCTGAAAACAAGGTTAGATGACAAATCTGGAGGGAAATTGTAATATATAGGACAGAAAAATTACCATAAACATGAGATATTACTTTACACATCTATTAGTCAGGGTCCTGGGTTGGGGGATTGGGGAACAGGGCACACTCAAGCAGAATGATTAGGAAGTTTAATATGAGGTGGCTTTTTACAAAAGTATGGACAGTGCTAAGGGAAACCAATCAGAGAAGGTGAAACACTCAGGGCTAGCAATAGCCCAGAAGGGAGTCATTGTCCTGCCTCAGTAGAAAAGAGCAAAGAAAGAACAGTTCCTGGCACACAGAATGAGTGGAAACTACCAGATAGGAGCTGTGAGGTTTTGTAAGGATACAGCCCATCCACCAGTCTTCCTGGCAGAGAGGGAACAAAAGAACACATGCCTTGACCTCACCATGTTCCCATCTGCTGATCTCCTGCCAATGGCTTCACTGGCAGACCCATTAGGGAGCCAGAGGGCAAGGAACCCACTAATGCTCCGAAGAGCTGGGTAGAGAAGCGGGAGAGTGAATCTGGAGGTGGAAATGGAAAGCTTGCCATTGGAAAATATTTTTAAATGATTAATATTGGTGCTATAGGGAGTATGGAGAACTGGGATTCAAATACATGTTTGTGGTTGTGTAAGTATTTCCACCCTTCTGGAGGTCAGGTTGACAATATGAAACGTTTATATCCTGTAATCCAGATCCTCTACTTCAAAGGATCTATCCTTCAGAAAGAATCAAAGAGACAGTGTGTGTGTTTGTGTATACATACACATGTATGAATAGTCATCACAGCATTGTTTATTATAATTAAGATTTTATAGCAACTTTAATTCTATCAATAGGGAATTGATTAAATATGTTATTATATTCAAAAAGTAGAATATATGCATATATTAAATTAATTATTTAGTCTTAATTCCTTTTTTAATTTTTTATTTCAGCTTTATTGAGGTATAAAGTATACTGACAAATAACTGGCTTATATTTTAGGCTTATATACGTTAATAAGGAAATATGATCATTAAAAAATTAAGTGACAAAAATTAAAACAAAAAATAGTAAGTGTATATGTATATACCAAGAGAAAAATGATGAAATTTTGAGTGATTTTTGTTTATTCTTTTTATTTCTGGTTATGTGTGTTTCCCAGTTTTTCAAACAATTAACATTATTATATAGTAGTTGGGTTTTTGTTTTAAGAAAAAAAGAGAAATTTGAATATAAAATTAACTCTAACATTAGATATTTTGGGCTATTTTCAATTTGGTTTCTTACTGGTTTCAAAAGAAAAATGTGCGTCCTTTATTAACCGAAAAAAACAAGATAGAGCAGTGCATCAGGGTAAATGAAGGCCTCTGTAATAAAAAGCTTAGGGAATGGAGGACTATAAATATTTATGAGAGAATTGTTTTTGGTGAGGGAAGGAGATGTTTTTAATGATACAAAAAGGTATATTATAGAGTTATTTCAGCCACAAAAGTGACAGGATCACCAATCATCAACTCATCTTTTTCTTTAGCTTCTAAAATACAGTGTCAACATCACAGCATGGAGCCCATTATAAATTGCAGCCCTAATTTTACATTAATACCAAAATAAGGTTACCAAAATTTAAGTGTCAAGCAGCATATTGCACATGGTATTATTTATGTTTAATAGATAAACCAAAGTTTTTCTTTTAATCCCTCAATTTCAATTAGATCAACTAGAGGGTCTTAGGTCTTAGGGAAAGGCAATTTATTCATAATCAGAAAATTCACTTATGAAATAAAATTATGTCCCATTCTTAGAGCTGTGTTAAAAAATTTGTCTGGCTTCAAGTTAAAAATGACAGATTGACCAAATACATTTCTCTCTGTTCCTCTTAAGAATTCACTAATGAGAGTGAAGGAATAATATATACACCTACAATAAAAAGAGAACAGGAGGGAGTCCACTGGCAGACAGATTTTAAGAAAATGCTGAAAGATGAAAAGGAGAGGGACTAGGGGAAAAGGCATAGCATAATGTGTGCATAGAGGCAGTTACAGAAAAAGGACACAAAGTTACCTGACTTCTCCACAGAATCCCAGAGGGGCTTAGAACTGGAAACTAATCTACACCCCAAAGTAAGAACAAGATATAAAACTAAAGACAGGATGATGAATTGGAAGTGAGCTGTTTCCCAAAATTACCTCCAATAACCCTCACCTCTTTTTCTTTCAAAGACTTTATTTATTTATTTAAAAGAAGGAGCAAGAGAGGGCACAAGCGGTGGGGGCAGAGGGAGAAGCAGACTTCCTGCTGAGCAGGGAGCCCCATGTGGGGCTCAATCCCAGGACCCTGAGATCAGGACCTGAGCCAAAGGCAGACGCTTAACTGACTGGGCCACCCAGTTTCCCCAACCCTTACCTCTTGATATGCATTTGTTTAGTCCCCTCCCATATTAAATTAAATAATGTATGGCTTTATAAGGCTAATAGAATATAGGAGAAGTGACAAGGAAAGATTTTGAAGGATATGTCTTAAAAGGCTTCACAGCTTCCACATTGTTCTTTTGAACTGCTCACGCTGAAGAATCCAGCTACCATGCTGGAAGAACATTTTTTGGAGAGGACCATGTGGAGATCCCAGCACTGGCACTAACTCTCCAGACACTTGAATGAATCACCTTGGAAGTGGATCTTCCAGTTCTAGTCAAGCCCTCAGATGACTGTAGTCCCAATTTATGAGCAATCCCAAGTCCAAACCACCAATCAGAACCACTAGGAACTTTCTTACCCACAGAAAGCTTCAAAGGTAAGAAATGATTATTGTTTTTTAAAGCCACCACGTTTGGGAGAAATTTGTTACAGAGCCATAATAGCTGGGATAGTCAACATATGGATTAGTCAAATACCACAACTTCACACAGAATGTTTCACATAGATATAGTCCAAGATGGCAGAGGAATAGGAGACCTTACTTTCATCTGGTCCCAGAAATTCAGCTAGATAAGTATCAAAGCATTCTGAACACCTGCAAATTCATCTGGAGATCTAAGAAAAGAATAGCTGAAACTCTACAAATAGAAAAGCAACCACTTTCTGCAAGAATGAGAAGATGAAAAACTAACCTCAGAAAGAGAACAAGAGGTAATAATGATGCCGGGGACCTAATCAGTATGGATGTAAGTAAGATGTTGGGACTAGAGATCAGAATAACAATTATAAAGATACTAACTGGCCTTTGAAAAAAACATAAAAGACACTAGAGAATCCCCTTCTGGAGAAATAAAAGAACTAAAATCTCATCCAGTCAAAATCAAAAAGGCTATTAATGAGATGCAATAAAAAATGGAGGCTCTAACTGCTAAATGAGGCAGAAGAGAGAATTAGTGATATAGAAGACAAAATGATGGAGAATAAAGAGGCTGAGAAAGAGAGAGAGAAACAACTAAAGGATCACAAGAGGAGAATTTGAGAGATAAGTAAGCCATAAAAGAGAAAAATATTAGAATAATTGGGATCCCAGAAGAAGAGGAAAGAGAAAGAGAGAGAGAGGCAGAAGGTATATTGGAATAAATAATGGTGGAGAAATTATGTAATCTAGGGAAGGAAACAGGCATCCAAGTCCAGGAGGCATAGAGAACCCCTTCAAAATCAACAAAAATAGGTCAACACTCCAACATATAATAGTGGAACTTGCAAATCTCAGAGACAAAGAGAAAATCCTGAAAGTAGCCTGAGACAAGAGGTCTGTAACCTATCAGATAGAAGCATTAGATAGCAGACTTATCCACAGAGAAAGCCCAGAATTTACTGGCATGATATATTCAGGGTGCTAAATGAGGAAAATATGTAGCTAAGAATACTTTATCCAGCTAGGCTTTATTCAAAATAGAAGGAGAGATAAAAAGCTTCCAGAACAAACAGAAATTAAAGTATTTGTGATCACTAAACTAGCCCTTCAAGAAATATTAAAAGGGATCCTCTAAGCAAAGAGAGACCCCAAAAGTGATATGAGAACAGAGACAATACACAGAACAAGGATATTACAGATAATAAAATGGCATTAAATTCATATCTTTTAATAATTACTCTGAATGCAAATGGCTAAATGCCCCAATAAAAAGACACAAGCTATCAGATTGGGTAAAAAAAAAAACACAACCAATCCATATACTGTCTGCAAGAAACTCATTCTAGACCCAAAGACATCTCCAGATTGAAAGTGAGGGGGTGGAAAACCATTTATCATGCTAATGAACATCAAAAGTAAGCTCGAGTAGCAATCCTTGTATCAGACAAATTAGACTTTAAACCAAAGGCTGCAATAAGAGATGAGGAAGGAATCTATATCATAATGAAAGGGTCTATCCAACAAGATGTAAAGATTGTAAGTATTTATGCCCCTAACATGGGAGCAAGCAATTATATAAACCAACTGATAACAAAATTAAGGAAACACATTGATAATAATACAGTAATAGTAGGGAACTTTTGCACCCCACTCACTGCATGGATAGACCATCTAGGCAGAAAAGCAACAAGGAATCTTCAAGGGCTTTGAATGAGACACTGGCCTGATGGACTTCACAGATACATTCAAAGCCTTCGATCCTAAAGCAACAGAATAAACATTCTTCTCAAGTGCACATGGAACATTTTCCAGAATAGATCACATCCTAGGTCACAAACCAGTACCAAAAATTGGGATCATTCCCTATATATTTTCAGACCACAGTGCTTTGAAGCTGGAACTCAATCACAAGAGGAAATTTGGAAAGAAGTCAAATACATGGAGGCTAAAGAGCATCCTACTAAAGAATGAATGGTCAACCAGGAAGTTAAAAAAGAATTTAAAAAATTCATGGAAACAAATGAAAATGAAAACATCACTCTTCAAAACCTTTGGGATGCAGCAAATTTGGTCCTAAGAGGGAAGTATACAGCAATACAAGCCTTTCTCAAGAAACAAGAAAGATCTCAAATACACAACTTAAACTGACACCCCAAGGAGCTGGAAAAAGAACAGCAAATTAAGCCTAAATCTAGCAGGAGAAGAGAAATAACAAAGATTAGAGCAGAAATCAATGAAACAGAAACCAAAAGAACAGTAGAACAGATCAACAAAACTAGGAGCTGGTTCTTTGAAAGAATTAAGACTGATAAACTCCTGGACAGACCTATCCAAAAGAAAAGTGAAAAGACCCAAATAAATAAAATCATGAATGAAAGGGAAGAAATCACAACAAACACCAAAGAAATACAATTATAAAACAATTATATAAATTATTATAAATTTACAAAATTTAAAAAACAATTATAAAAACATATTATAAGCAACTATATGCCAGCAAATTTGACAATCTGGAAGAAATGGATGCATTCCTAGAAACTTAAAAACTACCAAAACTGAAACGAGAAGAAAGAGGAAACCTGAACAGACCCATAACCAGCAAGGAAATTGAAGCAATAATCAAAAATTTCCCAATAAACAAGAGTCCAGGGCTAGATGGCTTCCCTGGGGAATTTTACCAAACATTTAAAGAATTAATACCTATTCTTCTGAAGCTGTTTCAAAAAACAGAAATGGTAGGAAAATTTCAAACTCATTCTGAGGCCAGCATTACCTTGATCCCAAAATGAGACAAAGACCCCACTAAAAAGGAGAATTACAGACTAATATCCCTGATGAACATGGTTGTAAAAATTCTTACCAAGATATTAGACAATAAGATCCAACAGTACATCAAAAGGATAATTCACCACAAGCAAGTGAGATTTATTCCTGGTCTGCAAGGGTGGTTCAACATCTGCAAACAAATCAATGTGATACACTACATCAATAAAAGAAAAGACAAGAACCATATGGTCCTCTCAATTGATGCAGTAAAAGCATCTGACAAAATACTGCATCCTTTCTTGATTAAAAATCTCCACACTTTAGGGATAGAAGGAACATACTTCAGTATCACAAAAACCATATACAAAAAGCCCATAATGAACATCGTTCTCAATGTGGAAAAACTGAAAGCTTTTCCCCTAAGCTCAGGAACACGGCAGGGATGTCCACTATCACAACTGCTGTTCAACATAGTACTAGAAGTCCTAGCCTCAGCAATCAGACAACAAAAATAAATAAAAGGCATCCAAATAGGCAAAGAAGAAGTCAAACTCTTACTCTTCCCAAATGATATGATACTCTATGTGGAAAACCCAAAAGACTCCACCCTAAAATTGCTATAACTCTTACAGGAATTCTGCAAAGTGGCAAGATATAAAATCAATGCACAGAAATCAGTTGCACTTCTACACACCAACAAAGAGAGAGAAAAAAGAGAAATTAAGGAGTCAATCCTATTTACAATTGCACCAAAGAGGCAAAGGATCTGTACTCAGAGAACTATAAAACACTTATGAAAGAAACTGAGGAAGACACAATGAAATGGAAAAACATTCCATGCTCATGGATTAGGAGAACAAATGTTAAAATGTCTATGGTACCTAGAGCAATCCATACATTCCATGCAATCCCTACCAGAACACCATCAACTTTTTTCACAGAGCTAGAACAAATAATTCTAAAGCTTATATAGAAACAGAAAAGACCCCAGATAGCCAAAGGAATGTTGAAAAAGAAAACAAAGCTAGCAGCATCTCAATGCCAGACTTCAAGGTCTATTACAAAGCTGTCATCATCAAGACAGTATGGTACTGGCACAAAAACAGACACACAAATCAATGGAACAGAATAGAGACCCCAGAAATGGATCCTCAACTCTATGGTCAACTAATCTTCAACAAAGCAGGAAGGAAGATCCAATGAACAAAAGACAGTCTCTTCAACAAATGGTGGGGAAATTGGACAGCCACATGCAGAAGAATAAAACCGGACCATTTCCACACACCACACACAAAAATAGACTCAAAATGGATGAAAGAACTCAATGTGAGACAGGAATCCATCAAAATCCTAGAAGAGAGCATAGAACACAACCTCCATGACTTTGGCCACAGCAACTTCTTGCTAGACACATCTCCAAAGGCAAGGGAAATAAAGAAAAAAAATGAGCTATTGGGACTTCATCAAAATAAAAAGCTTCTTCACAGCAAAGGAAACAGTCTACAAAACCAAAAAACCACCAACAGAATGGGAGAAGAGATTTGCAAATATCTTTATCAGACAAAGGGCTAATATCGAAAGTCTATAAAGAACTTACCAGACTCAACACCCAAAGAACAAATAATGCAATCAAGAAATGGGCAGAAGACAGGAACAGACATTTCTGCAAAGAAGAATCCAAATGGTCAACAGACACACGAAAAAATGTTCTATATCACTCAGCATCAGGGAAATGCAAATCAAAACCACAATGAAATACCACCTCATACCAATCAGAATGGCTAAAATTAACAATTCAGGCAATGACAGATGTTGGTGAGGATGCAGAGAAAGGGGAACCCTCTTACACTGTTGGTGGGTCGCAAGTTGGTGCAGCCACTTTGGAAAACAGTATGGAGGTTCCTCAAAAAGTTGATAATAGAGTTACCCCAGGACCCATGCACTACTAGGTATTTACTCCAAAGATACAAATGTAGTGATCCAAAGGGGCACTTGCACCCCAATGTTTATAGCAGCAATGTCCACAATAGCCAAACTGTGGAAAGAACCCAGATGCTATCGAAAGATGAATGGATAAAGAAGATGTGGTGTATGGTGTATATATATACAATGAATTACTACTCAGTCATAAAAAAAATGAAATCTATTTGCAATGATGTGGTTGAAACTAGAGAGTATTATGCTAAGTAAAATAAGTCAATCAGAGAAAGAGAATTATCGTATGATATCAGTCATATGTGGAATTTATGAAACAAAACGGAGGATCATAGGAAAAGAGAGGAAAAAATAAGACAAAACAGGAGAGGGAGACAAGCAATAAGAGATTCTTAATCATAGTAAACAAACAGGATTTCTAGAGAGGAAGAAGGAGGGGGGGACAGGGTAACTGGGTGATAAACATTCAGGAGGGCACCTGATATAATGAGCACTGGGTATTATATCAGACTGATGAATCACTGACCTCCACTTCTGAAACTAATAATACATTATATGTTAATTAACTGAATTTAAATTTTAAAATTTAAAAAAAAAATAAAAAAGAATGTTTCACACAGAGATCAGCTTTCTCCTTTAAACAAGATAACCCCAAAACAAAAACAAAAACAAGAATGGAAGGAACAGTGTTAGAAATAAAAGAGAACATCAAAAATCTCTAATTGGAGATTTGAGAGATTGGAGAAAATAAACAAAATATTGAATCTATTTTTTTTAAAACATAGGAGGATATAGGGGTGGGTGAGTGGCCAGTAGGTTGAGTGCCTGCCTTCAGTTCAGGTCATGATCCCAGAGGTACTGGGATGGAGCCCTGAGTCAGGCCCCTTACTCAGCAGGAAATCTGCTTCTCTCTCTCCCTCTGCTCCTCCTCCCTGTTTCTGCTTTTTCTCTCAAATAAATTAATAAAATCTTTAAAAAAAAAAAAAAAACACAGGATGGTATAAATAAGTAACGTTCTTTGAAATTTAAATATGATTGCCAAAATTAAAAACTCAGTAGAAAAACAATTGAGGAAACTCCCCCAAAGAGTAGAATTCAAAGATGAAAAATATGAGAGAAAAAAGTTAACATAGAGGATCAGTTCAGGAGTCCATTGAGGATCAGATCAGTCAAATATCTAGGATTTTGTTTTTCATAAAGAGAGAATGGATAAACAGGAAAATCTATCAAAGAAATGAATCAGGAAATTTCTCTAGAATTAAAAAATTGAAAGTATTTGCTGACCAAAAGTATAAAGGAAAAGAGAAAAAGACCTACATCAAGACACATGAAAGTAGAACACTAGCTATAAATTTAAGATCCAAAAACCTTCCAGAGAAAGGAAGGAAGGAAAGAAGGGAGGAAGGGAGGGAAGGAGAAAACCAGATTGCACACAAAGCAATAGTACTATGGACTCTAAATTGAAACTCTCAAGAGAAGCAGTGCTGGATAGTAGATACAATGGAGTGCCTATACAATGATGAGAGATAGCAATGTGGTGGTTATGAGCATGGACTCTGGTATCAGATTGCCTGGGTTTGAATTCTTTGTGTTTCCGTTTACTAGCTGCCTGACCTCATTTTAACTATTTTCACCTATCTTCAGGTAGGTGTCAATGGCTAGAGGCAGTCAATCCACGATAAACAAAATAAAAAAAGGGAGAGGGATTTTGGGGTTAGATGAGACAATAGAGTTAATGGCAGTAGGTCCTGGCTTAGTGCTCCTAGGAAATAGCACTAGTGACGGGCACCAGGTTGAAGAACTAGGTCCTCAATCTACCAACTGATATAGGGGGCTGGCGTCATGGAAAAGGAACCCAAAGCCTGTTCTATGGGAAAGTGACCAAGAGGGTTCAAGACATTGGAAGAGTATCTTTAGTCCCCTCCCCAAGAAAAAAAAAACAGCAGAGAAACCAGACAACACAGATGGTACAGAACCAGTTTGGCAGAATGATTCCCTGGGGTGAGGGTTAGATTTACAAAGCTGAATCACCACCAGACCCAGACACTGGGGCACCAGACAAAGACAACATCTAAGCCTTGCTTCCTGGAAGGAAAGGCAGGATTTTCACTTCCAGCACAAAGTCAACTTACCAGGAAGGTTCATAAATAAGCCTTGATATGTTCATTAAACTATAATGAATGTCTCCACCTTAAACCATGAGAGCTCTGGGAATAGAGATCATATCTCGTTCCCCTTTATCCCCAGTGCTGAGCACTTGGTCAGCTCTCAATAAATAAAGGAGAGAATAATGCATGATTCTAGACATGCACGGTGCTTTTTAGAGGTCACTGAATCCAAAACTAAAGGTTTAGGACAGATATCCAGATGCAGAATTACTTTCTTGCACAACTGTATCTTCTCCTTGAAGTCACTATTGCCCCTACCATCCTGGTTTCTGCCCTTGCAATGGGTATACTCCCTCTGGCCACTGCCCCACTCTGGTCATCTCCAGACCACACCCTATGAAGCCAGCATTGCCCTAAAAGTTGCCTGTCTCCTGGCAAGGGCATAAATGGGTAATCATGCACTCTGATCCAGCTAATCAAGATGGCTAAACCTGCCCAAAGCTCTCCTACCTCCTTTCCTCAAGCTTGGGGATCTGTTCTGCTTGAGAAGAATCTCCCAAAACTCCCAACTTTCATGATTTTTCCCTGACTACCTGTCCTCTCAGGCATCCTTGTCTATTCTTCCACTTTTAGAAACAAAACGCACCATGCAGTTACTGTGGGAGAAATCTGTTCAGTAATATACAGACAAGGAAACTAAGTCTTAGAGAATGACTAACTTATCCTTGGTCATGGAGTTAATAGGTATTGAAGATAAGATTAAAGTGATGCTATTTCAGACTCAACAGAACCTTCAAAACTCCTTAATCTTCCATGAACAGACTCCCTGATCTCCCCAGCAGCCCTACCTTCATATCCAGGACTGTGCCCCTGACCTTCACTTGCCCTTTCCTTCCTGAAGGAGGAAACATTCCATCAGAATCTTCATGCCCTGTAAATCCTGGACTACACTTTCTTTCATAAAGGT
The DNA here is from genome assembly GCF_010015895.1 of Lontra canadensis. Lineage (NCBI taxonomy): Eukaryota > Metazoa > Chordata > Mammalia > Carnivora > Mustelidae > Lontra > Lontra canadensis. The sequence goes on from NW_022631014.1 coordinate 5,775,831, forward strand.
CACATCTAAACACGGTCTTAGAAGCAGTTGAGTTTTTGCATTTATCCTGAAAATATAGCCTCTAGCTTCAAAGGAAAAAAGCAAAATACCATAAATTTAGAACAAATTCAAGGGGCAAGCCTGTCTGAAATGGGGAGAAGTAATGTAATGATGTACTACTTTAGAGGAAATGAGGCTTTGCCATGGCCATGTTCATATAATAACTGGAGCTAGACATACCAACCACATTTGGAAGAAGAGCTCACTTTAATGAATAGTTAAGAATTATTTGAATTAGTAAATTAGGGCATCAGTCCAAGCAGCAATGAGACTCAGCTTACAGAGTCATTTCACTTTGTCTAGGTAAGTACAATTACCAAAGTTCTTTATTCTACAAAGTTAATAAATACCTCTCTCTGTACATTATTCCTTACTTAGCGATGCCCTTTTTTTCTTGACAAAGAGAAACCACAGTTAAAATCCTTTCTGAATTCTCACAAATTTTAAACTGGTCATGCCAAGATTAAAGAAATCTTAATGCAATACCTGAATTATCTGTGGTCTTTAAAAATAAAGTTAACATAAAATAAATTTTAGAAATTAAAATAATAAAGTTAGCATCTTGATTTATAAGTGTACCTCCCACCACCATGGGACATTAACAACCATATATATGCTAACAATTAAAAATAACCCAAAATATTACTGGTCATTTAATTCCATCCTTCTCAATTAGCATGTGATTTAGAATTTAAATTTAGTTAGAGCATCCTTTCTAAAGAGCGGTGGGGGGGTGTTCCTGTGTTTTATTTTCTAAAGTGGTTATTCTCAATGTTATTTGTGTTATAATATCTTATTGTTGATCATTTGATTTTATCATTGTCCCTTCTAAAAGTACTCAATAGTTGTAACACCAGTCATAGGCAAGAATTGTAAAACTTATAGCCCAAATGGGAGCACTTCTGAGATCAAAAGGGGCACTATTAGTAAATATACCAGGCATAAACTATCTCCGTCCTAGACAAACCAGGAAGTATGGTCGGCACAGCCCAGTGATTCCCATCCTGGGAATGTATCCTGAGTAAACTTTTTCAAAGGCTAAAGCTAAATGCACAAAGTTGTCATTGCTATAGAATGTATATTAGTGAAAAATAAGAAGGAGTTTAATATGGGGAAAATTAAGCTAAGGTATGAGAATGTTAGTTAATTATACCTTATTATTGCAATTGTAATATCATTTTTTCATACATTAAATAAAAATGTTTAAAAATTGGTAACAACATATAGTGAAATAAACTTTGTTTTCACAATGTGAGCATTTTCTGACACCCTGAAAATAAACGTATTTTTTAGGGCTCTAGTTCTTAATTCTGCCTGAGTACCAGCATTTCTTTGCAGCTTTATCTATTCCAAATATCTACTCTTCAGTCAGAGATATTGGTATAGCAGGTCTGAAACAAAGCAATTAAAATCTAGCTCTATAGCCCTCTAGGTTGGCTTTTCCAACAGAAGCATTTCAAGTGTTGGTTTTGGCCTTTGGGATCTTATTCTCTTACACAAATAACAAATTTTTCATAACTTAATCATAACTACAAGTCATGTGGGGAAAGGGATATTGGTTTGTAGTTTTTACTTTTGTGTTCTGTTTTGGCTTGTTTTGCCCATTTTTATTCACTAAATGCAGATATTCTTACCCAAAGCTTTCAAAATAATAAATATACAAATCATGTAATTCTTTGGTAAAATAATATTATATTTATAAGACCAAGAAGAAATGTTAGATACAAAGAACTCTGTTTAGAAAATTATTGAGATTTTTCTCTATACAAGTCTTCAAGAAAAGATCTAGTATGACTTTCTATAGGGTTTATTGTGACAAGCTAAAACTCTTAAGAGTAAGAACAGTGTTCCAGATCACAGGTAATCAACCAACGATACATGGAAGAAATCTTCATCCAGGTAAATGGTACATCCATCATGCAATCTTTAACATGGGCATTATCTCCTAGCAATGTCTGTCATGGATAGTGGCATGGTCAGAATTAGGGCAAGGTAGCGGAGGGGGAGTACAAAATTTAAGGGGGCAATCACTCTCGTGTGTCAACAATGTACTTGTGCAACCCCAAGAGCAGGTGCCTCCTTAAATTTCATGCATTAAATACCTGCTTACAGAACTCTGGCCACAAGAGTAGAGATTTATAACATGTGTATTGTGTGTCTGTCTTTTTGAGTCTAGAACCAAATGACAAAATTTCCCTCAGAACCAAATGACAAAATTTCCCTCAGTAGTTTTAGAGAAAGTTCTCAATCATCAGTAACTAATTATTTGAACTGGATGTTATCTTTGGAAAATTTGGCTTTCAATTATCCATTAACAGTATGTCAGATTATGCCTAATTAAATCCTTTGATGACATAAATAACATCTCTGTAGCATTTACTCTGTACCTTTAAGACCTAAAATGACCTTTAGACAAAATGTGATCCAGAGCTTCCCCATTCTAAAGAAGATAAGAATCGGTAATCCTGCAGACAAGCTAGCTCCGCCTTAGTATGCTGATTTTCATTAATCTGAGAATTAAAAGAATGAGGAAAAAAAATCATCCTTACGGAGTGGAAAGAAAGATGGGATGTTCATTGTTCACTTCTGACTGCCCAAGTCTCAGCTCCAGGGCCTGATGTTTTCAACCTACAGCCCACCAAGTTAGGTATTCTGTCTCTTGCTACTCAGAGCTTGTGGAGCCACAGCCGCACCTAATAACTTGCTGGAAATGCAGAATCGCAGGGCACACCCCAGACCGGCTGCATCACCCCCTGCATTTCAACAAGATCCTAGAGTGATTTGTAGATGCATTAACATTTGAGCGGCATGCTTTATTCCAGCCCATCCCTTCCCCAACAGAGTTTGTAGTATTTCTATCATGCTCAAAAGGACCACGCACATCAGAGTGAATCTGGACTTCCCAGTCTCCAAGCGCTGCACTCCCTAATCTTTGACGTGTTTGCCGAACCCCTGCAATGGGTTTCTACCACAGTTACTAACGAGCAGACCCAGGCTAGCACTCTGTCTTGATTCATACTGTCGATCCTCTGTGCTCCAGAGTGTTTGGGGAACAATTTTGGGTTGTCACAATGATTGGGTGTGCTATTGATACTTAGTGGGTAGGAGTCAAGGATACTAACTGTCCAGCAATCCATAGGATAGTTCTCTATATAAAGGGTGGTCCCACATTCCACAAAAACTTCAAGTATCCCACCGGGCAAGCCTGGAGGTGAAAAATTTGTCTATAATTACCTGAGCCTAGGACTGAACTTTGTTTCACACAGATATACAAAATATTTTTGCAAGAATGCAGCTACTGTGCAGATTAAGGTAAAAGTTGACTTTGTTTTGATCTGAATTTTGCCAAAAATTGATCATGAATTTCCCAAAGAATCACATTAATAATGGCAACACTATGCCAGGCAATTCAATCACTAATTCAATGCACCTCTGTCAGATTACATTTGTAGCTTTTCCTTTCCCAGTGCAAAAGTCTTCATAATGTCTTCTAGGAACAAAATGTGTTCCATGTACCAACAGCATGGACATCACCAGGAAGCTTGGAAGAAATAAGGAATCTCAGAGCCCACCCAACACATAATAAACAAGAATCTTCTTTTTAACAAGATCCTAGGGGATTTGTATGCACAGTCAGGTTTGGGAAGTGCTGCTCTGGTGTATTTGGGGAAGCACAGTTCCAACGTGGTTGTGCACAAGCATTTTATATTAAGATAAATATTATTAGTTACTTTTAAATTTCTATTTTATAATTAGTGCATACAGATTTTTAAAATTACGTTTGTATGAAAACTGAAATACACCCATAAATACAGAGAACAAACAGGTGGTTGCCAACAGGAAGATGGTCAGGGTATGGACAAAATGGGTGAAGGGAAGTGGGAGGTACAGGTTTCCCATTATGGGATGGGAAGGTCAGAGGGATGAGAGGTACAGCATGGGGAATATAGTTAATGGTATTGTAATAACATTGTGTGGTGACAAATGGGAGCTACATTTGTGGTGAGCACAGCATAACATATAGAGCTACTGAATCACTATGTTGTACACCTGAAACTAAGGTAATATTTGTCAACTGTGTTTTTAAAAAAAAAAAAAGTATGTTTGTAGACTATTTTATGTTAAGTAAGGGGGTATAACAAAATATTTATTTTATTTTTTTAAGATTTTATTTATTTATTTGACAGAGAGATCACAAGTAGGCAGAGAGGCAGGCAGAGAGAGAGGGGGAAGCAGGCTCCCCGCTGAGCAGAGAGTCCAATATGGGGCTTGATTTCAGGACCCTGGGATCATGACCTGAGCTAAAGGCGGAGGCCTAACCCACTGAGCCACCAGGCACCCCAATATTTCTTTTAGATAGAGGAAATTGAGTGGGTCAGGACTGAGAGCCACTTAGTTGGGACCTGACCATCTGCCCAACCATTATCAACTCTCTTTAACCCACAACTACTAGCCGAAGACTTGGAGCCTCCCAAATTAGGATATCATCATTGACTGACATGCCTGTTGCTACTACCCACTGACCAGATGGATCCCTTTGGATAGCCACATCAATCCAAATCAAGGCTAAATCTTAGGGTTCTTTGGAATAGAAACTGTCATTTCCCTAGCCGACCATCTTCTTTCTCTTGATAATCAGACCTATTAAAAGTTAGCCCCACGTGCTACGAAATTTTCATGTACCAATTTAAGTTTTTCAAATCCCAGTATGTTCTGTTAGTGATCGCACCAGAGTTATGAAGAAGGTACAGACACGATCTAGTGGCGTTCAAATTTGAGGATTCTATATGAAACTTTCTGAGTTTCCAGAATGAAGCACATAACCGTATCTAGCCAAATTTTAAAAATACATTTCCAAAGCAAAAGTAAATGACTCAGCAGGGGTGAGATGGGTTAGTGCTCACACTGGTATTATATGTTGTCTTTCCTTGTTATAGATAAACACTCAGAGAATTGTTCATTTCAATTACAAAAGCCAAACTATGTGATCTTTGTATGAATTATGCCACTGTAAAGAGGATTAGGGTTAAATCATCCAATATCAGCTTCACAGATTATCTAGGAAATCTAATCATTTTCAGATATGGGTTTCTCCCACTACCCAAAAGTAGAGCATCCTATAAAACCTTTCTTAAACAAAAATGGCATAAAAGGAAAAGTATCCCCTGCTTTCTGAAAGTTCATATTAGTCCATTCTGCTCTTAGGAAAGACTTACATTATATCAAAGACTAATGATGTACTATACATTGACTAATTGAATTTAAATTAAAAAAAAAGCAAGACTTACATTAGTGGCTGTTTCTCTAATGGAAAGAAAATCCAAAGAGGATTTTTGCTTTACCAAAAAACAAAAGCAAAACAGCAAAACCTCTCACCATTTTAATGTAAGGCTTCTGTGAAAGCGAAGTGGAGTAACACAAACTTTCAAAAAGCAGGGGATACATGTTTAGTCATATTTTACATTGTGTATATGAAGCATGCTAGAATTATCACTTGTGCAAAACTCTTTGAGCCTAAGGTATTAATATATTTTAATACAATAATTACTGTACCTTTTGATGCAGTTCCCAGCAGTCAAAACAGAAGTACCCACCTTACCAGTAATATTCCAGTAAATCATTTATACTGATCACATTATGCAAATTTTTCTTCATTATGTACTTGAAATAATTTTTTTCCCAGGCATCTTTGCCTGAATCATCTCCAGTCTTGTAACTTGGCTAATAGCATGTTTTATTCCATAGCATAGCCTGTAGACCCTTACTTAGGATAGTTCAGCTAGGAAGCAGAAAGGTCAGAATAGGAGTGGTTAGCTATTGCCAGTTATCAGGACCATGAATTCAGGCACTATAACAAATTCCGTATTTCACAGTTGCCACATCACCAAAAGAAGAGAGTGCACCAAATGGTCTATAACTTTCTTTCCAGCTTTAACACGTTGTGACTATATCCAACGATATAGTCAATTGTGTAAATGTATTCTTTAAACTGTATAGCAATTTTTTTCTATTTCTGTAAATTTTATTAATTTTTGCTTCACATAGTAGGCAGCTCTGTTGTTCCGTGTATACATACTTAGGATTTCTATGTCTTCTTGAAGGATTTATTGTTTTATCATTATATAACTTCCCTTTTCTGCTTGGTGATTTTCTTTTCTCTCAAGTCTACTATTTTTTATTTTAATAGAAATATTCTTGCTTTCTTTTTTTATTAACATATAATGTATTATTTGTTTTAGGGATACAGGTCTGTGATTCATCAGTCTTATACAATTCACAACGCTCACCATAGCACATACAATGTTATAACGTTTCTGAATTCATCCTTGATATTAAGTCACTTGGTGATCTTTCAAAGGATTTTAACTGTGAATACTTGGTTATATGTGTTCATGGAAAGAAGCAATGTCATTCTTAATACAAAAATCAAGTATGATTCATTTCTGAAAGTAGTATTTTAACTCTTTTACCCTCCTAAGTAAATGGAATTGAGAAAGGCACACCAAAAGAAGATGAGTCACAAGCTCCAGGGCAAAGGAGAGATGCAAACAACAGGGCATTAAAAAATGTGACAGACCATGTGTGCCTGGGTGATTCAGTCGGTTAAATGTCTGCCTTCCCTTCAAGTTATGATCCCATGGTCCTGGGATCAAGACCCACATCAGGCCCCCAACTCAGCACGGAGTCAGCTTCTCCCTCTGCCCCTGCTCATGTATTCTCTCTATCTCTCACTCACTCTTTCTCTCAAATAAATAAATAAATAAACTTTTATAAAAAAATGTAACAGGCCGAAGAGTGAGGGCGAGAGGAGCTCATGCATGTACAAATAACTTAACTCTAGTGACTCAAATTTGATCAGTTTGAAAGACTGATTTATATAGGTTACAATCTAACTTTTTAATAAAAGCTTTCTCATAATTTTGCTATAATATAAAATAGATTGTAGGTATTTACTAAACAGTCTTCGCAACTTGGCAAAATCTGCCAAAACGTATAATGTATATGACCTTTGATTCAATAGCTCTATTTCTTCAACTCTGTTTAACGGAAATATTGGCACACGTACAGCAAGATAAGTGTACAAAGGTGCTCACTGCAGGACTGCTTGTCCTGGAGAAAAATGGGGGAAAACCTACATAAATGACCCACAGCAAGGCAGAGGTCATGCACACTGCACGCTCATTTCATCTTGAAATAATTTCGGACTCACAGAAAAGTAAAAACAGTAGAATGAACTCCCCAAATGTCAACATTTTATCCCAATTGCTTTATCTTCCCTCCCTCCCTCCCTTTCTTTCTCTCCTTCTACTTAGACCAGGTATTGCATTTACTTGCCAAGTATCTTTATTCCCCTTTAATCTGGAATAACCCCTTCATCTTCCTTTGTCTTTTATAACTTTGACATTTTTAAAGAGAACAAGTCAATTGCTTTGTAAAATGTCCCTCAATTTGAGTATGGCTGATGTTTCCTTGTGATTAGATTATACAGCCATTATTTTTAATTTTAATAAATATATTTCTAATGACATAGTAGCCCTCAGAATATTCTGCCAAAGGAAAAGGGGACCATATTGTCATGGTCATGACAGGAAACAGGTGGCCCACTCAAAGGATTTAACAAAAATTATTTTAAGAAGGGGCTCTTTTCAGAGGTGTGGACAGGGTTAAAGGGACAGAAACAGTTAAGGGAAGCAACACGGGATGGTAATGCACCTTGGTATTAGCAACAGTGGGAAGCTCTACCAGTCTTGAGCTAAAGGAGCAAGAATGGTGGCTAGGCAGGTGCTTCAGCCACAGAGGAACATGGGTTGGGAGAGAGGGGCAAGGTTATAAATATCCCAACTTTCTTCTTTACCACTCTCCAATCTCCTACCAGTGTCTCTTTTAGTCAGAACCAACCAGAAGCAAGAGGACAAGGGAGCCAAAGTAATGTAATCCGTAGAAGTCAGCTTTCCTGGGCACACTGCAGGGCAGATAAAGGTGGAGAACAGATCTCGGGCAGAGGGACAAATAGAGAACAAACAGCACAGGGCGCAAATTCTTAGTGCATAAGGATATGAAACAAGATGTCAACTTGGATTTTTCTCATGGTGCAAAGTTTCACCTAAGGGTCAGGGCTGAAAATAGAAGGCACTAAGCATTTCATGTTTTATGTGCACAACGGAGTCAAAACTGGGGTCACCCTCCTTCCCACAGACCTTACAGAAACAAAAATGTACAACAAGTCCTACCACCACCCACCACCACATGACCTTCCTCCAGTCCACATAAAAAGAGAACTGAGAGGGGAGGAAGTCACCAGGCTTACAATAGCAATTCATAAAAAGAGTCTATTCCCTCAACTCCCTTGCAAGAGTGAGAGAGAGAGAGAGAGAGAGAGAGAGAGAATGTTGCTTCCCCTCCCCTAGGAAAAGGTAGACAATCTCTAGTGAGGCTTCAACAGAACTGCCTGTAAAGACTGGGAGAGACTTCAAGAAGAGTTTGGTACCTTGTTACTCATCTGCATGTCTGTTGGGCCAGCAGATCTAATGATCTGCTCTGTGCTCCCCACATAGGACCAGCATCTAATGGTCTCCCTGCATAGGAGAGAACTGGAGAAAGATGGCAAGTGGCCAGCGACTGGAGGTACCAGGTAGAAAGAAAGTCAAAACTGCTCCCATCCCCATCAAGTTCTTGATTTCTGACCAAGATGGAAGAAGGGATCCCACATGTGTCTACCAGCCTTAGAGAGAGATTCAGCAAGCAGTTGAGAATGGAAGAACTCTTCTTAGAACCACAATAGTTGGGTGTTGCATGGGGAGAGAGGTGTGCCCTATTAAAGAATGAGAAAGGACGCCATCCTTGGCTGGAATAGGTATCTAAATACAACAAAGGACTACTGATATCCATGAAGGCTGGACGGAAGGAAGTCTCTTTTGCAAGGAGCATACTGATACTTCTACTGCCTTCATCAAGCTCATAAGTAGTAGAATAGCAGATACCGCCAACCAAGAAAAGGCTGCAGGCAAGTTTCCTACCCCGACTCCCACACAGACAGAGCAGTTGGAGCCCACACAGATCTGGGCTTCACTGGTGTTCAGGGAAGGAAATTCTCTCTAAATTGCATTTAAGACTGAAGTCTTAAAAAATATAGAATCATAAATATTTAAGGGAAATCATTCTAATCACTGAAAGTAACAGGAAAGTTATGGAAAGGGACTGAAATTTCATTAAGGAACCTACATACCACCCAACAAGAAAGAGAAGTTTAAAACATACATAGTTGGGGGGGGGTCAGTTTTTTTTTAATTAAATCATTTCATATTTATGTTCCAATGAATTGTACTCCTCTACAATTACCATCATATTTAAAAATCAGATACATATGTGCAAATAAAAAAAAATTTGTTGGGGCACAATCAAATTGTTAATGGCAATTACATACATGAAAGAAAGTGAGATTATGGAAAACATAAGGAGTGACAATAATTTATCTTATCATCCTTCTTTGGTATTTGAAACTTCTATGTGTATTTGTGTGTTATATATAGAATCATTACAAGGGGGGAATAGAGCTTTCTTGCATGTTCTCTATGAGGCACCGTCAACTTTTCAAGTGTTAGTAATATATGGTGACAGTCACAGGGGTTGACATGTGCAAATCTTTTATCATAAGACCTGGCACACAAGATGCTCACTTAGTTCCCTCTTCTTGGCCCTCCCAACACACCTTCATCATTAACAACTTATACTAAGTGTGATAGCCCAAAAATCATTTTGTGTTTAAAAGGAAAATGCTATACATACTGCAAATGCAATTATTAGCTTATTCTTTCTTTGTTTTTTTATTTCAGAGTGCGCACATACACAAGGGAGAGAGAGAAAACACATAAGCTGGGAGGGGGGTGGAGAGCAGAAGGAAAGAGAAAAACAGAATCCCCCCCCCACTGATAAGGGAGTCCAATGGACCCTGGGATCATGACCTGAGCAGAAGGCAAACACTTAACAAACAGCCACTCAGGCATCTTTCTTTCTTTTTAAAAACCAGTATTAAATATGTTCTTTATAAATGAACTCAGCTTTTTTTTTTTCAGTGTTTTCAATAGCTTTATACTTAATTCTTCTCAGATTCCTTTCACAGTCCTCAAAAATGTGTTTCCACTTCACATGAACACAGCTATGACTCAACTTACTTTTCTTACTCTGCTTGGTTCTGTCAGAACTATATCCAGGTGGACCTCTCCTGCTGAGCACCTCTAATACGCCTCTCAGAAAAGCACACATGTGCCACCTGGGTGATTCATTTAAGTGTCCGACTCTTGGTTTCAGCTCTGGTCATGACCTCAGTGTCCTGGGAGAGAGTTCCATGTCAGATTCCACATTCAGTGCAGAGTCTGCTTCAAGATTCTGTCTCTCTTCCTCTGACACTCCCTCCACAGCTCGCTCTCTCTCTCTCTCTCTCTCTCTCTCTCTAAAATAAATAAATAAATCTTATTTCTAAGAAAAGTAAAGAAAAGCTCACGTCCAATCCTGAAGGTAAGAACGCACCAGAAAACCTCAGCAGCATCTCCATGTACTACTCTCTCCCATTACCTCCTTGGCTTACCCCTGGTCCAATTCCTGGCTCACATGTAGCACTTGGCCTGTTGAGCTGGCAATGCCACTGATGACCCCTGGCTTCCCATCCTTTATTCGGTCTACATTTGCAAGGGCTTACTATGTATCAGAGCTCTATTTGGGATTGGAGGATAGCAATGGTTAAAATACAGCCCTGCTGGCCACACACCAAAGCCACAACCTTCCCACTGTTTACCAATCTCAGGTCAGCCAAGTCCTCTCTTCCAATTTTTGCATAAATATCACCCTTGTAAGTCTCTTTCATTTCAAAAGCAACTATCATAATGATGTTTGCTATTAATATTATACTCTAAGTTTGTTGACCCAAAAAGAAATCTAAGGTATAGTTCACTTTCTTTCATATTTTCTGTCTATAATAACCTACCTCTCTGGGTCATAAAATGTTAACAGAGTAACCTTAATCTTATGAACGGTGAAAGCTGTTAATGATAATGTTTGCAAGATGTTTATTTAACATAACCAGACTGGAGAAGACTGTGTTATGGGCTTAAGTCTGCTTTGCAGGTGAACTTCTTCAGGGTAGGTAAAGATCCTCATGGGCTGTGAATGCAACATAATCTTTACCTTTCTATTCCTCTACTGCCTGTACCTCTAACCTCCCTGGAATACTGCAAAACAGGTGAGGAACTTTACTTTGAAAATCCTGATTCCTAATTTACTGGGATTGTCCCAGGGCTCTGCTCCTTTGTGCTTTTGAATGAAGTTAATACTAATTTAGCGATTCAGTTACGAGCACATCTTTAATCAACTTTTCGTTAATTCTTCTCTTATCAAAATAAAGCTTTCAATAGAATCGGTTCTCTACACTTAGTTTCTTGTATTTGGAAGGAAAAGAAACAAAATTTCAATGAAAACAATTTAGAGGCTAGAAAATAAAGGAAATTAACAAATCTTCAGCATGTGAAACTCATCTCCAAATCTGGCTGTCAGGATCAACTCAAATACTATGTCAGCTAGGAGAATATTGTAGGTCATCTTTAGAATCATGTTGGAATAAATTCAACATTCAAATTCGATATTTCAAGATCTTGGATAGTAGGGTTCCTGGACTTTTTTAACAAGAAATTGATCACCAAAAATAAAAGGAACATGGTCTGCTATCATGTTGACTTAAAACTAAAACCAAAAAGCTTGTACTTAGGTAGGGTGTAACTGCAAGTGAAATTGATGTGTTGTTTTAAAACCACTGCTCCTTTTAAATCTTCAAAACCTGTTCCCTCCATTCCCTGCTCAGCTTGAAGCTGACTCCTTACCCCTCTTTTCTCCCTCCCACTCAAGTCACATTCCTTTTAAGTATGAACTCACTCAACTCTTATCCCTCAAGCAACTTCACACCAAACTGTTCTTTAACAATATTTCAATCCAGCCAGAACCAAATTTCAAGAGAAAGAATGTGACTTCAAGCCAGAACCCTGTCTTTTTATAGAACAGAGTGGAATCCACAGCTATTTGACTGGTACTGTAGCTACTGCGTAGCAGGTGTCATGTGCATGAGAGCTTAATAAGACAATTTGATGATGAAATACCCTCCCTGGGCAAGAAGGCCACAAGGAAATTCCAGAGAAAGGAGCAGGGCCAAATCCTGCAACAAATTTAATTTAACCTGCCAAATCATAACATGTGATTAATAATAGTGAACAAAAAAAAAAGAAAGAAAAGGCAAAAAAGTTAATCCTTAGACACTATACTCATGATACTCAATTATAGTTTGGAAAATACATATAATAAAATATACCAAAAGATTAATGCTTATAAAACTGCTAGCCTTTTCAACACCTATTGCACTTATGCTAATATGTCTGATAAGGCATCAAATAGAGGCCTTTGTTCATTGATAGTTTAAATTACAAATGTAACATCCTGGAGAATTATGCATTAACAAATACAGTTGGCCATTTTAATATTCACATAGACAAAATATACAGGCTACTGCTTCTTTTGACCCCTATAAAAATACTCCCTTCGTTTGGAAGTATCACTTATTGACTGCATCCCTGATTTGTAACTTTTAAAAGAAATTGTAGAAAACAAGAGAAGTCCCAAAAGAACAAAAGGAGATGGAAAACTGCCAGGTATGGTTCTAAACTTTCAAATGGGTAAGAGTTGGATTCCACAAGCTCTAGACAAGTGCTATGTGATGGAAATATTATAACCACACTTAAAAATGTTAAAAAGAACTAAGTGAAATTAATGTTAGTGGTACATTTCTATTAACTCAATATATCAAAAATATTATCATTTCCTCATATAATAAATATTTAAAAATTATTAATGGGATTTTTAAAAATCTTTCTGGTATATTTTCAAAATCTGATGTGTGTTTTATACTTACGCCCCATTTGAATTTGGACCAGCCACATTTCAAGTGCTCTATAGCCACGTGTGGTTCTCAGCTAATATTGCACTGTGCAGCTACTGACCTATAGGCCACTGACCCCAGAACAGTTTGGAAACGGATTGTACCTTGGCAAAGCCTGAGGCAAAAGCGTATGTACTACTACTTTATCAAAGGTACAACCCCATGAGGCTCAAAGAGGCAAGGCGGGAGTGTGGCAGAGAAGGAAGACCACAGAGTTGGCCACTACTTGGAATCAAGAACAATTATTCCATGTCACACAATCATCTTCTGAGACATGTAAGCTTGGGTGTCTCAGCAGGAGAAGGAAGGATTTATCAACTAGCTTCCATCTCACTTTGACCAAAGTTCACTTCACAGGACATTCACTCCCCCACACTTTCAGGTTGCATTTAACACGATGCCAGTTCAGCAACTCACACCTCCCAGGCTTTGGGGAAAGCCCAGAGCAGCAAGCAAGTCCTGCACAGCAGGGGCAGGAAGCAGGGCACTGTTGGGCTGTGCCCGAGTGAAGCTAGTTGCCATAGCAGCTTGGGGAAAACAAGTGGCCAATGACCCTAGAGACAGCAGTGTTGTGAGGATGTGAGGTGGTGGATAAGAAGTGCCTGATGCAACTGAAAAAATGAAAAAATAATAAATGACTAAGAATCCCCTCTGGAGCACCCAGACTGAGTCACATCAAACTGCATTTAGGCTCTGCTTTGCTTAAAGACACCAGATGTGTCAATCGTGTTATGACTTGCCTGGATCTTCACATGGTCCATCTAGTCTTCAAATCTGATGTAGTTCAATTACCTCCTACAAACCAAGCTCTGCTCTGGGTATTCCCCAAAGTTAAGTTTTGTAAGGAAGGAATTTAAAGGTCAGCAGCCCAATAACCTATGTTCCAAAAGCGTTGCCCTAACTCTTCTCGGATCCTAGGCATCAGTTCTGGTGACTGGGTCCCTGCACTGTTACTTAAATCCAACCCTTTTTCCCCTCTACTTTCCTCCTCTTTCCCATGGTGCTGGAAACCAATGTCACCAGGTTCCACTGGCCTAAGGTTAGGCTTGTTCTACCTGCCTCCTTCCCTCCATTGCTTTGTATTTCTAAATCTTTGTTTCCCAGGGCACGGACCTGCCTGGAAACCAGATGACGTGCCTTATTGGGTCTTCCTAGCAGAGATGTCCCCCCTCACCCCAGTGTGTCCCTGTCACTCTCATCTCCACAAACGGCCTTCCTCCAGCATTGCTGGATTTCCCATACTGCTTGCAGTTTGAGCTATCCCTCAACTCCATCCTCCCCATCCAACATCCCTCAAATATTCATTCTACCTTAAAAGGACATCTGTTCTCCAGAGTTCAAAGATCGGTCTTTGGTCTTTCCCAGCTAGGGCTTTCTCATGGAGTTTCTGCTCACCATCCTGCAATTTGCATATCCTTTCTTCTGAACTGCCCTGTGCCAAGGTTCATGGTTTGGTGAGCAAAAACTCCCTGCAAGTTACCAGCAACCCAACTCATATTTGGCTTCACTTTTGCTACCTGGAGCACATTTCCCCCAAACTCTTCTAAAAACTTGATGCTTCTAGTCTCTGCTTAAGTGTTCTCCCTCAGAGAGGCTCTCCAGCCAACCATTCTAAAATAGGCTTTTATTACCATTTCACATTACCCTCAAAGCACTTGTCATTATTTGTATATTATATACCCATTTGTCCTCCTTTTCAGACCATCAGCTCCACCGAAGCTAAAATTACCATTGTATATCCAGTCCCCTTCCTGAGCCAAAGTAAATATTTGTTGAATAAGAATAAGAAAAGAATAATGAATGATCTATTTATCTAGCAATCAAGCTCCTTATATTAAAAATTAAAGGAATAACACAGACTGGGGAACAGGATTACAAAGAAGTCAGACATGCAACATAATACACAAACCACTGGTTTACAACACTAAAAATGGTCAGGGTTTAAGGCAAACTACAAAAAGTCTACAATTCCCAAAGACATTCAAATTCAAATTTCAAACATACCCTACTGCCCCAACAGAACTCACCCTGGACTCAGCGTCTTGCCAAAACTGCTGGACTTCTTTCCAGCTGCCACAACTTGATGGCCAGCTTGTAGACCAAGAATCCGGGACCTGATGGATATAGTGCCTTCTTTAGTATCTTATCATCACCTGGTTGGCAAATTATTCTGGAATTTTACTCCCATGACTTTGCATATAGTTTTCCCTCAACTCCTTTCACATATCTTTTCCACCTCCACTTTGCTAATTCCAATTCACCCTCCTCAAGGAGCCTTGTGTGCCAAGCCCACCCCTCCCCCTCCTGTGTGCTCCCATGATGATCTGCACTCCTGCCCATCTGTTTGCCTCCATACCAGACTTGCCTTAAGGGAAAGGTCTGAGGCTTGTGCCCTGCTATGTCCTTGGTGCCTGGCACAGTACTTGCCATAAATTAGAATTGAAAACATTTACCAAATGAAAAAATGACTCTGCTGTAGGGATTCTTGGCTGGTTGAACCACATTCCTATAGAAAGCTCAAGAATGGATGTACATACAGATGAAGGCTCCGTCCTATTCAATATCCTTTATGAATAACTCTGCCCAAGACAAGTTTTGCTCTGACATGTGAAGCAGGCAAAGCTGGGAAAGAGAGTCTGTGTATTGGGAAATGGCCAAAGGAGAGGAGATGAGAGATTGTGGCTGTAATGAGTGTGGGTTGAGGCCTCGATTTTGCAAACCAGCTTTAAATATTTTCATAGGGGTTGGTGTATTGGATTTGTGGAAGAGTGTGGGGGAAGAGGTGTGGTTCAAGGTAGGAATGTGCATCTGTGTATTGGATTCACTTACTGGTGGTTTTACAAGCCTGAGCCTGGAGCAGTTCCAGCTGTTTCACTTTTCCTTTGCCAGAGAGCCTAGAAGTGCTATTTTAAAAGTAGCATTGCTGACAGGAGTCTATAAATTAATCTGTGTGTACCTTTCTCACCCAAGTTCTCAATTTATAACACCTTCAGTTAGAATACAGCCTCCTCTCTTTCCTCATCATACACATACAAATACAACTGGTTCATTCTCCCCTTTGAGCATACTATTTATTTTTTTCTTGAATTTGATACCAGAATTGCTAAATGTCTGCTGAAGTGTAGGAAAGCAGATTGGATATAAATTGGGTCAAGGAACCCACATATTTTTTAGATGATGGCTAAACTTCTAATGTTGTTTCTTAAATCTACCCAGTGGAACCCTTCAGGGCCGTATTCCTCCCTAGCTCATTGTAATGAAGCTTCCCTCTAGCAATCAAACCTGTTAATAACTAGTAAAATCTCCCATGAATGCTTACTCCAGAAAATTATAAAATTTGGGATGCTATATGTGTATAACCATATTTAATTCTCACAGCAACCTACTGAGATATGGGTCCTTGTAGCAGAACATGGAGGTACCCCACATATCCACTACACCACATTGTCTATTCTCTGGAGAGGGGAAGAGACTGGAAAGAAAGTGTCTAATTGATCATGTTTACATGATGATGGCTCCATAAAAATCCCTAAAATACTGTTCCAAGAGCTTCCTGGATGGGAAACAACATATCTACTTGCTGGAAAGAGTGACACGTCCCAACTCCACAGAGACAAAACTCCTGCACTCAGAATCCTTCCACACCTCACCTTGTATATCCCTTCATCTGGCTATTCCTTGGTTTCCTTTATAGTATCTTCATTATGTAATAAACTGGTAAATATTAAGTGTTTCCCTGAGTTCTGAGTTGTTCTGGCAAATGATCAACTCCAAGGGGGAACTGTAGGAACCTCTTTTGTAACCAAATTACAGAGAAATTGTGGGTAACCTGGAAACTTACTACTTGCTATTGGCATTTGCAATTGAGGGCAGTCTTGTGGGATGAGACCTTAACCTGTGGGGTCTGCACTTTGGCAAGTCAGAATTAAATTGAATTAAACTGAAGAACATCTAGCTGATGTCACAGAGAATTGTCTGATGTGTGGGAAAAAAAGACCTACATATTCAATGTCATAAAAAGAAAGACATAGAGAGCTTTTCCCTATACTTCTAATGAACTTTGCCTACTAAATTCACACCCTTGTTTAATCTTCTCCTCTTGAGTGTGAGGTAAACTCAGGGACTAACTTCTATGACATAGAACACAGCAGAAGTGATGGGATGTCACCTTCAAGCTTCCCTTAGGGATGCTTTTCTCACTTGTTCTCTCACTCTCTCCCATACCATGTGTCATAGACTGAAATGTATCTCTCCCAAAATCCATATGTTAAAGCTCTGACCTCAATGTGATGATATCTGGAGATGGGGCCTCTAGAAAGGTAATTAGGTTCAAGTGAGGACATAAGGGTTGGTGTCCTTATAAGAAGAGAAGGAGACATCAGAATTCTTTATTTCTCCACACATGCACAGAATAAAAGCCACGTAAAGACACAATGAGAAGGCAACCGTCTAAACACCAGGAGAGCTCTCATCTGAAACTAAAATTGCCAAGACCTTGATTATGGACTTCTAGTCTCCATAACCGAGAAAATAAATGTTTGTCATGTAAGCCACCCAGTCTGTGGTATTTTGTTACGGTAACCTAAGTAGACTAATACACCATGTCATGAGGTAGTCCTGTGGAGAGACCCACACAGCCAGGAACCAAAGCTTTTCAACAACCACATGAGTGAATTTGAAAGGAAATCTCCCTTAGTCAAACGTTCATATGAGACCATACTTCTAGCTGATTGTTTGAGTGTCAGCTTGAGCCAGAGGCACACAGCTATGCTGCACCTATATTTCTGACCCACATAAACTGTAAGATAACAAATGTTTATTGTCATAAGCTAAAGAATATTTGTCAGTAATTTGTTATATAATAATAGATAACTGATAGTTATGTTATTTGTAACATTATATTACATATAATAACATGTAGTGTCAAGAGATTAGGTAGATAAAGTGGCTAACCAGAAAGTCAGCTCCAAGTGCATTGTCAGGAAAAAAAAAAAAAAAAAAAAAGGAAGAGTCAGAGCAGCAAATTGGGAATTCTAGTGTGCCATCAAATAAAATAGACATAAGGAGGCAAAAATAAGGAGGCAAGTGAGAAGCCAGGCAAGTGAGAAGCCATCTTTATATAAATTCCAGACAAGGGGTCCCAGACTGGGATTGGATTTGTGTATGTTTTAGGCCAAAATGTTTACTTCCAATATCCACAACAAATAGGTAAGGTGGTGTCTTAGCTTGGGTTACCCCAGAAACTTTGAGACAAGGATTCAAGTAAAAGTAGTTAATTTGTAGGTGATAAAAAAAAAAAAAACAAAAAACAAAAAAAAAAACCACTAGTGGAGAAGAGAAGTAAGGGAGGAAAGAGAAGAAAGTCAATGTCATATCCTGTTCAGACTGCTATAACAAAACACCATATACTGGGTAGCTTATAAACAACAAAATATATTCCTCATAGTGCTGGAGGCTAGTCTAAGATCAAGGCCCAGGCAAATTTGGTCTGGTGAGAGCCCCCTTTCTGGTTCCTAGATGGTGCCTTCTAGCCATTATTCACAAGGCAGAAAGAGCTAGTAAGTTCTATGGGGTGTCTTTCATTAAGTGCAGTAATCCCACTCCCAAGGACTTTATCCTCATGATCTAAGCACTTTCCAAAGGCCCACCTCCTAATACCATTACACTGGGCATTGGGTTTCTTTTTTTCTTTTAAGATTGTATTTATTTATTTGAGAGAGAGTGAGCAAGCAAGAGAGAGAGAATACGAGTTGGGGGGGAGCTGCAGAGGGAAAGGGAGAAACAGAAGAATCCCCACTGAGCAGGGAGCTCAATACTGTATTTGATGGTGGGACTCCAGGATCATGACCTGAGCCAAAGGCAGATGCTTAACCGACTGAGCTGCCCAGGCACCCCAAGAATTAGGTTTCAACATATTAATTTTGGGGTGGGAGGGAAGGTACACATAAATGTTTGGCATAGAATAACCAATAATGAATTATGTTATCATGCAAGTTCTCACTGTGGGCAACTGAACTTCAATGCCACAGGGGTACTCGGGGAGACACAATGAAACATAGATCTCAGAGTTACCCAAGCCAGGAATATCCCCATCAAATCCTGTCTGCCACCAGTTGAAGGACGGAAGGGCATGAATTCCCGGTACCTCTTGCCTGTAAAGATGTACATATGCTAGTAATGGGAAGTTAGCTTCTGTGTGTGGATATAATCATTGCCAAGGGGCTTACCATTTCCCCACTGATTCAAAGATTTTCCTCTGTCATTATTAACCACTCATTTATTCTGTTTCAGGAATTTATATGTCTATTCTGGCTCCTTTCTCAAGACTTGCACATTTTTAAACTTTAAATATGTTTAAGATATGATAGAGTAAGTTTCATCTCTGTATTCTTTTTCAGAAAATTTCTGGATTTTCAATCTTCATGTTTATTCTTTTAAACAAACAAGGAATTTTTTTCAAGGCCTCTCTGTTCCAAAAGTGTCTTAGGATTTTATATGGCATTATATTATATTCACATATTACTATTATTATTTTTGAAGATTTTATTTATTTGACAGAGAGAGAGAGAGTGAGAGCACACAAGCAGTGGGAGCAGCAGAAGGAAAGAGAGAAGCAGGCTCCCCGCTGAGCAGGGAGCCTCATGTGGGGCTCAATCCCAGGACCCTGGGATCAGGACTGAGCTGAAGGCAGACACTTAACTGACTGAGCCACCAGA
The DNA here is from genome assembly GCF_010015895.1 of Lontra canadensis. NCBI lineage: Eukaryota > Metazoa > Chordata > Mammalia > Carnivora > Mustelidae > Lontra > Lontra canadensis. The sequence continues at coordinate 5,795,562 of NW_022631014.1, forward strand.
TGCCCCTCACATATTATTTTGTAAAGAATTGGTATCTTTTCAATTTTGAGACACTGGGAGGATCTCCTACATATAGGCCTCCTGAAGTAGCCTATAATTGTGTAGGTAGCAACTACATACAGTCTATCTAAATGAAATCATTGGAAATTATTATCAGGAAAACCTGTTGAAATAAACATAGCTGTTTGGCTTTTTAAGAGATTTGAAATATAGCGTTTGAATTCAAATGAATTCAGTCTCACTCTTACATTAAATTTTGATTTGAGTCAGAGACCTTTGAGAATTTACTAGCTTCTCTGAACCTTAGTTCTCTCACCTGTAAAATGGACACAATAATTCCTACTATAGTTGGTAGTTACGAGACAAAGTGTGCCAAACACAGATAATTCTTTGTGGTTTTTTTTTAGGTCTAAACTGCCATAATTTGGTGATGTCAACTGTGCCAAAGGATTACTTAAACAAAATTAGTAATACCACATAAAATCAATATTTGTGTAAGCTATAGACTGAATATTTGTCCCCCTCAAACTCATATGTTAAGTACTAACACTCAATGTTGGTATTAGGAGGTGGGGCCTCTGGGAGTTGACTGGATTATGGAGCCCTTATAAAAAAAAGACCCCAGAGGGCTTCCTTGTCCTTTTCACCATGTGAGGACATGGTAAGAACAGGACATGTTTATGAACCAGGAAGTAAGTCCTCAACAGACACCGAATCTGCTAGTGCCTTGCCCTTGGACTTCCAAACATCCAGAACTGTGAGAAATAAATTTGTATTCTTTATGAGCCACACAGTCTATGGCATTCTGTTATAATAGCCCAAACGGACTAACATAATGTCCTTAGGATAAAAAGCTCGACAATGCCTATCAGTATCAAAATACTTAATCTATGAGACATTGTACAGACAAGTATTTCTTACAACTTTCTTTAACATTCCAATGCTAAAATAATATTAAAAACCTGAAGTTGTTGATACTCTTTGTGGAAAACCCAAAAGACTCCACCCCAAAATTGCTAGAACTCATACAGGAATTCATCAAAGTGGCAGGAATAAAATCAATGCACAGAAATCAGTTGTACTTCTACACACTAACAATGAGACAGAAGAGAAAGAAATTAAGGAGTCGATCCCATTTATAATTGCACTGAAAACCATAAGATACCTAGGAATAAACCTAACCAAAGCAGCAAAGTATCTGTACTCAGAAAACTACATAACACTCATAAAAAAAATTGAGGAAGGGGACCCTTGATGGCTCAGTGATTAAACAGCTGCCTTCAGTCGAGGTCATGATCCCAGCTCCTGGGATCAAGCCCCATATTAGGATCCCTGCTCAGGGATCTCATACTGAGATCTTCTTTTCTAGTCTCCCTGTGCTTGTGTTCCTTCTCTTGCTCACTCTCTCTTTCATAAATAGATAAAATCTTTAAAAAGAAAGAAAGAAAGAAAGAAAGAAAGAAAGAAAGAAAGAAAGAAAGAAATTAATTGAGGACGACACAATGAAACATTCCAGGGGTGCTTGGTGGCTCAGTTATTAAGCCTCTGCCTTCTGCTCAGGTCATGATCCCAGGGTCCTGGGATCCAGCCCCACATTGGGCTCCCAGTTCGTCCAGGAGCCTGATTCTCCCTCTCCAGCTCCCTTGTGCATGTGCTCCCTCTCTTGCTATCTCTCTCTGTCATAAATAAAATAAAATTTTAAAAAGAAAAGGAAAGGAAAGGAAAGGAAAACATTCCATGTTCATGGACTGGAAGAACAAATGTTGTTAAAATATCTATGCTACCTAGAGCAATCTATACGTTCCATGCAATCCCTACTAGAACACCCTTTTTTTCAGAGCTAGAACAAATAATCCTAAAATTTGTATGGAAACAGAAAATCCTAAATCCTAAAATTGTATGGAAACAGAAAAGACCCTAGATGGAAAAGAAAACAAAGCTAGCGGCATCTCAATGCCAGACTTCAAGGTCTATTACAAAGCTGTCATCATCAAGACAGTATGGTACTGGCACAAAAACAGACACACAAATCAATGGAATAGAATAGAGACCCCAGAAATGGATCCTCAACTCTATGGTCAACTAATCTTCAACAAAGCAGGAAAGAAGATCCAATGAACAAAAGACAGTCTCTTCAACAAGTAGTGTTGGGAAAATAGGACAGCCACATGCAGAAGAATAAAACTGGACCATTTCCATACACCACACACAAAAATAGATTCAATGGATGAAGGCCTCAGTGTGAGACAGGATTCCATCAAAATCCTAGAGGAGAGCCTGGGCAGCCACCTCTGGACTTTGGCCACAGCAACTTCTTGTTAGACATGTCTCCAAAGGCAAGGGAAATAAAGAAAAAAAATGAGCTATTGGGACTTCATCAAAATAAAAAGTTTTTTTCACAGCAAAGGAAACAGTCTACAAAACCAAAACACCACCAAAGAATGGGAGAAGAGATTTGCAAATGGCTTATCAGATAAAGGGCTAGTATCCAAAGTCTATAAAGAACTTATCAGACTCAACACCCAAAGAACAAATAATCCAATCAAGAAATGGGCAGAAGACAGGAACAGGCATTTCTCTAAAGAAGACCTACAAATGGCCAAGGGACACAGGAGAAAATGTTCCACATCATTGGACCTCAGGGAAATACAAATTAAAACCACAATAAGATACCACCTCACACCTGTCAGAATGGCTAAATTAACAAGTCAGGCAATGACAGGTGTTGGCAAGGATGCAGAGAAAGGGGAACCCTCTTTGGGGATTGGTGGAAATGCAAGCTGGTGTAGCGACTCTGTAAATAGAGTTACCCAGGACCCAGCAATTTCACTACTAATATCTACCCCAAAGATACAAATGTAATGACCCTGTACCCCAGTGTTTATAGCAGCAATATTCATAATAGCCAAACTGTGGAAAGAGCCCAGATATCCATCAACAGATGAATGGATAAAGAAGATGTGGTATATATATACAATGGAATACTACCCAGTCATCAGAAAAAAAAAAAAAAATCTTGCCATTTGCAATGATGTGGACAGAACTAGAGGGTATCATTCCAGGCAAAATAAGTCAACCAGAGAAAGATAATTATCATATGATCTCACTCATGTGTGGAAATTAAGAAACAAAACAGAGGATCATAAGGGTAGAGGGGAAAAAACAAAATAAGATGAAAACAGAGAGGGAGGTAAACCATAAGAGGCTCTTAACTATAGGAATCAAACTGAGGGTTGCTGGAGGGGAGAGGGTGGAGAGACAGGGTAACTGGGCGATGGGCATTAAGGAGGGCATGTGATGTAATGAGAACTGGATGTTATTTACAACTCATGAATCACTGACATCTACCTCTGAATCTAATAATACATAACGTCTTGGGGAGTCTGGATGGCTCAGTCATTGAGTGTCTGCCTTTGCCTTAGGTGATGATCCCAGGGTGCTGGGATCAAGCCCAGCATTGGGCTTCCAGCTCAGTGGGAAGCCTGCTTCTCCCTCTTCCACTTCCCCTGCTTGTGTTCCCTCTCTCGCTGTCTCTCTCTCTCTCTCTGTCAAATAAATAAATAAATAATCTTTTAAAAAAATACATTACATCTTAATTAGTCGAATTTAAATTTAAATTTTTTTAATTAAAAAACACACAAAAAAACAAAAAACCTAATGTCACTTTCATCATAGCCAATAAAAAATTTATTTCTTCAAAGCTGCTTTTTCTATAAAGCTTTCTTTTTTTGTTATTAACATATATTATTTGTTTCAGGGGTACAGGTCTGTGATTCATCAGTCTTATACAACACACAGTGCTCACCACAACACATACCCTCCCCAATATCCATCACCCAGCTACCCTATCCCCTTCCCCCCCTCCCCTCCAGCAACCTCTAGTTCCATCCATGCCATTGCAAATGGCAAGATCTCAGGTTTTTTCATGGCTGCTTAATATTCCATTGTATAAAAATACCACATCTTTTTAATCCATTCATCTGTCAGTGGACATCTGGGCTCTTCCAATAGTTTGGCTATTTGAACATTAAATCTTTCATTATTAAAGCCGTTATACAGAAAAGAAATAAATAATGAAAATGGTGAAAATTTATATAAATAATTTGGCATCATTTGGCAAAAATGAGCTTTGCATGTGAAAAAACAAAATAACAGAGAAAATGGAGCAATAGCTCTCCAAAATTTTAATTTTTAAATCATAAAACTGTACTAGCACAGACAAAATTTATCAATATATGAACTAAAGGATGGAAGCACCCTTTTTTTTGTAGGAGTTTACTTCTGGAAAACTCAAAGCTAGAGACAAAATTTAAATTCATGAAGAACTGCCAAACAAGCGAAGCAGGGCTAATTGGCCAAAAATAAATAAACTAACTCCAAATATGTGAGAAATGAACAGAAACACCACATTCCTATAAGTATCCCAGGGTTCATAAAAATAACTCAAAACCTCTGAAAATCTCTGATAAGTAAACACAAATATTTAAGGTACTTTAATATTTGCAAAACTGTCACCATCATGCACAAAATTACCAATATGTGACGAACTTCTATGATTGGGAATATTTATTTTTGACCTATTTTTTGTTTCAGTCAATTTCCCTATAACCTCCACTATAGTCTGACACATGGTAGATGTTTAACAAATGTTAGTTGTCTTCTATTTATTAGCATGCCTTCAGCATTATTAAAGGAAGAAAATGCTAACAAAGATTTCTGAGACCTACCTTCCAGTTCAAACCATCTCCAAATAGGCCCTATTGGTAAAAAGCCCAGTTACTGGAATGGCGTCTGGGTTGGTTATGCGACCAACTCTTGATCTCGTCTGAGGTCATGATCTCTGTGTCATGAGATCAAGCCCTGTGACAGGTGCCACACTGGGCATAAAGCCTGCTTAAGAGTCTCTCCCTCTCTCTCTGCCCTCCCCCTCCCACACTCCCTCATCTGGCTTGCCTACATGCACTTTCTCTAACAAAAAATAAAAAAAAAAGAAAGAAAAAGAAAATAGAAGCCCAATTATAGGAAATCAAACAGGAGGTTGTTATGAAGTGCTTTGGGGAATTTTTTAAATGATTTTTTTTATTTATTTATTTATTTATTTATTTATTTATTTGAGAGAGCATGAACAGGGAGAGGGGCAGAATGAGAGAGACAAACAGACTTCCCACTGAGCATGGAGGCTGAAGTGGGCTCAATCCCAGGACCTTGAGACCATAACCTGAGCTGAAATCAGATTAGGTCCAACGTTCAACTGACTGAGCCACTCAGGTGACCCTGTGCTTGGGCTTTTTAATGCAAGAAAAGAGTAAGGAAGAGGTAGATATTGGAGAGAGTCGACCAATGCATCAAATTAATGAGATGTAAGAGGTCCAGAAGCTGTGCTTGGAACATGCAGACAAAATGGAATAGCTCAGAATCTCCATCTATGAATGCTGAGTATCTATTGAAGCACTCTTTTTACCAAGCCAGACAAAAACCAGACATAAATCCTCACTGTGGTCAGAAAAGACTGGCCAAAGCACACCAGAAGCCTCCAATCTCTAACACATGTATAACCCTGCAATGGAAAAAGATGACTTCACAGTCCAACACAACTCAGTGAAAGTCTTTATGAAGACTCAAGTCCTCTTATATGCATTTTGTATTCAGCAGACTTCATTAATTTTTCCCAAAGATCCTAGCACTAGGAATGATATACATTGGTGAACAAATACACTTTGGTTTTAATGGCCTAGATACCCAAAAATGTACATTACAACTTGCCTTCCAGTTTACTACCCACTCATTGAGTCTCATCACAGCTGAATTAAAAGTCACTGGGAATCCACATTTAAAGATATAAGACACAAATCACTATGCTTTGAATGTCCTCTTCCATGGATCAGACCCCCAGACTCAGCCTGAAACAACTTGCCAGCCTCACATTCCTATAAACATACTCTATGCTTGGATGTCAGTGGTTACCACCAAACTCTCTGAATCCATTAATCAAATTCTTTTCACATGGTTAAAAGCAATTCTGTTTGGGGAGTTGCTAAGCAGCTTCGTCTCCTTCCTGGAGATCCATGATTAGCTGTTGAATGTCTTAGTCTTGTTGGCTCCGCAGTTGCCGGGGTAGTGAGCTAGCCATTGTTAGGCCATGAGGCGATAGATTGCTCTACCTCAGACAACAGCTGTACCACTTCCATTTGAGAAAGCCTATTGCCAAAGTTTTTTGAGAGATGGTGGGGACAGGTACTGTTAATTTGGCTCAGTGTCTCTCTTGGCCAGAATGATTTTATTTGGAAATCTTTCATCTAGATTTAGAGAAGGTCTCTGCCTTCATAAAGAACAAACAGTGACCTTATCCCAGCGGCTCTGTGCCATCAGGTTAAAACCTGTAGAAGAGCACTGTTTGCCCAGACTTCAAGTGGACAGATTTAACTCTTGAGTGATTCCGATTGTGTTTACCCAACGGCCTCCACGGTTCCAGCAAAGTCAGCAGAATCCTGTCTGCTGAGTGGCTAGTTGTGATTATTTTGTTGGTGATAAAGAAAACATTCCAGTCAAAAGGTATAATTTTTGGAGCACCTGGGTGGCTCTGTTGGTTAAGCATCTGCCTTTGGCTCAGGTCATAATTTTGGGGTCCTGGGATCAAGCCCTGTGTCTCACTGCTTCTCCCTCTTCTCCTCCTCTCACTCATGCTCTCTCTCTCTAATTAATTAATTAATTAATTAATTATTGGGAGGGAAAAAAAGCCGAGATGCCCTTCAACAGATGAATGGATAAAGAATTCCAACACAATGGAATATTACTGAACCATCAGAAAGGATGAATACTCAACTTTAGCATCAACATGGATGGAATTGGAGGAGATTATACTGAGTGAAATAAGTCAAACAGACAAAGACAATTATCATATGGTTTCACTTTTTTGTGCATAAGGAGTAGCTAGAGGACATTAGGAGAAGGAGGAGAAAAATGAAAGGGGGGAATCAGAGCGGTAGAAGAACCATGAGAGACTATGGACTCCAGGAAACAAACTGAGGCTTTTAAGGGGGGGGGGGGGGGGGGGGGGGGGGGGGGGGGGGATTAGTTAGCTGGTGATGGGTATTACAGAGGGCACAGATTGCATGAAGCACTGGGTGTTATGTGTAAACAACGAATCATGGAACACTATATCAAAAACTAATGATGTACTGTATGGTGACTAACATAACGTAATAAAAATAAAATAAGATAAAAATAAATACAAATTTTAAAAAATTAAAAAAAAAACAAGATATATGACTTGTGACCAAAATACTCATATGATCTTGGTCTTTACTCAGCATGGATGAATAATCAAGAATATAAAAATATAGCCCAAGCCTTCAGGAGCAGATCTTACTTTAAAACAGTGTGTTAAGGGGCGCCTGGGTGGCTCAGTGGGTTAAAGCCTCTGCCTTCAGCTCAGGTCATGATCCCAGGGTCCTGGGATCGAACCTCACAATGGGCTCTCTGCTCAGCAAGGAGCCTGCTTCCTCCTTTCCCTCTCTGCCTGCCTTTCTGCCTAATTGTGATCTCTGTCTGTCAAATAAATAATAAAATAAAATAAATCTTTAAAAAATAATAATAATAAATAAAAATAAAAAATAAAATGAAAACCATTTTGAGTCATTTTCTATAGTCCCATAAACTTTATTTATTTCCCAGAATGTCCATCCCAGAAGTAGAAGAGACAGAATAGGGACAGACAAGGGGTATATTTGCTCCCTCTAAGCACATTTTCCAAAAGTGACACATTCTCAATAATTTCTAAATTAGTATGTTTACATGATGGTGTTTAAAACTATCACAAAAAAAAAAATTAAAGGGAGATTTAAAAACAAGATTGCATGGCAGCAAAAGAGAGCATCTTCCTTCTCTCCAACCAATGGGCCAGATCTTGCACAAGCCCTCAGAACTTAACTATGCCCCACCTGCAGAGATACTGTCTCTGATTTTCAAACCTTGTCATGGATGCTAGTCTAGCTTACAATCACCCAAACTGCATGAAGGATAAGAGGTCTAATTCCTGACCACATTTTTCTCATTAGTTTTATTCTTACACCACCTGTCCACTGCTGGGAACTAACCTAAATTAATTCAGTCATAAACAACCAGTAGGCTTTTTTTGGTAAATATTAATTGCCTCAAAAAAGCAGATATTCATCATTTTGTGTCTTCTCCGGCTATCATTTTTAAATATATAAAATAAAATGCATAAGGATTAAAGAGAAAGAAAAATACCTTGAAATATAGTTGTTGAATTATTTTTAAATACCTGTGACATAAAAATACATAGAATTCTCTATTAATAAATTAAAAATAGACTTACTAGTGGGTCTACAATCACTATAATTGCAAGGTAATGATGAGATGAAATGACATGTCGAGATATCTGCAGTAATATGTCATGAAAATAAATGTGATTTCTATTAGCAACAAAGGAAATTAGTAACACCAAGGTGTGTTGCCTACACTCATAATTGAAGGAAATTCTGCATTTCGGTTATAGTTAGTGAGCATAAAAATGTAATTCATTTTCATATCCAATATCATGGATACCTTGAATTCTACCTATGCAAAGTGTCCATACGGCAAGTTGAAATCTCATTAGAGGCAGAATATAGCTCCAGATCTCTACAACCTTGCTGCGAAGTAACGAAGAAGATAAATGTCTGATGGAGTCCTGTCATTTAATTAGCAGGCAGTCCCAAGACAATCAGGTATCCTGTTCTTTAAACTTGATGAAATCCCAGCTCTCTATCTTTTTAAAAAATCTGACAGCACATTGTAGGAGAGGCTTACCCAAGCCAAATGTGCAAAATTCAAACATCAGGATTCAACTAACCCTCAAGTAAAGTCAGACAACCAAGAATCTTTCTAAATAGTCACTAAATATAAGACTGCCTAGGAATCATACCTAAGGTCCTTTTTAGGGCTGCTTCATACAGTTAGTTGAAGACTGTGTAACCTATAAACAAATGCAGTGACCATCCCATTTCTAAGGATACTGACTGTTGGGTCTGCTCACTTTTATGATTTTTTTTTTTTTTAATTTTAAAGAGAGAGAAAGAGAGAACACTAGTGGTGGTGGGAAAGAGAGAGAATCTTAAGCAGGCTCCATGTCCAGCACCCCTGGACTCTCTCATTCTTATACCTTGTTCCAAGAAGCAATGCGTAAACTATTTAATATCAAAATAGTACAAAGGTGGGACACCGGGGTGGCTCAGTTGGTTAAGCATCTGACTCTTGGTTTCAGCTCACGTTATGATCTCAGGCTGGTGAGATTGAGCCCCGCAGCAGTATCCATAGTCACCACCAAGTCTGCTTGAGATTCTTTCCCCCTCCCTCTCCCTTCTCCTGTGCTCCTCATACCACCTCCTAAAAAATTTTAAATAAATAAATAAAATCTTTTTTAAAAAATAGTACAGGGTGCCTCGGTTGAGTGTCCAACTCTAGATTTCAGCTCAGGTCATGATCTCAGGGTCCTGGGATCAATCCCCACATTGGGCTCCATACTCAGCAGGGAGTCTGCTTGGGAATTCTCTCCCCCTTCTCTCTGCCCATTCCCCCACTCTCTCTCTTTCTTTCTCTCTCTCAAATAAATAAATATTTATTTATTTAATCTTAAAAAATTAGTACATATTACCCAATCAGAATGAGTGCTGATTAAAAACAACTAGCACAGATATAACAGTATGTTCTAGATGAATTTTAGTCTTGCCCTGTTCATGCATAGGTATAGAGTAGTTTCCAGACAATTCCTACATCTTGATCACTAAGTTCACCGATGCAGGTCGATTTCTAACCTATAAAGTACTCCTTAACAAAGTCTGTTGTCTTGATCAGAAATCAACATAAGTAAAATACTCACTTAGAATAACCATTTCTGGAGCGTGGCCTCTTGATTAAATGCTGGCTAACCACTTCTGGGGGCTGTAATCCAGCAACTATCTCTGGTGTGTGGATTACAATGAACATAAATGCATATATATAATATATCATACAGAAATTTTTTCCCAAGGGATTATAAGCTGAATATCCAATTATCACTAATTTGGTAAAAACGACCTATTAATTTATTAACCTGCCAAACTATTTTGGAAACAAGAAAGATCTCTTATACCTACCAGTGAAAGAAATTTTTTAAAACTTTGTCTTTGAGTTGAGATGTTTCAGTTATCCTCCGTTAAATAATATTTTGCAAGCTTTGGGAAATCCCCAAAGTGTCATGTAGTTTTAAGGAATCCAAATCCAGCAGAGAGATTCTGTCATCTCCTTTACAAAGCATGAAGAGATGTAGTTAAACAAGCCTATCTAGAGACTAAAAGAGATCAGAGATCAGAACATGGAAAGATCATGATGAAAACGGAGCTATAGAAAAGGATGAAGATGCTGCTCTTTGAAAGCAATGAGTTGGAACTGTGTGTGACAGAAGACGTTAGTACAGGACAATTGAAGAAGACCTGAAAGGAAAGCATCTGGGAAAGAGAGAAGGGCAGGTTTCTACCTTCCTCCTCTGATCAAAGGAATCTCAAGTGCTCAGACAGCAGTGCACATTCTACTCAGCTGCACCTAATGGAATATAGGTTAAAAAAAAAAATCAAAGTCATAATCATGGGAAGAAAATTAGGAAGTTAAATACTCATCTAACCCAGGAGTCAAAAAAATCTCCTGAACAAAATTCAGTGTAAAATTGATAAAGACAAATGGCAATCATAAGAGGGGAGCTATAAACTAAACTAGCTCTGATCCAAAAGTAATTTTAATAATGATATTTTTAATAGCAGATACACTGAATCATGACCAAAACAAAGCCAACTAGAGTACTGAGGACTCAAAAGAGGGTCGTGATTTCACGAGAAATACCATTCTTTTTCCTTCTAGGACAAAATTAGATCATATTTCTCAGCATCCTTGATAGTACTGTGGGCCATGAGACTCAGTTCTGACCCATCAGCTGTGGATGGGAGTGATATACCTCGCTTCAGATCTGACCCACACAAGCCATTCATGCACACCTCCACACTTCCTATGGCTTCCTTAAAAATGCATAAAGTAAAAGCAGTGTGCAAAAATGTGGTTACCCATGAAAAGGGTAATTACGAGCAAATTTTTTTTGGCTTCTTTTCAATTTTCTGTACTTCTCAAAATTTGCACAATAAACATCTTAAAATATTTCTGTTTTATGGTAGAATACATTAATAAATAAATATGTAAATTAGCTTTTTAGAAGTACGCTATCCCCACTTTCGTTGATTACCCTAGGTCGTGTGGATTTTGGTGTGCTTATTCACTACTATACAGGAATAATATCAGCATTTAATAACTGTGGTTTGAAAGAACAAACAGTTCCTGGTGTCCTCCACATTTTGCCTGTTTGTCAATGCTCCTCTTAAAATGTGACAATCCCAACTAAATAAAAAACTTGAGATAAAAACAAAACACTTTACCCATTCTCTTCACAGTGCAAAGAACCCTGTGACTATTATGTACCTTACACCCAGGCCTGTGTTTCTACAAACATGCCCCAAGATTACATCTGAGAAATTTTGGGTTTGCTTTTAGAAGGAACTTCACACCGTGGGCTCATACTGATCTTATAAATGAACTAAAATCCTTAACGCCTTTTTCACATAACTTGCTGTCAAGCCTGATTTCCCTCATTCTGCACTTGCACAGTTGATTATATTTTTACCCCCCAATGCTGGACTTTAGATTGATCCTTGTTAAGTTTCATCTTATTTGTCTTGGTCTATTACTGGAGTCCACTGAGATATCCTTAATCCCTGATTCTACAGTCTTGTATATTATCTCTGTGTATGTCTTCTAATAACTTTATTAACTTCTAAGTCTCTAAAGTTGAGGATAAAGCTATTAAATGGGTAAGAAGCAGAAGGAGAATTTTCCTGAACACTGTTAGAAATCTCATCCAGACATCAACACTCTTGGGAGTGTTCAAGTATTATAGAATGTTCAATTTGGAAGGAATAATCAAGCTCATATAGTTCCAACTTCTATTTACTCCAAGCCCCATAGCCTACTCATTATTCAACACTTTCATGATCCATCTTTATAGATATGCTCATTATTTCCTTTCTACTTCTATTCTACTTTCTTGGGAAAAAATTTCTTCTTAGAGAACCTACTCTACACCATCTCCCAAGGATGTAGTCAGTCCTATTTACTTACATTTGACTTCATCTCCTTCACCTTGACTGGTTAGACTAAGAAGGGACACCTAACAAAGTAAGACAAGTCTAGGAATGTAGGATTCATTTGTTTATTCAACAAATACTTACTGAGCACCTATTATGCACCAAGAACTGTTCTAGGCCCCTGCAATATATCAATGATCAAGATAGACAAAGATTTCTGCCTTGTGGAACTTACATTATAGCAGTATTAAAATAATACATAAGTAAATTGCATATTATTATAGAAAATAAATCCTATGAAGAAAAGGAAAAGTAGAATGGGATAAAGGTTATTGGGAGTGAGAAGTGAAATTTTAAGTAGATTTACTAGGTCCTTTTTGAAAATGTGACATTTGAGCAGAGACTTGGAGGAGGTCAGCCACACAAGTTTCTAGGAAAGGAGCATTTGTGCAGAGGGCACAACCCATGCAAAAACACTAAAACAAAGGGGAAATGACATGTTCAAAGAACAAGAAAATCAATGTAGCTACAGCAGAGTAAATGATTTGGAGAAGAGACTGAGAAATGAAATCAGAGATGTAAATGTGTCAACATAAGAACTTTAATTCATACGTTGAATGAATGGAAAACTTATTGCACAGTTTTGAACAAAAGAGTGACATGATCTGATTTACATTTTAGGAGGATAACCTTAGCTGCTATATCTAAAAGGAATTAGTAAGATCTATTAGGATGTTATTATGGTAATCATAATGAAAGATGGTGACTCAGAACAAGGCAGCAGTAGTAAGAAATGGTAGTGGTGAGAACTGGTTGGATTTCACATCTATTTTGAAGGTGAAGTCCACAGTATTTGCTGGTAAATTGCATGTGGTTATGAAAAGAGTCATGCCAAGGTTCTTGGCCTGAGACACAGGACAGTTGGAATTACTACCATCAACTGTGACAGGAAAGGCCAGAGAGGGAGGAGGTTTGGAATGGGAGAGGAAGATCGGAAAGTCTGTTTTGGATAGATTGGAAATACAAGTCTGCAGTTTCGGAGAGAGATCCAAGCTAGAGATATATTGGAAGTTATTGGCATATGAATAGATTTTAAAGCCATGAGACTCAATGAGTTCAAAAAGTATGAAACTAAATCAAGGGACTTAGCCCTGGGGCCCTGTAATATTAAAAAGTTAGGGAGACAGAGGAAGAACCAGAAAAGGGGATTAAAATAAAGCAATCACTAAGCTAGGAAAAAAAAAGCTAAGATAGTGTAGAAGTCTAGAAGCCAAATGCACAAAGTGCTAGAAAGAGCATTCAACTCGGTCAAATGATACTATTGGAGCAAGTAAAATGGAAATTGAGAATTGACTACTCAGTGTAGCCACGTAGAAGTCATTGCTTATATTGACAAGATTGGTTTCAATGATGTCATGAGGCCGAAAACCTGACCGGAGTGGTCTAAGGGGATGTAAGAATTGGAGACAATAAGCTCAAACAATATTAGAGGAACTTTGGTCCAAAGGGAAGCAAAGAAATAGGGCATAAAATGTTGTGGATGTGTCAACAAGAAGAGGGTTTTATTTTGTTTTGTTTTTAGTATAGTTGACATACAATGTTACATTAGTTCCAGGTATACAACATAGTAATTCAACTTCTATATACATTATGCTCTGCTCACCACAAGTATAGCTCCCATTTTTCACCACACAACACTATGACAATACCATTGACTATATACCCTATGCTAGGCCCTTTATCCCCCACTTACTCATTCCATAACTGGAAGCTTCTATCTCCCACTCTCCTTCACCCATTTTTCTCACCTTCCCCCCTACAAGAAGAGGGTTTTTATAATTGAGAAACAACAAATGGGAGCAATCCCATAAAGAGAGGAAATATTGATGATATTGGCAAGAGAGGGAAGAGTTGCTGAAGTGATGCTGGAGCAAGAGGATATGTAATCTAATATCCAGATAGAAGAGCTGAGATAGGCATAGGGAAAGTAGAATACATCAATTCAGATGTTGGTGACAGGGTAGATGTAGTGGTGGAATCTGTGGCAGTTTTCTTCTGATTGCTTTTGCTTTTTTAGGGAAACCAAAAGCAAGATCATCACCATAGACTAGACTCTTAGTCTAGACTAGACTCCTCCACTAAATGGAGGAGGAGGTGTTGGACTTTTAAGGAGACAGAGAAGATGACATAATCATCTAGGAGAGTAAGAGAATGAATGGATAAGGAATCTATGATTGCCTGAAAGCATTAAGGGCCTATTTGAGATCCCTAATTATGGATTTATAATGAGACTAGCCAATGTGGTTGTGAATTTTTTTTTCTAGCCATGTTCAGCTAGATATGGGCATAAGTTTGGAGTAATCAAAAAGATGAAATTCACCAAGGTTATATTTTTTACCAAGATATAGGCAAAGGAGATGAGGATATATGTAAGGGACTGATTATAAAGATTGAATGTATAATTTTACCCTGATAAGGAGAAGTGAAAGGACATCAAAGGATTGAGGGATGGAAGAAAAGTAGTATGCTCAATGAATTGGAGTTTGGTGATGCGGGTGAAGGGTGTTGGAAACCATGTGGGGTTGGGCTATTGGAGGGAATGAACTAGAAAATTTTTGAGATAGTGGTGAGGCAGTGAAAGGCATGAAGTTAAGAGTTATGGTTATCAATAAAGACAAAGTCTAAAGTATGACAATGGGAAACGGTGGCTGAGGTAGAATAGAAGACAAGATTTTTGGAAAAGATAAAGTCAAGGAACTAAGAGATCAGAAAGTTGAAAGAATCAGTCACATATTATGTATACTTGAATCACTAAGGCATAAGAATCATATTAGAGAAGAGGTACTGGTTTTGTGTGGACCCACAGTAGTTTGAGTTGTATTGTTCTACAAAGTTCCAACTCACACTTGTTACAGGGAGTTGCTCTCTTTGAGACACCTGGGCATTGATCACATTTCGTTTTCCTTCTAGATATATGTTCATTGAATAGTGTGGAAAGCAAATCCTATACCCCATTTAAATTTTCTCTGCCCCACTCCATTCCCCTGTTAATAGCCATGTGCTTTGGTTAATCATTAGGAAGGTGCAGCTCCTCTGTACAGAGATCATATCCTAAGAGCTAATACAGGCACATCTAGGTGAATCCCATAACTGTGGGTTGTAATAGCTTTAGAATCATTTGTGTTTGAGGTCTTTATTTTGAGCCATGAATGTACAAGTCACAAATGTACATTAGACCAGCATAAATACCCACAACTTCTTTTTCACAGGTGGGCTTCTTCCATCAGAGCTAGACTTATTCCCCAGTAAAGTTTTCTGAAGGTTTTGGTGTTTCACAGTTTCTTATTTTATGTTTTTAGTCTGACTGCAGCCTGCCAGGAGCAGTGTTGAGTGGCTGCCATACTTGGAGTCAACTAGAAAGACTTTGAACATTTGATTTGTTTCTTCTCAGGAAACTTTGTGCTCTAACAGTATGCCTCTACTTTGCCCCACCCTTAAGCAGTAGTGTTGTGTGTTCTACCAGGAAATGGGGATTTGAAAACAGCTTGTTCTTACCAAAAGTTTGTGTGTACCTCTCCATATTTGATTTATATGATAAAACAGGAGGTGGAGAGAATCTGAACCTTAACTTCCATATGTTTTTGCTGTTGACCTGTGACCACAATAAAATTTACTTGTAAACTTTAAAAAAAAATCAGAATCTAAAATCATAAAGAAATTTGGAGAATCACTCCATGATCTAAACTCAGTGGCTGAGAGAATGGTTGATAGTTTGATGATCTTGAATTCAGAGTGGAAGAGAAAGGGGAGGAGGAAGAAAATGGTCTAAAAGCAGCAATAAAGAGCAAAGAGGACACCCCCTCTAATAGCTCAGGCCTAGAAGTGAGAAAGTAGTAGGAGAAAAACAGCCATTACTTGAGAAGGCTACAGTAGACACAGCATCCTCAAGGGACACCAAATATCCATTAAGATAAAATGACAAAAAATATATATGGAATTAAAAGTTAAAAGATATATGGGATTTTACTGATGGTAGACCACGGAATTCAGAGCACACCGTGAAGGGTTTCAAGATATGAGGAAGCATAGCAGATGAAAACAGATTAAAGGATGTTCAAAGTCTTTGGAGCATTAGAGTGGGAGAGATGAGAGTTGCCCTGTATATCAAAAGGCTTTTGAAGTGACTTGTATAAGCAAAGATAAAAACTAAATAAGATTGGTCCTTATAGATTGAAAGGACTGGTGGCAAGTCTGTGAATGTTCAGTGGTAGGAAGAGGGGTATTTCAGGAGCTCCTTTTTCATCCTTGGTGATGATTGGTAAGAAGGTTTGGAAAGGCAAGGTCTTAGCCCCAGTAAGTGAGTCTCTTATTGATGCTGAAAGGTGGGAAAAGAAGCTTTAGAGGAGGTGTGGTCTTAGTCCCACTGCTCAAATTATTCTTGATCAATAAGAATATAAGTACTATATTTTGACCCCTCTTATGGGTCAAATATGGGTGTTTTGTCAATGGGCCACAAAATCTGTGCTTCTAGAATTTGTACTAAGGACAGGTACTTGACATGTGAAGGAATATGGACTCAGAATCTGAGGATACCCCCACTTGGTGATAGCTATGACGTGTCATGCAGGAAGAGCAGAGGAAGCAGCAGCTGTTCTTTGGAAAAGAACGATAGAAGAATGAATCAGAGCTTAGAGAGATGTAGATAACAGGAGCCAATGGAGAGAGAAAGCACGAGATTGAAAGAGAAATAAAGCTGCCTTCATTTCTAACAATTTACTTGCCATTTATTGCCCTTGGATTATATCAACACTTTCTTTCTAAGCACTAAGAACCATCTGATTAAAAATGTATTCTCAATTTTTTTCTGTGAAAAGACTTTAATTTTGCATGTCTTTAATTTTTGAAATCTGTATTTTCCCCTTCTGGAAAATGGTATGATTGACTATCTCTTGCATCTCTCAGATTGATCAAAGATTATCCATCAAGATTAAATAATCCCATATGAGAAGTCTGTCAGAATCCTGGAGTAATTTACCTGAACATCTGAGAATTTTCATTTAAGTACTTAGGTGCCCTCTTATTACTCATCACCCATCCCAGACATCAATTCTCTCTTAACCACATTTGAGAATTATTCTACTTAATAAGGAAGCCAGAAGTATACATGGAATTGAACTGTCCTGTTTTCTCTCTGTCATCTGTGAGTATTGCACCATATGCCTTGGCTGTCCTCTTTCTCCTTTGTGTGGTAGTCACATAGTTGATCATCATCCTCTGTGTTTTATAAGGCCCAGCTGTCATCACTGGAGTGAGCTTGGTCAAAAAGTATCCTATGAACTCAGACACAGTAGAGAAGAGGAAACAAGTTCTGTGATAGGAGACCAGGCCCAGTAGCAGGGCTAGCCCTTGAATGGGAGTAACCAATAATCCAAAATTGAATATCCAAAGGGTTGTTAATTGGAGTTGGTGTCAGTATTCAAGAATTTCTAAGCCTGGGGTGTTTGGTTAGTAGCTGAAAACACAAAGCCAAATGCTGCACTTACTGATGGAGGTAGACCATTAAGAGGAGGCAAGATCTCAGTCTCAGGGAGTGAAACTTCCAGATGATGATGATACAGGTAAAATAGAGGTGTGGTCTTAGTTTTCAGACACAGATTCACACTTAATCCTAGAGAGAAGGATGCTGAGATCATGGTTAAGGATGATCCTTTCAAGCAGGTACCCAGAATTGCAGAGGATTTAGGAGACATCTGGTCCAAGAGAAGACAGTCGCTAAGGCAAGAGTGAGGATATGGTCCAAGAGAAAGTAGAAATGTTACATTAAAAAGCCAAGATGGCAGCCCTTTCATGAGGACTGGATCTGTATGGCAGAATTAATGATTCAGATGACACCCTAGACTGAATCCCACTAGCTAATTAGCCATCAACTACACAGTCCACACTACACACCACCATGCTGGTGGGATTGAAGCTCCAAATCCACTTCCTGCATAAGTAGGAAAGGCTCAAGAATGAGCTTCCTACATGAAAAGCTCATGTTTGCATCAAAAAGAACTTTCCCCATTTCCCCTTCAAAGCATTAATAAGATTTTTTAAAGCTGTTCCACCCTTGATCTGGATCTCCTTTTATGTCTCCTGGTTGTGGATTCATCCTTTGACACTCTAAAAGGCTGAAATCGATATTCATGTGGAGAGGGGATATCATGGCTCCCAGCCATCATGTTCTATCCCGCCCCGCCCCGTGTGCACTCTAAGGTGAAACAGCTATGTCCTCTTCAAGTTATTGACACTCCATGATCCCCACCAACTCTTCCCTATGGACCAGAATTGTAGTTTCCTTTCTTGCTTTCTCTTCTCCATGGTCAAATAAAGTCAGGAGAGCCAAGAATTTGTGAGAAATTCTAGGTTACAGGAAAACATTCAAGGATCTGTCTGAATAATTAGCATCTCATTTTATTCCCATTTTTTATTTCTTTATCATTTTCAAAATCTCTTCCAATAGGGCTCACTCAAATCCCCCTTTATGTCTGGGCATCCATATTAGGCTCCAACATCCCAGGAATGAAGGACCTCACCAGAAGTGCTGGTAAGAAAGTGGGAAAAGATGCACACAGCCCGAGTACCACCAGTATAACATAAACTACGATTTACAATATAAAAGAGAGGGTGATCGACCACTCTGGTTTGCCTGGGACTTGAAGGGACTTTCAGGATGTAGGACTTCAGTGTGAATACTGGGAAAGTCCCAGGCAAACCAAGACAAGTTGACCGCTCTAACAGAGTAAACAAGCATTTCACCTACACCAAAAATCACCAAAAGTTTCCTCTAAGTTCCTCTTTGCTGGGTTTTAAATAGAATTGTATTTCTGTGTGATGTTTCTTATAACTGCTACCACAAGCAGCATGCAGGTTGTGTCTAATTGGAGGGAGAGAAGCATCTTTTCCTTTAAACCTGCCTCATACTCTTCCTCCTCTCTGTAAGATGTTAACAAGTAGGACTGACCCATTCTTAAAACTGTTAGCAAATCCATCTACTTTCTGTCTCCACAAGCACCACCCTCATTCAGGCATTATCAATAAGCACACACTTGGATTATTGCACTAATCTCCTCAGGGTTTCTCAAGCTGTTTGTGATGAAGGGACAGTTGTTTTCAGTTTTCTGTTTGTTTTATGCTCCATTTCCCAACCATTAGGAAGCACCACTTCTGTAACATGAAGTAAAAATGAATTACTAGGATAATGATCACACACTTTGGTCTGGGACCAATGTCAAATTCACCGTAAGAGTTTCTAAATGCTTCCTCTCGATCTCCGAGCTTATTTTGTCTGGGGCCATAACAAAGTCATAGTAGTAGACTACAGATCACACTTTGAGAAACACTGTTCTAACAGACATCACCATTTCCACGCTTTCACCCATTCTTTCTACCAAAAACTCTAGAATAACTCTTCAAAATGTAAATCAGATCACATCAGCCATTAGCCCATAAAATAACTGAAGGGGGCGTGTGGTATGTTAAGAACATGGGCTCTGGATCCAGAACACTGGATTTAAATCTCTGCTCATAGGGCACTTGGGTGGCTCAGTCCTTAAGCATCTGCCTTCAGCTCAGGTCATGATCCCAGAGTCCTGGGCTCGAAGTCCCACATCAGGCTTCCTGCTCAGTGGGGAGACTACTTCTCCCTCTCCCACTTCCCCTGCTTGTGTTCTCTGTCTCATTGTCTCTCTCTCTCTCTCTCTGTCAAATAAATAAATAAATAAATAAATCTCTGCTCACCACTTACTAGACTTATTTAACCTTAAGCAAATCACCTTAATTCTATGTGCCCTTTGTTCCTCACCTAAAAATTGAGATAATAATAGCATCTACTTTATAGGGTTGTTGTGAGGATTAAACACATGAATTTTTGTAAAGTGCTTAGAACCATGTCTAAAGCATAAGTGTGTATGAGGCTTCTACCGTTATTATTATTAGTATGGCCTGCAACATCCTGCCTTTATAAATGTTATGTATTATTAGTAGTAATGTTAGTATTATTAATAGTAACATGGCCTACAAGTCCCTAATCATCTCTCCAGCCCCACTGAACTATCAAGTTATCAAGCCAGGCTTCTACCACACAATTAAAAAAGCAATACATTGAAGATTTTATGCAGACCATTTGTGCAGACTGGATCATTGTTCAGCAAATATGCCCTCTCTTCTCTCCATCTAAGGGAGAACTATATACCGACTCCCCTTCACTTTGCACATGACTTAATTTGGCTAATGAGGTATTACCAAACATGATGTACGCAGAGACTAGTGTGGTTAGTTGGGCTATGCTCTTGAGTTTCTGCCATTGCCATGAGGTTCTGAGCAGCCAGCTGGCCCCAGAAAATTGACCACTACATGGGTCAGACCTGGCTAGGACCTGCAGCCTCGGCCATGGCTAGGTCACCCCATTTGAGCTCAGCAGAACATCCCTGGCCTATCACTGTGTCACTTGAAGTTTTGTCTTTGTTACACAGCAAAATCTAACTGCTCCACACTATCCCACCTCCTGTCTTTTTTCTTTATTTTAAATTGCTTCTCAGGATTTTGTCCCATTTCATGGCCAGGTAGTCCTGCTCCTATAGGCTGTAGTGCATTCTAGAGAAATAAACACCTTAGAAAAACAGTGAGACATAAATGGCCCCTAGCCCATTCCACGATCTCAGAATCTGGGGAAGCCCCTAAAGTTTTACTTTCATGTTTTGGGCACTCAAAATGACCATTTGTTAGAAATTATGTATGTAAATATGTGTATTATGTATATGTGTGTGTAATTTTATACACAGGTAGGATAAAGTACTCTCAGATGAATGCTATATAAAATAATACAGAAGCACAGAATTTAGAGGTAGTTTTCCCATCATCTGAGTATAAGCTTTCCCTTATAAACTGAGGATAAGATAGTGAAAAAACATAAGAAACAGAAGGTCCATGCCAGGAGACCATCCATTCACAAGCACAAAAGGAAGAATTAAAGTTATTTTTGTTCCTTTCCTCCTGGGCAATAGAAAACAGAAGCTAAATAACGCCAGAGAGCTTAGATCAAATCTAAAATTCATTCTCACACATGCCACTGATATTCTAAAGATGCCCACTAATTTGCAATCAAATTAGTGTTTGCTGTCGTATTTAAACATTTATTTTATATTTGATGGATGGGTTTTTTTTATTTTTTATTTTTTTTAAGATTTTATTTATTTATTTGACAGACAGAGATCACAAGTAGGCAGAGAAGCAGGCAGAGAGAGAGGAGGAAGCAGGCTCCCCACCAAGCAGAGAGCCCAATGCGGGACTCGATTCCAGGACCCTGGGATCATGACCTGAGCCGAAAGCAGAGGCTTTAACCCACTGAGCCTCCCAGGTGCCCTGGGTTTGTTTTTTGTTTTTTTTTTTTTTTTTAATAAATATATGCTCTGGACCATATCTCAGAATTGGAGCACATTTTGGTCTTCCTTTTCCTGCAAGGATATAGGAAAATGGTTACAGTAATGGTTTTCTAGCCTCCTACAGACTATTCCTCTGGCTGTATGCAAATTTGGGTCTAGACTATGGAAGTGTACAGTTAATTAGCCAGTTAACTTCTCTCACAAATGTTATTTTATGTTAATTTGCTGCTGCAATGCATTTCACTTACTCTAGAAGCTTAGGCTATCACTTGAAATTTTACTCCCACATGCCAAATACATAAGCATTTGAGAAAACATTTTGAGGTGTGAATTGATGGAGAAGCTAATGATGGAATGGGTCGATGCAGACCTTATTATTATTTTTAATATAAAAATATATTTTTACCTTGTTAAAAAATGGTATTTTACCAAGAACTTGCCTTTTTTGTGTTTCAGGGGTAGAGGAGAGCTGGGCTATTTGAAATTAATACCCCTCATTTTTATAATTTATTGACCTATATGAAATGAATGCTGCCATGGGTTTTTTAATCTAGATTTCAGAGGTTTCCTCAGTTTGGCTTTTGGCCATGACTAAGGTTCATTGGATTTATGTTTGTTTTGTAAAAAATACAAAAATTCCTACATGAAGGTCAACACCAGGCTAGTGGCATAACAACTGTATTGCAACCTGTTCAACAATCCATAGCTCAAAGACAGAACTCAATTTACCTTCCCTCTGAAAGAGCATGTCAATTCCACCCCTCCAGTTCCACATAAACTAAAGTAAGAGGAAAGTGGAGGCTGGCTTCAAAAACCCACTGGTGAAAGTACATCAAATCTGGAAGACTCTGGTGACCCCACATGAAAGGTTACTTCCCCCCCAAAAACCCCTGGGGATCCAAACATCACAGCTCTTTTAGCCTGGCAAATAATCTGATTGATTCTGCAAATAGGTTTCTACAGGAAGTGAGTATCCTTGAGTTTTGATGCCTGCATTAGTTGAAAAAGAAGAGCTGAGAGAAAGTTTCCAAGAAGTCTGCCTCTGACTCCTCCATAAAACATTGAAAACCTTGTATCATCCATCTTGCCTCCTCTATGCATAATTTAGAGATGAATAAGGCAATTATGGAGGAGTTATATAGCTGTAATGGAATTTATGTATTTTTAAGGACAAATTCTGTCAGAAAAAATGTGATAGAAGTCTCCTCTTCACAAATAAAACACATAAGGTGAAAATGGCTGATTTAAGACGCATGCGACAAGGCTTTCCAGCGTGTAGTATAAAATAATCAATCAAACTGAAAGCTGCAATCACAGCTGGTAAGAACAATTCTTGGTAAGAACAATTCTTACCAAAATACATATACTATATTATATATATATACAAATTCTATATTAAAAATATATATTATATTATATATACACATGTATTTTATATAGATAAGTATGTAAATATATATATTTATATACTTAAATATATAATAAAGATTTATCCTTAGTATATTGTCCTTATATCTGGCAAAGGGACTATGTTGATTGAGAGTTCTAAAATGGATGTTTTGTTAAGCACTAACATGGTAAGAAAGGTGTCCAGTGAATAGTTCCAGAAAAGAGGAGAATACTGTTGCCACCTCAGTTCCATCACTGGTGGCTGGAAGAATTTGGACAGATCAAGAGCAGCTTGCATTCATTGGTGTCCCATTGTTCACAAGTACTATTACCCACAACACTGTGATGAACTGTATTCTTGTTCAAAATACTTGCTGACCCTCACTGAGGCAATTCTTCCCTCAGAAAAGATCATATTTTCTGCTCCTTGGATGTCAGGCCTAGCCTGTGACTCCCTGCCAAAGCATTAGGAGTCAGCATCTGCTTTGCCATGATTTCTTTACCCCTGCATCAACCAGCAATGTACCACATGGGCTGCTTACCCTAGTCCCAGTGAAGATCTTCATCAACCAGAGCCATACTTGACCCAGCATGGGCCTGTAGCTAAGCAAGAAATAAACCTCAGTTGTAAATCACTAAGATTTGGGGATAATTTGTTACTGAAACATATCAGCCTGAGCTTACTGATACAATCACACTGACATAATTTAATATTTAACTGAAACCTATAGAAGTTGTGTTTTGTATGCTTAATGTGACCCAGCTGAATAAGCACTACTCTTCCCCCTTCCTGAACTGCCAGTGACTTTACATTTTGGAGCCTACAGTTCCTCATCTACACATTGAAAGACTTGGAATAAATCATCTCTAAAGTTCCTTCCAAATCTAATATTTTATGTTCATTGGACTCCTCTTTTCAAGACTCCTGAGCCTTGTAAGGGTTGCTTGGGTGATATTTGTTACTGTGAGTAGTTATACTTTGGAGGCGATCCAAAATATTTGCATATTATAAAAATTCCACAGCTGTTACTACAAAGTTCTAGGGCATATTGACTTGTACTCCTTGATACTTTACCTTGTAAATATGTTACTCAGGTTTTTGCATAATTGGATGCCACCTTTCTGATTAAATTGCAAGCTTCATGGTCAGAAAAGGTTTTTTTCTTTTTTTCCTCACTCCTTATCATGCCTCAGCATGTTTTAATAAGTACTTAATAAACCTGCCCCTTACCAAATGAATCTTTTTTCAAAATTCAAAAAAGATGGCGGGGAGGGAGGGGCCTGTGTAGCTCGGTCCATTGAGCATCCACATCTTGGCTTCTGCTCAGGTCCTGGTCTTGGGGCCCTGGGATGGAGCCCGCCGGCAACAGGCTCTCTGCTCAGCGGAGAGTCTGTTTGTCTTCCTCTCTCTGCAACCCCCCACTCCATGCACACACTGTGTGCTCTTTCTGAAATGACTGGATAAGTCTAAAAAAAAAAGGGTGGGCAGGTGAGGGACATCCAGGTGGCTCTGTCAGTTAAGCCTCTGCCTCTGATTAAGGTCTTAATCCCAAGGTCCTGGCACCGAGCCCCATCTCAGGCTCTCTGCTAAGAGGAGAGCCTACTTCTCCCTCTCCCTCTGCCCTTCCCACCCCCTTCCCTACCAAGCTCTCTCTTGAGCACCCAAGTGTACTCTCTCTGTCAAATAAATAAATAAAATATTTTTTAAGAGTTTTAAAAATTTTTAAAAATGTAAAAAGATGGAAACCAGACTTAACAAAAAGGTAAAGCATTTATTGTAAAGATTTTAAAGATGGTAACAAATTCTTGGACAGTCCTCCCATCAAGAAGTGGGGTCTATCTACTCTCTGGCTGAATGTGGACCAATCTTAGTGGCTCGCTTGTAGCCAAGATAATGCAGCAGAAATAAACACTGCATGACTTCCGAGGCTGGGTCAGAAAAAGTCACGCAGCTCCCGCCTGGTTGACTGGAACACTCAGTCATGGAGCCCTGAAAGCAAGAAGTGCAACTACCATGAGACCACTATGCTCTGAGAAGCCCGCGCCTCATGACAGGCATTCCAGGAGGCAGACACAGCAGAGCCCAGTTTTCAGTTCACCCCAGCCCATTAATCAGACACATGATTGAAGAAACATTCAGATCATTCCAGTCCCCAGCTAATAATGTGACCTCCAGTTGTTTGAATCTTTCTAAAGAGGCCCCAGACCTCATGGAGTAGAGACAAGCAATCTTCCTTCCTCCCTATTTAAATCCCTGACCCATAGAATCCATGAGTGTAATGAAATGGTGGTTGTTTTAGGCCATTAAAGTTGGGGGTGGTTTGTTATGCAGCAATAGATAACTGGAACATATGGTATCTGTGAAAATCAGCCTGAGCCACACTGTCAGCCCAGACAAGTGTCACAAAGAAGTATATGCAACTACATGTTTTCCTGCTTTGTTTATTTTTATTAGTGTGTAGGAACTCACTGAGGTAAATATCTCCCCAGTAAGAGCAATCTGGAAGACAGGAGTATTAAAACATCAGGCAGAGATACAATCAAATTATTATCAAGCAATTGCAACATGAAAAGAGTAGGCACTGATAGAATCTCAGAGCCTATTACTTTACTGTGCAATTGCAACATAACAAAACACCAGTCAGAGATGTAATCACAAAGACAAGTGGAATCAATACTGACTCTAAAATACATTTCAGGCCATTTTTAAATAAATATGTAAAATCTGCTTTAAGTTGATTCTCGCTCGGCAGGAAGCAAACTACTGTAACAATTTTTACATACAAAGCCTGGAGAAAAGAACAGGGAGGAAGACCTGGAGCATTCACAGCTTGGGGTGAGGAGATGTTCTTCCCCTTGAACTCACCTTGTGACATGTTGTTTTCCTGTATCCTCGTCAACAGATTTCCCCTTATGGATCTCAAAAGCTCTGCTCTGGGAAAGAAAAACTAACATGTTCAAACTTTAACAGCCAGAGAGTTAAAAATAAAGCCAAGTGATCTTTAATGTCAGTTCAGTTTCCCAAGGAATCTGCCAAAAGGGCAGCAAGAAGCATTCGATATCTTTTCTGTTGTATTGTTTGAGTGTATTTGTTTGTTGTTGGAACCAGGTGCCCCATTAGTTTACGTGCACTTAACGTAGGTTTAGTGACATCTCTGTGCATGGTACGATTTTAGGAATCATGAACGTAAAGGGTAAGAAAGGCATAATCCCTGCCCTCAGAGAGTTTATGGATTAGTCAGGAAAAGAGAGGTGTGTTTAAAAGTAACCACTACACAACATAAAAGGTCCTAAGAGCAGAAAACAAGAACTATTTGTTGGACATGGGCCTTTATCAAAAAGTTTTAATAAACTTAATTAGGACACTAACTAGTCTACCTCATACCCTTATATTTTAAATCCAGGACTACAAATTCATCCTCAACATTCATCTTCCTCTTCCAAGATGGCAGCCTCCTTAGACAAAAGAATCTTGGATTTCAGACTTTTTAAATCTTTCATCCTATCTTCCAGGTATTGCTACATAGCAGTGTTCGATGGTTTCAGTGAAGCTTGAAGTACTACCTCAAGGATTTTGTATTTTTAGCTTTATCATTAATTGTGCAATAAAAGCTTTGGTCCCCTGGACAAGAAAACAGCCCTTCTCCATATACTTGAAATCAATCATGGATGGATAACCCTGTATTTCACCTATAAATGACAAAAGTCCTGTCTTCATTATCCTACCTCCAGCTAGAAGGTGGCCCCACTCTCATGAGGCCCAGGGTCTACAAGCTTCACAAGGGATTTTTGAAATGTTTGAGACCTGACAAAAGATTTATTGATTCCAAAGTATGAAAAGAAACCTGTAAAATTGAAGTGAAAAACTGGTTAACAAAATGCCTTCAAAACATAAAGTTACATTACCAATATGACCGCACTTCTATTTTTACATGGTTGTAGAGAAATTATACTTGATGTGGCTATGAATACTTTTTAATATATTTGAAAAGATGTGGACTGTCAGGACACAGTGGGAACTGTCACTGGCCTCCAGTCTTGCTTCTCCCCATCCTGTTTTTTCCTAACAAGGCTCTGATTTTGTTCAGATACACACCCAGCAGCCATGGGCCTCGAGGAAACTGACCCCAGCTCCAGAAATAAGCCTTATTGGTCTAATGATGATATCACTCCCTTTGGCAAGTGTTGGTTCAGAAGTTGGCTTACAACTCAGCTCTGACCAGAAAGATATGAAAAGAATGCCCCTGGGGAAGGGGTGTTCTGGAGAAAGTTTCTTCCCTCCTATCAGAGGCAGTCCCTTACGTCTAAAGCTCTTCTGTCTGAACATGAGACCTCGAATTATTCTGGGCATTTTACTGAAACCTAAGGAAAAATCAATGTCAAGGATGGCAGGAGGGAGAGATCCAAAGTTCCTGAGTCCTCCATAACATGGTCAAGCTGTTAATTAACCTATCCTGAAGCCACCCTACCTCTGACCTTCTTGCCATATGAGATTAAAATGTCTTCTCTGTTTAATCCACTTTCAGGCATCAAATCCTCACTGATTTATAGGCACCCTGTCATCTTCCCCAAAGAGAAGACATCCCATTTCCCGCTTCTCTGTTATTATCTGTTTCGGTCATATTCAAAGAACAACAAAATGCCTTTTCTATCACTGGCTGTAAGCTACGCAGGACAAGGATCATATCACACTGGTTCCAAGTCAGTTAGTGGTAGCATGTGAACAGGAGATAGTGTTCGCCTATCCATGCAACACATTCATCCATGACAATGGCTAAATTCAGCCTTATGGCTGGGGTCAGTAAACTGTTGCCTGATGGATATAATCTGAAGACTCCTGGGAGGTCCCATGGACAAAAATACCTCTGCTAGATTTCCATCATTAAAGCCAAAGCTGTGTAACACAGCAACCAAGATATTGATCACTCCTATCTCAGTGATTATCTGTGAACCCACCCGGAATTTTGACCTACAGAACTGTGTGATAATAAATGAGTGTTCTTGCAAGTCCTTAAATTTGTAACAATCTGTTGCACAGTGTTAGAAAAGAATAAGAGTATAATATAAATTATGCCAGAAGTTTTTAAAACACACAAAATTGTTACTATACAGGAGGGGTCAGCAAACTGCAGCCCAAAGGCTAAATCAAGCCCATGACTTTTTTTTATATAACCCATAAGCTGAGACTGGTTTTTACATTTTTAAAGGTTTCTAAAAATTAAGAAATAAGAATATATGACTGAGGGTGTAGGAGGCCCACAAAATCTAAAATGTTTCCTATCTGCTCTTTTACAGAAAACGTTTACGGGCCCCTGCTATATACTATTTATTATGTACTGTCATGTACAGGGACACTTGGAAATAGTAGTGCAGGAAACACGCTGTGCTGGATGTCTTTTATTTGCCCTCTGACTCCATATCCTACCTCCTTCCTCGCCATGAGAAGCTGATCTGCCTGGACCAGATCTGGGGCCTCTTGCTCCAGGTTGGGTGTGGCCAGTAGGGGAACAGACTAGCAACCAGAGGGCAGAAGGGAAATGAGATTGGGTTGCTTGTTTGCCCCCCTCCGTCCCTGCAGTGCTGCCTTAGGCAAGTCTTGTCCCTCAACCAAAAGGCACAACGCCTATCGAGACCTCCACACAATTCTCTCCTCCAGAATACAGAACCTGTTCCCTCCTTCTTCCCCTTACCTTAGACCCACAGGTTTTGGCACCCTGATATCCACTGTGACTTCCCTATATTCTGCCTACACCTGCCTATACACCACACACCACAAACCATCCATCTTGAATGTGACATCCATTTCTTACCAGGACCCTGATGAGTGCACCAATGGATTATAGTGGTTGCCTTACAGGTAAGCAAGGGAAAAGGAACAAGGGATGGGAAAGAGAATACTTCAACTCTGATCTTTAATATGATCTTGTTTCATTTATAAAAGGACTTGAAACAAATACAAAAAACTCCTCTCTAGTTGACAAAAGCACAAACACATGTGGTTTTTTTCTGGAATTGGTACGCCTTTTAATACCTCAAAATTTAAAAAGTTTACCAGCCATACTGATTGTTTAAGACTGTCAAAATTACCTATCTGAATTCAAGTCCTCGTCTTCCTGACTGGCCCCAGTCTTGCCTAATTGGACAGCTGTTATCGCCTAACTAGTTATTTCAACATGACTCGCAGCACCAAAATCCCCACTGCCTCCTCTGCTCATCGCCACCCAAGGCACGAAGCCAAAGCCGAAGCCACGAAGGCAACACAGCCTGGGACTGACTCAGCACCATGACACTCAGCACTTCCAGATTCCGGCGGCTCTCCTCCCGAGACCTCCACAGAGGCTCTCTGTGCTGTTTTGGAAATGAAGTAATAAACCTTCACTGCCAGTACTTATAAAATGTTCTAGCTTTATGGGACAGCATCTCCTGCTGCTTTGGGCACACATCCAGCTTAAGCAAAGACTCCGAAAGGAGAGCAAAATGACAATTTTATAACCATTGCACTAAGGACAGAGGAAAAGAAAAATTGGGCTCATGGTCAAGAAAACGCATCTTCAGAGCAAACACACACACAAAAGTAGGACTACTAGTTTGGATCTGTCTAAATGAAGTAGAAACACGAAATTCTTTGATTAATCATGAAAGAAAGCTTCACAGCTATTGGAAGACCCTGCCACTGGCACAAACAGCACCCCCCACCACCCAGTGCTATGAAATACATGATCATCACTTCCCAGGCATCTTACTTCCTATCATCTAGCCCCCTCAGCTGAATTCTGACTTTTAGGGAAGTGCCTTTTGTGAGTTGTGGATGCTCGGTGGTTTTCCGTGTACTTGACTTTTTACCGGCTGTGACAAGATTTTTAATCTTTATACAAGAGAAGCCAAACCTGTGCAAGAGCAACCTGTCAGGAATACTTACAGCCTGGCAGTTAAGTCTCTCTCTCGAGTGTGATTTCATCAGCAACGTGCTGCTGACAACGTGTAACAGAACATTGTAAAAGCTACAGGCTAACACCTCTGGGGGTGCCAGAGGAGACACCATAAAGGGTACGGTGGTGAAATGAAAAATGATTATTATTTAGCATTTATTAATCCTAGGTGGTATGCTAAGTTCTAAAGAAGATTGCCCAAACAAAAGCAGATTACTTCAAAATGTCCACACTTTTCCTTCACAAAAATGGAAAAGCCTTCTACGTCACTATCTCTGTGTGAGAAGATGAAGTAGAAATACTCTGACTCCATGAACAAAGGCAGGAAAACACCACAATAAAAGCCAAAAGGACGCTAATGCTCGCATCCTTCATGCTTCATCTACTTTCACATACAGCACAACATTGTGTGGCTAGATCATGGGTCAGCAAACGATAGGCTATGGGTATGCCACCTGTAAATAAAGTTTCCTTGGAACTCAGCTGCCTCCATTGGTTTACATCTTGTCTGTGGCTTCTATTGCCTTATAGCAACAGACATGAGTGCCTATGACAGAGGGGGGATGGCCAGAGCCAGAGAGCCAGAAAGATTTACTAGTTGGCCCTATAGAGAAAAGGCTTATTGACCCTGATCCAGACTGAGTTGGAGAAAACATGATCCAGATTTATGAGAGTCTTAACAGACTTACTTATTAATGTATGTTTTCAT
Organism: Lontra canadensis; assembly: GCF_010015895.1. Taxonomy (NCBI): domain Eukaryota; kingdom Metazoa; phylum Chordata; class Mammalia; order Carnivora; family Mustelidae; genus Lontra; species Lontra canadensis. The sequence goes on from NW_022631014.1 coordinate 5,826,175, forward strand.
ATTTATTCATGCAAGATAAAATTCAATTTAACTTATTTACTCAGGAAACATGTAGAAAATGCCTATTTTTTGGCATCGGAGGGGAATATATATACCATTGGGAAGGCTAATACATGCCCCCTCTAGAGCAAAGGCACTCTGCCCTGATGGAACTCTAGGATTTTCCTACAGGGGAAAAACTAGTTTCTCTCAATAAAGGTTTGGAAAAGGCCAAAGATCCAGAGAGATAGTTGAATGGAATTAAAGTTGAATGGATAGTTGAATATAAGCAAGATTATATAAGACTTCATCTACATTGGATAATCATTCATGATTTGACTTCTAGAAATATTCTAAATAAGATTTGAAAACTAGAGCATCAAGGATTTATTGGTTTTATTTAAAAAACCATGAGCTCTTAGGGGGGAAACACACACACACACACACACACACACTCAAAATCCAGTTCCTGATTCTGTAGTTATAGCACATTTGAGCCACACCATCAACAGTATGGTAAAATCAAATGGCATCTGTTTATTTGAAGACCAAAAATGGCTTTCTTGATATAAAAGTAAACAGTGCATGAAAAGTTCTAGCCTGAAGGATTGTTTTTGAAATTTTCCTGGAAAAATCACTTTTAAGGTTCCAACAAATGTGGACATTGGAAAACTATTCCTTCATCTGAATAGATAATAAAGGTGTTTAAGCCTCCAAGCTGCACAGAAAGAATATAACTAGCTGTTTCCTAACACAAAGGTGGTTTTTCAAATGGATACTATCTTTTCTTCCACAAGAATTATACTCCGTGCCTTAACCTTACCTGCTTAACATCCAAGCTCTGTTTTAGGTTTTTGGCAGCTAACATATGCTTTTCCATGGCAACTGCATAATAACATCATCTAGTTTGAAGAGGGAAAAAATTCAAAATGTTTCAGACCCAATTACTTTATGAAACTGTTTTATAGAGTCTTCTCTATACAACAATTCTAAAGAATATATTTGACCAGTTTGTATATTTCACCACCCGTAATTCTGAACAAAAACACGTTTTCACAAAGAAATACACAGAAAACATCCAGGCTTATTCAGAGAAGTGATAATGGAGATTCTTAAGCAAGGCAAAACCAGCACTAAAAAGCCAGGTTAGGTTTTGAGTTCTTACCTTGGCTGGGTTGACTAACCAGAAGAATGACCCTGACAAGTTATTTTCTTCTCTGGGTTTTATTTTCATCATCTGTAAAAACAGGTGATTTAAATCAACCTTTCAGAGTGTTTCCAGCCCTAAATACAATGATGACTAAAGCTTGGCATCTATTGTAGTTCTCAATATAATTACTTCTAACCTTCTTCTACCCTCATTCTTATGCATGACAGAATGCCAGAGGGAAAAAAAATCACAGTAAACTAAACATGAATTTGATTCTCCCCTTCTATGTGGAAGTGGTCATTGGGATATTGCTGAGCCCCAGAGAAAGAACATTTTCCCTGCCCCTCTTCTAGCTCTTAATGCAAGATTAGAAATAACTCCATTCTTACCTTCTCTGACTATATTATTTAAAAGAGTAGAAACAAGGAATGATTTCTTCTTTCAGAAAAAAATTTAAGACCGTAGAGAATCTCTGGCACATTGTAGAAAGAACTTTATCTAAAGCAGGATGCCCAGCCAACCCTATAGCCTGTCCTTGAAATAAAGTGTGCAGTTACTAGAACATTCAGGTGTTGCTGATGGAAGGAATATATGGTCCTAGCTTGGAAAGACGTTCAGCACTTTCTTACAAGGTAAAAGAAAAACATACCCATCCTGTGATCCAGACAAAATACAACTATCAGAATCACAATGTTTTGCAAGAATATAATATGATAGAAAATTACAGTATAGCTCTTCAAATAAAATGCCTAGCATAAAGGTTCTGAAAGTTTTTTGGAAGTAGTATTAAGTATCAGATGATGATAGAGTCACAAACTTAAATATGTAGATTCTTTGAGAAAGAACACAGTGAGAAGACAATCTTTTGGAACAATAATTGGGAAGACTTAAGAATTTGAGAAGATGGACCTATAAACTAAATTTTTTAATACGACCAGATTGATAAACTTAGGATGACTTAAAACATTCAACATTTTCTCATATCGGTAAATACTACCCAAGAAAAATGAAAACAATTAAGCAGACCTATCTTTATATGATTAAAAAAAAAAAAAAAAAAAAAAAAAACCCTCTAGGAGGGAAAGGGTCCCAGAGAGGAGCTGATGGTATAAGAAATAATTAAAAGCAGCCAAGCACAAACTGCATACCGACTATTATCTAGCAAATTTTTTCCTTTACCTTAGAACACTAAAGGAAACACAGAAAATGGTAATATCCCAGAGCAACAGTCATTCCCCACTTTTCTGTCATCTTATGCAAAATAACAAATCCAGGGAGAAAGGAACTTCAGTAAGAGTTTAAAAGAGGAAGTTGTTTGACAATTTCTTAAACCTGTCAACGACAGCAGTGCGATGTGAAAAACCCAGGCAACATCCATTTTAAGCCCAATCTTCCATGAAATAAACCCCAACTCTTCACCTCGCTTACAAAGTCCGTCACTACCTGGCTTTGGTTCACTTCTTGGTCTCACCCTTTGCCAATCTCCTCCTCACCCACTCTGTCCCAGCATGTTCCTACAACTCCCTCCCCCAGATCCTGCTTCACTCTCCACCTGTAGCTCCCTTCCCTCATCTCAGCATGATGCTCGGTCTTTCAGCTCCCAGCTTCTCCGTCTTCTTCCTAAGGGCGATCCTCTCTGGTCGGCCAATCTAAAGAAGCCCTCTCTATACATAAGGGGGAGTCTTAACTTGTTATTTTTTCATGTTTGTTTGTGTTCTGGGGGTGGTGGTTGCTTATTTTCTCTCTATACCAACTAAAAGTTAAGCTCCATGAAAGCTAATAACTTACCTGCTTCCATGCCTGACACTGGTAAGGAAAAAATTAATTTGACATTTGTTAAAATGTTAAGGAATGTTATTCAAGACCATTATGGGGCACCTGGCTGGTCCAGTCAGAAGAGCATGTGACTCTTGATCTCAAGGTCGTGAGTTTGAGCCTCATGTGGTGTCTAGAAATCCTCTAATAAATAAAAAATTTTTTAAAAAGCATCACAATAGGGGTATTGCCATAGGGGAGATAGATGGAGCTTAACTCTGAATATAGCAAAGACAGCTAGAGAATTACAGCCAAAGAGCATGTTAAAGGTGAAGGACAGGAGATAAATTACTAAGAGGAGACATCAAAGGTGGGGGGGAGTTCTTTGTAAACTGACCTAACAGGATCCTTGTTGTGGGCAGGCCAGGGTGATTAAATACCAAGGGAATAAGGGCTGACTTAGAAGGATTTGTTGTTAAGACTGGCCTGCACAGACCAAAGATAGACATGGGTACAAATGTTGAGGCCTAGTCCTTAGTCAAGGATAGAGGTCTGGACCTAGTAGTTCTCAAAAAGTATTGACTGATCAGATGAATGAATGAATGAATATATGAATTCTCACCCTCAAAGTTAAAATGATAGATTTGTTATTTAAATTTCTTAATTGCTTCACTTTTCCGTTTCACCTTACTAGCATAAACACAGATAATAATAGGGATAAACATGGAAAGAACACCAGAGAATAAACTCCCTACTCCCTTGCAGAGTAAAAAGAATAAATCTCCATAATTAATGGTTCCTTTTGTTCATTTATTTATTCTTCAAATGTTTTTTGAGAGCTAACTACAATGTACTAGTAACTCCTCCAGGCACAGACAAATCCAAAGGAAACATCCCAGCCTTCAAGTTCACTGTCACTGTCTGAGTGACAAATATGTGAATAGAATGAGGTATGGCAAAAGGAGTAGCTGAGATGGGTAAAGGGCAAAAAGGGACCCCTGGTGGGCAATGAGGCAGGTAGAGAAAGGTGCAGGAGGAGAAAGTGTGATGAGAATTTCCCAAATGAAACTCCCTGTAATAAGACTTCAGCCAGAAACCCTGACCATCTTTCACAAATTACAAAACCCGGATATGCTTGGTGTGATTCAGTTTCTCATGGAAGTCAGCAAAGAGACCAGACTGAGTCAAAAATTTGTGCGGGACTTAGACTCAGCCAGACAGACAAAGGGACAGCTGCACTTCTGGGTTATGTTAATAAATTGGAAATGCACGATTATAAATAAGAAAAACATATTGCCTATTCCAAGGTTGATATCAAAGTGCGGGGTGAGGGGGAGAATGGCATGGATGCCCATGAGGATATCATTGTTATTCCTGATGAATTCAGAAGGGTGGGGAAGAAGATGTGCCCCATATGAAAGCACTTCTAACACAAAGGCTGGTCCTGTGGGTAGCAATCTCAGTGGTCCTCCTCAAAAGGACAAGCCAAGAGATGAGAGGCTAAAACTTGGAGCGCTCATGCCTGACACTGTTCTTCCGAGCATGCTCCCAGCATTGCGTGCTCTCTCAGTGGTACAGCAGGTTAACTGTAAAACTGAAAATAGTGTTTGAGAATACCTTTGTATTTTTAAATTTTAATATAACCAGTATCTGAAGTTATCATGATATTCCCTAATAGATAAGAAAAAAAGAAAGATTTTTCCAATTTTTAAATTTTATCTCAGGAATATCATCACCCAAAGCTAACCAGGTGATCCAAACACTAAATGCAGAAAGGTTGGTAGAGAGAACTCTAGATCAACGTTAGAGAGGTGATATATGTTGGCAATGATTCCCAACACATGTTCATTAAAAAAAATTGTGCTAATTGGAAGCTTTCCTTCTTCCATGAGAAAGCAACTAATAAGAAGTTGATGACAGCACAATCAGGCACTAGAACCCCACAAGGAAATTACAGATATAATAGATACCTCTGGGTGCATACAAGACTTTTAAATCTAAATTGAATCTTTATTTAGAAATCAATTTATGTGGGTAGACTCTTTGCCCATGGGTATTTGTTTGCTCTTTTATGAATGTTTCAAGCTAGCAATTTTTTTCTTAGGGTTATAAATGACTCTAAATAAAATATGAGGATAGATTTGTGTAATAAATACGTCTCCGACATTATCTATTTATTTGTCCATTGAAATGTGTGCAGACTTTATCTAAAACAGTTATCTAACTATCACACTTTCTATTTTATGACATAGAATTGTCTATAAATGACCTATTTCCCCTAATATCCTCCAAAGGAGGTAAAATAGTGACACTTGAACTTATTCCACAGATGATGAGGTCAATCTAACCCCAGGTCCAAATAAGTAAAAGCATCTCAGATTTATTTAACCTCTATTACATATAGCAAAATATTACATAATTTATTTTAAAGAAAAAGAAAATTCTCTCTAAACTTTATCAATTGTTCCTTTTTCAAACCGTTGTTTCCACATCCTGGGAAAAAATGGGGTCATAATTCAGGCAGAATCAGCTCTAGACACAGGTTGGTGGGGAAAGTGATGTTCCTTGAGTCAGACAGGAACAGGGCAGAGGAACTGTCTCAGCCTGGGGTGAGCACTAAAACTGATGGCCAACAGTCCACGCTACATCTCTTAAGAAGAGAATGATATTGACTTCGTGGACATGGATCCACAAGCATACTACAGGCAATTTCATTATCAGTGATCGGAGAAGTCAAGGAGTGGCAATACCATGGATCTCTGTGACCCATCTGGTTTGGGAGAGGATTCCAGCTAATAGCATGGAGCATGGAGAACAGAGTCCTCATCTGAACAAAAATAGGTTTGTCGGGGCACCTGGGTGGCTCAGTGGGTTAAGCCTCTGCCTTCAGCTCAGGTCATGATCTCGGGGTCCTGGGATCGAGCCCCGCATCAGGCTTTCTGCTTAGCGGGGAGCCTGCTTCCTCCTCTCTCTCTCTGCCTGCCTCTCGGCCTACTTGTGATCTCTGTCAAATAAATAAATAAAATATTTTAAAAAAAATAGGTTTGTCAATGGTTGGGATTCAGAGCAAGATTAAGTTCCAATAATTGTCCATCCGGAATCAGGGAAGAAGTGCTTTTATATTGGCTAGACAAGGTTAAAATAGAGAAACTTGGACACACAGGGAGTTGCGGGGCACACAGGAGCTACACAACCTCTCAACTGTACACAACCAGAGCTGAGGTCCTGCTCCTGGCTCTAGACCCTGCCTAATTGCATAGGATTATTTCATCATGCCTCGTAGATTCTCTGACATAGTGCAACAGGTAGACCTTGCAAAATAAACTAAGAGAAACTGAACTATCCAAGGGAAAAATCACATGGAAATCACCAAGGCAATAGCTACATCAAGTAATAATAAAAATATCTTTTACTATAATCACCATGGATTTGAAGTGTTGCGATGCTTTATTCCTGTTCCTCCTGTGTCAGGGTTCGCAGTTTACAAGTCCCCATCTCTCTTGATTGCTGAGTTTCATATTCAAGGTTCTCTTTTCCAGCAAAATCTCCTGCTGTGCTTGAGAATTTCTTAATTACATTTTCAAGTTTTTTGCTGTCATGGCAGAATACTACACAAAATAATTAAGGAGCTAATAAAAACAATGTAAACCTTTTTTTTCCCCCCAAAAGCACACAACAATGCAATATGTAAACACGGATGTAGATGATCTGCTCCATATTTGTCTCAGCAAATTCAAATGCCATCTACCCTTTCTGGAGAAAATGTAGATAGTAAAAATAGGGCACATTGAAATAGAGAAGTAAGACTGGAGACTGAATGTCAATCCAAAATCACTGTGGGATTAATTAAAAGCTAAAATTGGACAAATCTAAGTAATTTGTAAAATTCCTTGTTTTTTATGATTAAAACTATAGTAAGTGTTCTTTAAAAAAAAAAAGGGGGGGGGCTCCTGGGTGGCTCAGTGGGTTAAGCCGCTGCCTTCGGCTCAGGTCATGATCTCAGGGTCCTGGGATCGAGTCCCGCATCGGGCTCTCTGCTCAGCAGGGAGTCTGCTTCCCTCTCTCTCTCTGCCTGCCTCTCTGTCTACTTATTATCTCTCTCTGTCAAATAAATAAATAAAATCTTTAAAAAAAAAAAAGAAACTATAGTAAGTGTTTATGGTAGAAATTTTGGAATACATAGAAGAATACCAAAAAGAAGAAAAAAGAAACACCCAAAAACTTAATATTCAAAATTAGACACTGATAACACTGGCTTTATTATTTCTAATTATTGCCAAATTGATAAAGAGTAAAAATGGTATCCATTTTATTTTCATTTTTCCAACTACTAATCATGCTATTTCTTTATACTTACTGTCCATTGTGAATTTTTTGTTCTGCAAATTGTATATCCATTTTTCTACTGGGATATTCAATGTTCTTATTATAAGAACACCTAGATTACTAGGCCTTTTGAAATAATATATTACAGATGCATTTAACCACTTTATCACTTTTAATTATCTTCCTGGTGCTTTTTGATATACAGTTTTTTTTCCTTTTTAGATAGTTAAACCTCTAAATATTTTCTTTTATAATTTTTTACTTTATATGCTTAGAGCCTTTTTCCACTCCAAGATTATATAAATGCCTACCTATATTCTCTTCTTTAAGTTCTTTAATGAGTTCATTTTTTATATTTAGTTCATAATCCATCTGAAATCTATGATAGCATTATAAAATCTCAACTTCATTCATTTCCATATAACTGACCAATTGATCAAATATCTCCTATTTCTGCATTTTTAGAACTCCAATTTAAAATAATGGAGGGGCTCCTGGGTGGCTCAGCTGGTTAAGTGTCTGTCTTTGGCTCAGGTCATGATCTCAGGGTTCTGGGACAGAGCCCTACATTGGACTCCCTTCTTCTCCCTCTCCTTCTGCTGCTCCCAACTGCTTGTGCACTCTCTCACTCTCTCTCAAATAAACAAATAAATAAAGTCTAAAATACTAATAATAAAATAGTGGGAAGCTTTTTGCCTGTGAGAAGCCATTGTAGGTATTACAAATCAATGTGGAACTGTGTTAGTTGAGCCAGAGGCCAGGGGGAGGGGAGACTGAGGAAGGGATTTTCTTCATCAGTCTGCCAGACCACACAGAGCACCTTTTTGCTAATCATTTTCCCCCACAGGTTTGAAATGTCACTATTATGTTGTGGCTATTTATCTGACTTGGGACTGTCCTAACCTTTCTGTTCTACTCTGGTCATCTAAGCTTCACCAGCACCCTGCTGTTTTAACTCTTAAAACTCAAAATATACTTTCATATCTACACTTGACTACACACACACTCACACACATACCTTCTCTCATTCTTTCTCAAAATTTTCTGGGATATTTGGGTCTATTTATTTTTTCACATGAACTTTTTAATGAATCCATTGGTCCTATTCTCCCCTGAAGCCCAATAATATTTCAGGAGGATTACATCAAATATGTAAATTCATTTGGAATTAACTGACATCCTAATATTGAGTCTTTTGATCAAAATCCATAATATATCTTCCCATATTTCAACTTAATTTTTCCCTTAACAAATTTTACAGAGGTTTTACACATTTCTTATTATGTTTTAACTAAGTATTTTATAGGTTTTATTATTGTAATTAGAATCATTCTATTTTCTCTCTGGTTTTTGTCAATTTGTAAGAAAACTATTGATTTTTTATGATTCTTTTGATTTTTAAAAGACTTTTGGTTGATTCTTTCAGGTCAGTAATCAAATCATTATCAAAGAATAATCTGCCCTGTGCTTCTTATTCCTTTTTCAAATCAAATAGCATTGGCTAAATATTCCAGAAGAATGTTAAATGAAAGATGCTGGTGAGGATCCTTTTTTTTGACTCTGACTTTGACATCAGTGCCTTGTGTGATAGCCATTAAATATCCTACAAACCAGTAGTTTGAAATAAGCATTCCAAGATGTTGATAAGGAAACAGTGTTCTATCCCAAATTTGGTAAGTCTTTAAAGAAAAAAATAGCTGTTGAGTTTCACCAAGTCCTTTCTAGCATCTGATTGTTTTTCTCCTCCCAAATAATAATATGATGAATTCCACTGATATACTTTCTCATATCAATCATCTCTGAACTCCTGTAACTTATTGGCTAATTATATATTGTTATTTTAATATAATGCTGTATTTGATTTGCTACTGTTTTATTCAAAAATTCTACATCTGTGTTTATAGGAGAAATTAGCCCATGGTGTTTGAGTTTTAATACTTTGTTAGGTTTTGGTATTAATGTTACATTAGCTTCATAAAATGATTTAGGAAGTTAAATCTAATATCACGATTTTAATAAAGCATATGCTCCCAGGGTAAATTGCAAACACAGTTCATAATCAGCAAATGATGAAATATTCCATTTACATCAATGAAACATGGTTTCCCCGGGAAGGTTTGGGAATAAGAGATCTTACAATGTTGGTAAAGACTTTGAATATAGCCAATATAGAAACCTACAGGTGAATTCTGCCATTAAAAATAAGTGTTGAATTCCAGAATTCAATGCTCAAGTTGATAAAATTCACAGGGTTAGCATGCTTAAAAGAGTCATAGTGGTATGACCCTTCAAAACAGACAAACAGGGGCGCCTGGGTAGCTCAGTGGGTTAAAGCCTCTGCCTTCTGCTCAGGTCATGATGCCAGCCTCCTGGGATCACCCGCATCTGGCTCTCTGCTCATCAGGGAGCCTGTTTCCCTGCCTCTCTCTCTCTGCCTACCTTTCTGCCTACTTGTGATCTCTGTCTGTCAAACAAATAAATAAAATCTTTTAAAAATTAAAAAAAAAATAAAATAAAACAGACAAACAGAGCTCCCTGAAAATATAAAAGCACAAGCCACTGTAAAGCAAAATAACAAAATGGAAATAAACAAATTAAATTCCATTCAGCAAATATTTATCGATTATGAGTACAGCTGTTTTACTACACTCTGCTAAATGCTCTAGGATATTCTCAAAATCCCACTTAGGATGTTTGTTAAAAATAAAACTCCTGAGCTCCCACCCACAAACTTACTGAAACCAAATTATAGGAGAGGCATCAGACTTGTTTATTTTGTTTTTTACGAAGCAGTCAAGTCATTCTTATCATCAGGAAAGCATGGGAAACCTTTGTTGTACGGGATGCAAGAATCAGTCGATGCTTCCAGTGGCCTCATTAATTGTTGTGTTGCCAACCCCTGGTCCCTGGGACAAGTGGTGAGCACCCAAGATCTAGAGACTCAAAAGTCTCAGCATTTGTATAGGCCTGAGGGGACAACCCTAAGCCACAGAAAGGTCAGTAGCAGCTCCTAAATTTCTCCCTAAAAAGACTTAGGGATGCAATCTGGTTGTAAGTTAGGGCAAAAGAATTTGTCTTAAAACTTGATTGTATAGCAAGCTCACTCTATGTACTTGATTGTATGTGTAAGTGGGTGGCTTTGGGAGGCCATCACTGGGCACCCTCCCTGAGGGAGGAGTTGGACTTACCTCCCAAAATAGCTTTAGACTAAAACAGTCAGATTATTTGCTGTCGTGGAAAAAAAAAAAAAAAAAGTACGCCTTCCCCAGGGGGACAATTTTGAGGGAAACAGGAAGACACAAGTGAAAGCAAGAACTTGAAAGGTTCACAAAGGATTTGATTGTTTCGGGCGGGAGGACTGAATGTGTGCCTAGGTAGAGGAAGGGGTGAGGGAGACAAGTCAAGAGAGCAAATGTTTAAAGCTGTGGAAGTGGGAGAAGAAATATGAGGTTGAGCAGAGCAGAGAAACCAGGAAAAGAGTGAAGGGAGCCATTGTTAGGAGCAGGGGTAGGTGAAAGCTAGCAGGACAAGAGGATTGAGGTATGAGCTCTGACCCTCGCCAGCAACGGAGGCTTGGCTCACTCTCTTTTCTGCCAGTCACCTGAGCTAGTCCCAGCTAAGCATGGAAGAGTATTAACAACCTTAGATCCAGTCAGGACACCTAGAGCTACTCATTTGGATATAGTTCTGCTCTGCAGCATGCCCCGTGTGAATACAAGATATCCAAATGACTGCTAAGCTGTAACCTCCCATTAACCAGACTGCCTAACCAGTCTCAAGCTCATCCTGGCTACTCCCAATGAATAAGAAGGTGTTTACAATTTATCTATCTCTCCTAAGACACTAAAGATCGGGCCAGGCAAGGGGCTAGAGCCACAGCTCCTGCAGATCAGGGTTGGCAATTGCGTTTAGGTGCTTTCCTCTTGAGGGCCAGTGAACTTGATTAGGGAAGGGATAATGCACAACCTCTTCTGGAGGTTTCTGCTGCCTTCCATAGAGCATTATCCTTGAGAACACACATATAGTGGAGCAGTGCTTCCCAGAGTGTTGTCCTGGAGTCCATGGCACCAACGTCAACTGGGGACTTGTTAGAAATCCAAATACTTGACCCTAGCCCAGAACTACAGAATTAGGAAGGGAGGAGTCATAGGAATGTGTTGTCAACAAAACCTTCAGGTGATCTTGATGTGCACTGAAGTTTGAGAACCACTGTCCTATAGTTAGGCCAGACTATTGCTCGGTTGTTCCTTCTCTGACCCTTTGGGGTTATCATCTTGAGGTAATTACCCGTGTGTCCCACTGACTCACTTGGTCCTGCTCATGCCATTCAGATTCACTGATTCTGTAATTATACAGACAAATAGGCATGTTTGTGAATTCTTTTATCCCTACCAATGAGCCAAAGACACCCTCAAACACTACTCCTACCTCTATATATCAGTGCCCCTGGGATGAGACTCTGCCAGAACCAACCTTCTCCTCTTCCTCACCTGCAGACACAGACTCAATGAGGAGGGGCAGAAGCAAGATGGCAGAATAGTAGGACACCTAAATATCATAGGGCTCCAGGACTTCAGCTAGATAGTTCTCAAACCATTCTGAACACCTACAAATTCAACAGGAGATCAAAGAGAAGAAGAGCAGCAATTCTAGGAACAGAAAAGTGACTTTCTGGAAGGTCGGATGTGCAGAGAAGTGAATTCAAGGTGATATACAGGAAGAGAGACCTCGGGGGGAGGGGCTAGGTCCCAGCAAGCGGTAGAGCAGCAGAGCACAAAATTGAAACTCTTAGACGTCTACTTCAATAAGAAATAACACAGAGGACACTGGGAGATGGAGAGGAGAAGTGAGTTGGGGGAAATCGGAGGCGGAGACGAAACATGAGAGACCGTGGACTCTGAGAAACAAACTGAGAGTTTTGAAGGTGGGTGGGGGGGGTGTTGGTGAGCCTGGTGGTGGTTATTAAGGAGGGCATGTATTGCATGGAGCACTGGGTGTGGTGTATAAACAATGAATCTTGGAACACTGAAAAAAATAAATTAAATTAAATTTTAAAAATAAAATAAAATTAATTAAAAAAAAAAAAAGAAGTCTGCTCCACTGAGGGATGTGGCTCCAGAGGCTGGGGGGTAGGGGCATGTGGAGCCCTCTCAGGGACAGTGTGGTCTCGGGACACGTGGGGTCACAAAAAGACCAGGGGTGTCTGAGTGTAGCAGAGCTCCCGGGTTTCAGAGAGGGGAAGCCAACTACAGAGACAGACCTGAGGAGTGAGTTTTCAGAATGGGGTTACCTTAAACCATGATCTGAGGCACAGTCTGGCCACTGCTCTTCGGGCAGAGACCCCACAAGTGGCAGATCCAGGGAGACTCGCCTTCCTTCTCCAGGAAGAGTGGTGCAGGAGGGCACTGCAGGAATCTGCTGGGTTTGGAGACTCCAAATGGGGCCATTCACCAGAGATAGAAACACTCGATCGCAGGCCGGGTGGGCTTGGATTGTGGCCTGAGACTAGGAAGACGGGAGGGATTGACTGCTCTTCTCTGTGGACTCACTGAGAAGTGGGGCCCCGCAAGCTCTCGGCTCCTCCGGGGGAGGGGGGGGAGATTGGGAGGCCGCCATTTTCATTCCCATCCTCCAGAGCTCTATGGAAAGCGTTCAGGGAACAAAAACTCCAGAGAGCGAAGCCGAGCAGATTGCTTAGCCTGGTCGCCTCTGGGCAAAGACACTGAGAATTACTACAACAGGCCCCTCCCGCAGAAGATCAGCAAGAATACCCAGCCAAGACCAAGTTCACTGATCAATGAGAACTGCAGAACTGCAGAGATATGGGAATATAGCACATAGAATTCATGGCTTTTTCCCATGATTCTTTAGTCTTTCAAAGTTAAAATTTTTTAATTTTATTTTTTTCTTATTCTATTTTTTTATTTTTCCTCTTATTTTAATGTTTTTTCACTATTTTATCTTATCAATATCTTTTTAAAAAATCTTTTTAAATTTTCATTGTCATAGCCATATTCTATCCCTTCATTGTATTTAACCTTACTTTTTGTATACATATAGGTTTTTCTTTCTTTAAAATTTGGTGATACAGTTTCTTCTAACAGATCAAAATATACCCTAAATCTAGCACATGGCTTTGTTCTAGTCTTCAGCTTGATCACATTCTTTCCTCTTTTTTTCCTTTCTTTTTTCAAACAACTTTTTATCTTATCAATTCCCTTTTTAGAATCTTTTTTAAATTTTCATCTTTACAGTCATATTCCATCCCTTCATTGTGTTTATCCTTATTTTTGTATACATATATATGTGTGTGTGTGTATATATATATATATATATATTCTTATTTCTTTAAAATTTTGGGAAACAGTCTCTTCTAACGGACAAAAATACACCCAAAATCAAGTGTGTGTCTCTGTTCTATTCATCAATCTAATATATATATATATATATATTCCCTACCCCTCCTTTCTTCTCCTCCTGGTTTTGCGTCTTTTCTGATTTGGTTAGTGTATATTTTTCTGTGGTCATTGCTACCCTTTTAGTATTTTGTTCTCTCATTCATCTATTCTTATCTGGATAAAATGACAAAGCAGAAAAACTCACCTCAAAAAAAAAAAAAAAAGAACAAGAGACAGTACTGACAGATGGGGATCTAATCAATACAGACATTAGTAAGATGTCAGAACTGGAGTTCAGAATGATGATTATCAAAGTGCTAACTGGGCTCGAAAAAAGCATGGAAGATACTAGAGAATCCCTTTCTGAAGAAATAAAATCCCTTTCTGGAGAAATAAAAGAATTAAAATCTAACCAAATTGAAATCAAAAAAGCTATTAATGACGTGCAATCAAAAATGGAGACTCTTACAGCTAGGATAAAGGAGGCAGAAGAGAGAATTAGTGATAAAGAAGACCAAATGATGGAGAATAAAGAAGTTGAGAAAAAGAGAGATGAACAACTACTGGACCACGAGGGGAAAATTCCAGAGATAGGTGATACCATAAGACGAAACAATATTAGAATACTCGGGATCCCAGAAGAAGAAGAAAGAGAAGGGGCAGAAGGTATATTGGAGCAAATTAAAGCAGTGAATTTCCCTAATTTGGCAGCGGGAGCAAACATCAAAATCCAGGAGGCACAGAGAACCCCCCTCAAAATCAATAAAAATAGGTCCACACCCCATCACCTAATAGTAAAACTTACAAGTCTTAGTGACAAAGAGAAAATCCTGAAAGCAGCCCAAGACAAGAAGTCTGTAACATACAACAGTAGAAATATTAGACTGGCAGCATACCTATCCATAGAGACCTGGCAGACCAGAAAGGACTGGCATGATATATTCAGAGCACTAAATGAGAAAAATATGCAGCCAAGAATACTATATCCAGCTAGGCTGTCATTGAAAATAGGAGAGATTAAAAGGCTTCCAGGACAAACAAAAACTGGAAGAATTTGCAAACACCAAACCAGCCCTACAGGAAATATTGAAAGGGGTCTTCTAAGCAGAGAGAGAGCCTAAAAGTAACAGACCAGAAAGGAACAGAGTCAATATACAGGAACAGTCACTTTACAGGCAATACAATGGCAATAAATTCACATTTTTCAATAGTTATCCTGAATTTAAATGGGCTAAATGCCCAAATCAAAAGACACAGAATATCAGAATGGATTTAAAAAAAAAAAAAAAAAAGACCCATCAATATGCAAGAAACTCATTCTAGACCCAAAGACAACTCCAGATTTAAAGTGAGTGGGTGGAACACAATTTGCCATGCTAATGGACATCAAAAGAAAGCGGGGCTGGCAATCCTTATATCAGATAAATTAGATTTTAAGCCAAAGATTTAAACCATAAGAGATGAGGAAGGACACTATATCATACTTAAAGGGACTGTCCAACAAGAAGATCTAACAATTTTAAATATCTATGCCCATAACATGGGAGCAGGCAATTATATTAAATAATTAATAACAAAATCAAAGAAACACATCAACAATAATGCAATAATAGTAGGGGACTTTAACACACCCCTTAACTGAAATGGACAGATCATCTGAGCAAAAGGTCAACAAGGAAATAAAGGCTTTAAATGACACACTGGACCAAATGGACATCACAGATATATTCAGAACACCCCATCCCAAAGCAACAGAATACACATTCTTCTTGAGGGCACATGCAACATTCTCCAGAATAGATCACATCTTTGGTCACAAATCAGGTCTCAACTAGTACCAAAAGATTGGAATCATTCCCTGCATATTTTCAGACCACAACGCTTTGATGCTAGAACTCAACCACAAGAGGAAAGTTGGAAAGAACTCAAATACATGGAGGCTAAAGAGCATCCTACTAAAGAACGAATGGGTCAACCAGGAAACTAAAGAATTTAAAAAATTCATGGAAACAAATGAAAATGAAAACACAACTGTTCAAAATCTTTGGGACACAGCAAAGGCAGTCCTGAGAGGAAAGTATATAGCGATACAATCCTTTCTCAAGAACAAGAAAGGTCTCAAGCACACAACCTAACCCTAAACCTAAAAGAGCTAGGGAAAGAACAGACCCTATAAGGGATTTTTGCCCTTGTGTTTACTCCCCACTGAGTCTGATGTTGTTCCCCTCTTTCTTGATACCACCTTTGTTTCAGAACTTGGGTTTGGTTTCCTTGTTCCCTACCCCATAAGAATGAGCCTGATCCTTTCTGCCTTCCAGCCCAGGTCCTAAACCACATGGTCAGAATGTGTGTGTGTTGCGGGGTGGGTGGTGGTGTAATATACCCTTGAAGAAAAATAGATTGCAAGGGATTTGAAAGAGAGGAAAGATAGAAGAACATGAACAAATACAGAAGTCAGCTCAAGATCAAGGATACTCCAGAGAATTTTTAAGCTAATATTAGTGGAGCTTATGTAAAGACAGAAAAGAAGGGGAGAGAGAAAAAGAGAAAGAGGTTGCTAAATGGAAGCATAAATATGACACCCAAATCCCCTAAGAGGTTCAGAGTAAAAGACAGCCTTCCTCTGAGATTTTTAAGGAACACTAAAGCAGCTAACATTAATTGAGTATTTTCTCTGAGCCATACAGTTCAAAGTGCTTCGTACGTTGACTCAATTGGTCCTCATACCAATTCTATGAAGTAGTTTCTATTAATATCCTATTTAAAAGATGAGAAAACAGGTGCAGAGAGATATAGTAACATGACTAAAGTCAGACAGGTAGCAAGCAACAGACTCAGAGTTTGAACCCAGGCAAGTCTGCTGCTAGCACTGAGCTCACTCCATGATACTGTCTATGAAAGGATAGAGAGAAATTGATGGCACATCGATATGTAGACTAAGGTAAGCTATCTGGGAACTTGCTTTGGGTAGTTCCCCCTTTTTTTCCTTAAAGAAAGAAGTAAGAAGGCCTGGATAGTAGAAATATTTATCCAGTAGAAATATAATATGACCCACAAATGCAAACCACATAACCTAATCCTTAATTATGTAGTGGCCATATTTAAAAATGAAAAAGAAACATATGAAATTATTTTAATTAAACTTAATTTATCCAAATATTATAATTTTAATACTATAGTCAATATTATAATATTGTTTTTAATATTACATCAATATTTAATATTATATTAATATATTAATTTAATATTAAATATAATAATAATATTAAATCAATTGCTGAAATAGTTTACAGTCCTTTTTTCATACTAGGTCTTTGAAATTCATTATGTATTTTTATTTACAGCACATCCTGATTTACAGTAGCCACATTTCAAGTGCTCAATAACCACACGTGGTTGGTGGCTGCCATATTAGACAGTGAAGCCTGAAGAGCCAATGGTAGGAAGAGTGAGAAGGAATTGAGAATATAAATGGAGATTAGGTATTTAATTAGAGAGATAAATCAAGAATACTTGTGGTTTGAGATCTAGCTTGAGTCGTTGAGAAATAAGTAACTGGACTGACATGCAGAAGCCAATTCTACATTGAAATAAGACAACACAAATCTATATGAGTGTGTATCTTTGCATGTGTGTATATCCACATACATATACATGTACACATATACACATGCATGTTGGAAGCAAGCACATTCAGCATTGATGATTGGTAGGCCAACAACTTACATAATTTGTAAGTCACTAAAGTCATAAGTCAATAAAGACTTAATATCTTCCCCACAAAGTACCCTAGGCTCCCAATAACAGAATATAGTCTTTGTCTGGGGAATTAATTCCAGATTGTCTCCCATCTGTCCATCCCTTGTCTAATTTCCAGTCACGCTGTTCCCAGTGGCCAGTTCTGGAGAGGCTCATCTCTAGTCTAATGTTGATGATCCCTTTCTCCTCATTCCCTTGAGCGTCCCTCCTCATTTCAGACACCTGGGGCAAACACACTGACCTTGGACTCTTTGGCTAGGCCTTTGCCTTTTCCATATCTCCAGCTCTCCCTTGGCCAGTTTTAATAATAACACAAATCTCGTCCTGTGGAATGACACCAGAAACTATTCCACTAAATCACTACTACTCATCATGGCGTCCTCAGTTTTATTTAATGCCCTCCCTTTATTTAAAGTGCATCTTCTCTTGGAGCGCCTGGGTGGTATAGTCAGTTAAGCATCGAACTCTTGATTTCAGCTCAGGTCATGACCCCAAGCTTGTGGGATACAGCTCCACATTAGGTTTTGTGATAAGCATAGAACCTGCTTGAGATTCTCTCTCTCCCTCTGCCCTTTCCCCTAGACCCCATCCCATGTGCTCTCTCTATCTAAAATAAATAAATAAGGGGCGCCTGGGTGGCTCAGAGGGTTAAGCCTCTTGCCTTCAGCTCAGGTCATGATCTCAGGGTCCTGGGATCGAGTCCCGCATCGGGCTCTCTGCTTGGCAGGGAGCCTGCTTCCTCCTCTCTCTCTGCCTGCCTCTCTGACTACTTGTGATCTCTCTCTGTCAAATAAATAAATAAAATCTTAAAAAAAAAATTAAAAAAAATAAATAATAAATAAAATAAAATAAAATAAATAAATAAGTCTTTTTAAGAAATGAAGTTTGTCTTCTCTTTAGTAGTAAATGTTCATTAAAGATTAAGGATCCAGAGGACTGTTTAAATGCTGTTTGAATTAAGAATCACAGGACCTTTTGCCTGGAGGCCAGACTGGAGGACAGCAGTTGGAAAAGGAAAACAAAATGAGGAAATGTGTATCTATAAATATATTTTAAAACTATGTAGCAATGTAATAACTATGAAATTGAATCTTCTTCCTTAGGGTAAGTAGGTAACACAGTATCAAGAGGCCTTAGCAGACAGAATAACCCCCTTTTCCAAGTTAGAAGATATGGTCCTTTGATCAAAAATGTAAGATCCTTTCATTTTCCCCACTACAGTCAGTGTTTCAATTTCAAAGGCCACTTGCTGTTTTTGATCTGTTATCAGTCAGGCAGACTCAACCCACAGAGAGAAAGCCACTTTACTATAAGCTGCTGTCTCTTTTATCACAAATGCCGACTTAAGGATCCTGTTCTGCTGAAACTGTACGGCTCAAGACAAAAAAGTGGAAGTAAGGGCAGAAGCAAGACGGCTTCCTGATAGGAAGCTGCAGACTTGGGAGAAGTAGACGTGTCAAATGTAGGTGAAATATGGCAAGTTACCGACATGGCTAGGTAAATCCCTTTGTTTCTGAGGTAGTTGCACGCCTAAGATCAGAATTGCCAAAAGAAAAATACCAGCATGTTGCCGGGCAGGTATAAATATGAGAGTGTAACGCGAAGAGAGGGTACATTAACCTGTTCAAGTATCTAACATGTGCCAGGCACTGCTCTGTTTTTTTTAAATACACCAAACCTCACAGTCACCTCTGATGAAGAAAGAGAGATGCAAAAGGAATTTCAATGCTTGTCCCTTGGCATGCTTTTAAGAGGAGCCATTATTCAAACCTTTGCCTCTCTTACAGTAAAGCCTGAGCTCTTTCTCCTATTTTCTTTCTTTGTTTCTTTCTTCCTTTTTTATTTTCTTTTAAGATTTTACTTATTTATTCAGCAGAGTGAGAGAGATCACAAGTAGGCAGAGAGGCAGGCAGAGAGAGCGGAGGAAGCAGGCTCCCCACTGAACAGAGAGCCCGATGCGGGGCTCTATCCCAGGACCCTGACATCATGACCTGAGCTGAAGTCAGAGGCCTAAACCACTGAGCCACTCAGGCGCCCCAGCTTTTTTCCTTTTTTAAAATTCTCTTTTTCCAACAACATGCTGCCTCCATGGAAACAGAGAGAGGCTCGGATATGTTGGTCTGTGGCCTGGTTTAGCCAGAAGGACAAACCTGACCACACAAACATTTGTTTTCATTCTGTCCAATCTGTGTACATCATAATTGTGCATCCCTCAAAAAGAGGTTTGGTCAAATAAATACAAGACACATGAAAACATCTCTGCCTCATCCCCACAACATAAATCGTTATTTGCCAAAAGTTGTTAAATTTGCTAACTTGGTGGTTCACCAGTCCAACCAGTCTGCTGATTCACTCACATGCTTAACTTCAATGGGAACACAACGTAATGTTCTCTGATTTCTTTTATGGGAGCTCTTTATATCATTTATTTATATTATTCATTCAACAGTGTTATTCAACAAAAGACAATCGGACAAAGGGCAAAAAGGCAAATGACAGCTGGAATGGAATGACACTTGGAATTGAGCCAAACATGAACTATGTCTTCAGCCTCAACTGGTTTTATTTTTTATATATTTACATCTTTTTCCTTGCATGTATTTTTGTGACTGAATTCACTTTGGTGGGTTTTGTTTTGTTTTGTTTTTTAGTTATAAAAATACGTACAAACTGCAGAAACATACTAGTTTCTCTGTGTTAAATCTGGTGTGGATTCTTTTACCTTTCTCCATATGTTCTATAAACATTTATAATTATATGAAAGTTTTTCCTACTTTTATAACAATAACATACTATACACTCTATTCAACAACTTGTACTTCCTTAAAAATATATCATGCACATCCCTCCAGATTAGTACATTTAGATTGTACTTATTCTTAAGTAGTTACGTTATTTATACCTATATCAAAATATATTTATTTCTTTAGAGACAAACATTTAGGATGTTTCCAAGTTTTTGGTTGTGTTTGTTGTTTTGCTATAATAAATACCATTATAACAAACTTCCTTGTGAACATGTCTTTACATATATGTGCTTCTTTTGTAATAAAACATAGCCCCCAAACAGAGCAATTAGCTTCAGGGCTATGCACACTTTTTAAATTAACAAATAATTGAGACACAGACCTTAAGTGTATGGTTCAAATGACTTTTACAAGTGCATATACACGTGGAACTGACACCCCTATCAAGATATAGAACATTTCCATCATCCTAGAAAGTTCCCTGGTTGACTAGTTTCCTAGTCAAACCTGCCTTCCCCGTGCCAATAAACCATGATATGATTTTGCCTGTTTCATAATTTCCTATATCAAACCCAAAAGTTTGCACCTTTTTGTGTTTGGTTTCTTTTGTTCAGCATAGTAGCTATGCCTTCCTTACATTACTATATGGATGTACCAAAATGTTCATTCCTTTTTAATTGTATGCATATTCCATAATCAACTATTCTTCTGCTGATGAACATTTAAATTGTTTCTGGAATTTTTTAAAAATTACAATAAATGATGTTACAATAAGCTTCCTTGCACTCATGACTTTACGTACTGGTCCTTGG
Source organism: Lontra canadensis (assembly GCF_010015895.1). Classification (NCBI taxonomy): domain Eukaryota; kingdom Metazoa; phylum Chordata; class Mammalia; order Carnivora; family Mustelidae; genus Lontra; species Lontra canadensis. The sequence goes on from NW_022631014.1 coordinate 5,847,101, forward strand.
TTTATCATAAGAGGCAGCCCCCAAAATAGGATTTTTAAACTTAAATTTTTAATTTTGTTCAATACTGCCAAATTACCTTCCCATGAGGTGATAGCACTTCACACTCCTACCAGCCCATGTCCTCACACTTCTATTAATACAAAAGACACTCTTTGGAATTGAGGGGTACTAGACCCTTAAGTGTTAAATACTGATTCATGGGAGCACACCTATAAAAATATCAAAAATATGCATACTGAGCACAAACTTTGTGTTGAGTGCTTTTCTGGCCACTAGTGATAAAAAGTTAAATAAAGTCTTATCCTCATCCTTGAGTGGCTTACAAATCAAATGAGAACAGCAGTGTGCTTAGTGCAGGAATGAAGATTTCCATATGGTGCAAGATGTGGGGAAATCAGATTGGGCAGCCATGTAAAACATGTCTGGGCAAGTGCTGGTAAGTGCTAGTTTGATGTAGTTAAGAATCTGTTGGGCAATGAGGGAAAGAGTATTCCAGAAAGACTGACAAGACTGGACACAGCCCTGGATGCTTAAGAAACTGTCCATGTTGAAGAAGACTACAGGGACAGGGTAGTTACCTGTGAAAGTGGCCCCAGAAAAGAACAAAACAAAAGTGCTATAAAATCGTAAAATGTTATCTTGTACACTTGAAACTAGTCATGACATTGTTGACTATACTTCAATTTTTTTTTTTTTTAACAATTGGTGAAATTTGAATGAGGTCTATTAGGTAATACTGTTTTATTGATGTTAAATTTCTTGAATTTGATAACTGCCCTGTGTTTGTGCAAGTGAATGCCTTTGTACTTAGGATATACACACTTGGATAAAAGAAGCTTAAGGTCTACAATTTACTCTCAAGTGATTCAGAAAACAATACTATGTAGATGGGCAGATTAGAGAAAGAGAGAGGATACAATGATAAAACAGATTGTTAAAATGTTAACAACTGGTGAATCTAGATAAAGAATATATGAGGTTTTTGTCCTAGTCTTGCAATTTTTCTCTGTTTGAAGCTACTTTAATATGAAGGATCCTTTGTATTAATATTTAAAATACGATAACACCTCAATGACCTTCAGTTGGTTCTATATGACTAGAGAGAATGATATAAAATGGAAAGTGGTGAGCTCTGAGGGCAGAGAGGCAAGCAAAGGAAAATTCTTGAAGGGCCCCGTTCCTGGCTGAGAAATTTTATTTATTTTGAAAGCCATGAAACCCAGTTTGCATTTTTAAAAGAGTACATTAGCAGCTTTATGGAAATGGGCCCAGAGTGAGACCAAATGGGGCAGGAAGACCAGCTGGGAGGCCACCGTGATGACTCAGAAGAGTCGGGGTCTAGCCGAGACCATAGTTGAGGGAATAGAGAGAAGGAAACAGCAGCCCAATCTATTAAGATTCTACATGACCTAGAAAGTGAAGGATGCAGGAGGATTCCAGCTTGGGAAACTGGTTAGATGGTAGTGTTAGTCACCAAAACAGAAAATTGAGGTAGAGAGGAGAGCTTGGGAAGAGAGATAATGGGTTCTGCATTGACTATTACAAGCTTGAAGTATGCATGTAAGATTCCAAGGAAGACCTCCAGAGCTCAGAGAAATCTGGGCATAAGGTACTAACTTCAAAGTCACCTGCATGGAGGCAGTTTGGGTTCTTAAGAAATGAAACAAGGTGGGATCGGGAGGGAGAAAAACCATAAGAGACTCTTAATCTCACAGAACACACTGTGGGATGCTGGTGGGAGTGGGGGAGGGAGAGGGGGGTGGGGTTATGGACATTGGGGAGGGTATGTGCTACGGTGAGTGCTGTGAAGTGTGTAAACCTGGCGATTCACAGACCTGTACCCCTAGGGCTATTAATACATTATATGTTAATTTAAAAAAAAATTTTAAAAACGGACTGGTTCTTAAAGCCTTGCCTATTTCACCACTACCAAATTAACATCTTCTGAGAGCATGCTATTTTTAAAAGGAGGCTAAAAGTGGTAAGTTGTTATCCTACTATACCCGGAATGTCTTCTTCTAAGTACCTGTGGAAACAGACCCACTCAAAATATATATTAACAACTGCTCCAGATTGAAAGGTTATGTGTCACCATCTAGAGATATTTCCATGAAATGGGGCTGTGGTGAGCTGTTATGCAAAAGACAGTCATAGTTCACTGCACCACCTGAGCTAGAAGAGCATGGCAGCTCCGAAGAAGGGAAAAGCTCTGATTCATCTCACTCTTAGCCCTCACTTGGTCAGGAGTTTCACAGACACAAGATGCATCCAGCCATGCCCCCAACACCCTTGACCATCATCATCAGGCAAAACTACTTCAGAAAGCTGCTTGTGTTATGCCATATTTTCTGATGGCAATTAGGAGGAAAGTGAGAACCTGGGAACTTCCTAGAAATGCAAATTACTGGGCCCCACATCAGCCCTACTGAACCAGAAATTGCAGGTGAGCCCAGTCATCTATGTTTTAACAAGCACGCTGGGTAATTCTGGTGCACAGCGAAGAACAAGAACACAGAGACATAGAGAAGTGAGGAAGATGAGCCCATTATCATGTCAATCCAGTGAGTGATGCCCTCCCACAATTTGGAAATTATGAGCCTCTCAAGGATGCAAGCCCTGTCTTTTAATATTTTGAGTCCCTGTAGGCCCAAAGTCTAACATATAAATTCAATAAGCATTTACTGAGAACAGAGTCTGGCTCTTAATTAATGTTAGGGGAGGAAGGAAGAAAGGAAGGAAGGAAGGAAGGAAGGAAGGAAGGAAGGAAGGAAGGAAGGAAGGGAGGGAGGGAAAGGAAAGGAAGAAAGGAAGGAGGGAGGGAGGGAGGAGGGGAGTTTGGTTATACAACATTGGTGATTTCAACATTATCCCAAACTTTTAAAAGTCCATATTTTTCTCTCAGTCTTCCAACATTAGCCAAGATAAAATACGCACATGAGAGTGCATGGAAATGAGATTCTGTGGGTGGTAAAGGAAAGGAAAAAGGGAGAGCTACAGAAAAAACTGTTTCTCTATATTCTGAAGTACTTCTCTTCCGTCATATCCTTAATTCCTTGTTTTTCTCCCCTCTCCATGATCTTTTGTTTCCTGACACCTGGAGAAATTTCACTTAAACAGATATCCAATTTACACTCCCTAGGGCACACACATACCAACACCCAAAGTGAATCCTATTAGATTTTTCATGCCCCTCCTTTTTCATCAGCCTCTTGCCCAGCAGTAAGCCTCCCTCCACTTGGCTGTCTCTCTCTGCACCTTCTCCCCATGGATACTCTCTATTGCTTACCATCTAGGGTTCAAGGCTCTATTAAGACTATGCAGCGTGACACCAAGTATATCACAGGCCAGATAAAATCCCATGATTTAGCCTCTAACTTGGGATTCATTCTCCTTCCTTCAAAATCAGCATTTCATGGAGAAACTAGGTGGCCAGAGAGAAAATAATAGCTATCATTTATTGAGCACTAACTATTTACTAGTCTATGTGTTATGTGCTTTCATATCGTCATATTTTTTTATACAAAAACCCTAGGAAGCAACCTCACCACTAACTCTATAAAGTTACATATCACATAACTGTGCCTATTTTGTAGACGAGATTAAGATTAAAGCAATACTTAAGAAATTAAATATTAAAGTGATTCAGTGATTTACCTAAGATATGAATGTTGTAAGGAAAAAGCAGCTAATTCCAGAGTTTGTACTCTTAACTAGTACAGAATAAGAAATCTCCAATGTCATAGAATCTCAAGATTTTTAAAAAATTTATTTAGTTAGAGCAAGTAATGGGGAGAAGCAGAGAGGGAGGGAGAGAGAGAATCTCAAGCAGACTCCACACTGAATGCAGAGCCCAATGCAGGGCTCCATCTCACAACCCTGAGATCATGACCTGAGCTGAAACCAAGAGTCGGACACCCAGTTGACTGAGCCACACGGGTGACCCTCAATATCATACACTATTAAGATGGAAGGTATCTCAAAAATCATCTAGGCCAGTGGTTTTCAACCTTGGATGCACATTAGTATCATAAGTAGTTTTTTAAGATTCTGAAGACCAGGTCATACCCTGGATCAATTATATAGTTATCTCTGGGGGGATGGTCCAGATGTCTGTAGTTATTTAAGCATCATGGTGATTCCAGTGTATAAAAAACATTAAGATCCACTGATTCAAGTTCAGTTCTTATATTTTGTTGACAAGAGAGCTAATAGGAACAAAAATTACAGTCATAGGGAAATTGCCTGCTACCCTCTGACTCACAGTGAACAAAGGAAGTCTTTTACCCACCATGGGGCAAGCATGGAGTGTGTTGCTGTTCTCCTATAAAGAATTCATTTTCTTTCTTTTTTTTTTTTTAAGATTTTATTTATTTATTTGACAGAGATCACAAGTAGGCAGAGCAGCAGGCAGAGAGAGGGGGGGAAGCAGGCTCCCTGCTGAGCAGAGAGCCCAATGCGGGGCTTGATCCCAGAACCCTGGGATCATGACCTGAGCCGGAGGCAGAGGATTAAGCCACTGAGCCACCCAGGTGCCCCAAGAATTCATTTTCAAATCATCCCTGTGTAAGACCAACAGGAAGAGGTATAGTTGTTTCCCTTTGAATTTTTAGGCTGGATGTGATATCCTCAAAAGAATAGGGTCAAAGGTCACATATTCTAGAAGCAGGTCTGACACTTAACTAGCCACAATCTTGGGACACTTACCCACTCTTGAGCCTCAATTCCTTATCTGTAAAATTAGTGTAATAATAGACCATGCCTTTTGGACGTTACAGGTACTTCTAAAAATCAAATGAGACAATGTATACAACGCATACCTCTGATGCAGTAAGAGTGATGCAGTGTTGTTTTTTAACAGGTAATGAACGTTAAGAAAGTGGACACTGATGGCACACAGAACAGGGTCTGAGTCCCGCTCTTGCTGTTCATTAACTATTCTTAGAGAAGGAAGATAAGCTCTTTGAAAGAGTACTCTCTTATACGATATATGACAAGCTAAATCTGTAACATCAAGATTATTCTGAGAAGTAAATAACATTTTGTAAAGTATGTGACACCTAGAAGGTATTCAAAGTGTTACTTTCCCTTTCCCACAGACATTTAAGTTTCTTATTTATTCTATCGTCTAGTTTAGATTGAAGCATACCAGAAAAAAAATTAGAGAGTACCTAATATCATTATTCACTTTGATTAGGAATAGGCTGCCCAATTGTGGAAATTAGAATACAAACGTGATATTAGATAAAATGTTCATAGGTTTTTGGACACAAAAAGTTGGAGATGGTTAACTGTAAAAAAGTAACTAACAAGCCAACATGGACAGTGTGATCTCCTAGATAAAAGACTTAGAAGAATACATACTAAGAATTTAATAGTTATAATGAATGGGCAAAGGAATGGTAAGTTTTTATCATCTTATTTTTTGGCTTCTCTGCATTTTCTAATTTTCTACAGTGTATACATACTGCTTTTGTTACAATAAAAGCTTTTTTTTTAAAGAGTGGTGAGAAAAGAATGGGCTGTCCAAAGGAGATAAGCAAATGCAAAGACATCTCTTGTTCTTAGGACATCTCAACAACATCAATGTATCAGTTCTAAGTGAACATATCAATTTAATGGGATTCCAGTTAAAATACCAATAAGCTATTTACGGAGCTAGATAAATGGATCCTAAAGTTCACATAGGGGAAAAAACATAAAGAACAGCTAGGAAACACTAAAAGGGGGGAATTTTAGGAAGGACTGCTCTCTCAGCCTTTAAAGCTTTCTACAAAGACTTGATAATTAAAACAGGGCAATACTGGTGCATGAACAAATGGGCATACCAGCAGAATAAAACAGAGTTCAGAAATACACCCAGCAAAATGCAGAAGTCTATATGATAAAGTGGCATCTCAGATCACTGAGGCAAAGTTAGTCTTCTTAATAAATAGTGTTGGGGCACCTGAGTGGGCTCAGTCAGTTAAGTGTCTGCCTTTGGCTCAGGTTCTGGTCTCAGGATCCTGGGATCGGGTCCCCCATCAGCCTCCCTCAGCAGGGAGTCTGCTTCTCCCTCTCCCTCTGCCCTTCCCCCTGCTCGTGTTCTCCCACTCTCTTGCTCTCTTTCTCAAATAAATAAATAAATAAATACATTCCTTAAAAATAAATAAACAGTGTTGAGATAACTGGAGGACCATTTAAAAAAAAAAGATAAAATTAGATTAATTCCTCAAAATATACACAAGCATACATTCCAAATGTATCTGAGAACTTACTATAAAAAATAATATTATGCAAATACTAGAGGAAAACAAGTGAATTCCCCCTTTTACCTGGGGGGAGGGAGAGTGTTCTAGGACTAAAAACAATAAGTATATACAGTAATAGAAGACTGATAAATTTGACTTTATAAAAATAAAGAATGTTTGCATGGCTAATAAAAACACAACCATAAATAAAGTCAAAAGACAAATGATAAACAGGGAGAAAACAATTGCCACATATTATGTTGATAAGAAGCTAATAAACCTACTATACAAAGAATGCTTTAAAACTGAGAGGAAATAGACCATAAATCCTAAAGAAAAATTGATAAAGACATAAACAAAAAAGTTTAGGATATAAAAGTGGACCTTATATAAATGAAAGACATGCAATATTACTCACAATAAGGAAAACGCAAATTAAAACCATAGTGAGATACTATTTCTCATCTATTAGATTGGCACACATTAAAACGCTTGACAACATACTCCATTGGCTGGGGAGACTGTGGGGAAACAGGCATGTTCCTACACAGCTGGTGGAACTGCAAGATGAAGGAGTTCCCATTTGGAGGTGACTGACGATATTTCACAAAACTACATACGCAATCCCACTTTTGGAAATTTACCCTGAAGGTTATCCCTCCAATAATGCGAAAATACACATGCACAAGTTTAATCATTGCAACATTATTTGTAATTGCAAAATATCAGGAACTACATAAAGGCCCTAGCATAGAAGATTGGCTTATTATCCCCAAATGAGTACCATGAAGCTGTAAAAAGAAAGAAACTGGTATCTATGAACTGATATAAATTTATTTCCAAGAGATAATTAAGTAAAAAAAAAATTTTTTTAAGTAAAATGTAGTAAGATAGGTAGATGGACAGATAAGGGGGAAAAGAAGGGGAAATAAGACAGCATACATTTATCTGTTATCATTATCAAGGAAACACAGGAAGAATAAGAGCACAAAATAAGGGTAAGACAGGGTGAGGTCAAAGGGATGTAAGAGAAAGTGATGCTTCTGCCTCTATCTTTTCATATAGTTTTGAGTTTTGGAAGCATGTTACTGTTCTAGACATTCAAGAAATTAAGTAAAATTCAATCAACAAAGATGGGAAGGGAAAAAATTTAAATCTGAAACTGAAAGCAAACCAAAATAATGAATCCAATTATATTTCAAGTAAATATTGTATTTGTAAATAGAGAAAGAAAAAAAATAGTCTCAGAAAACTATGAGCAGAATATTTGACTTCAAATCTATATCTTCAGCCTTATGCAGCTTGTGGAGCAGAGGTAAAACTGCACAAACTGCACACACAACCTAAGTTCTTTTTTTTTGGTTCATTGCATCGATATGGGCTACATATTTCTAAAACCACCTTGGATAAAATACAGCAATGAAGGAATAAATGTGTCGATATTGTTGGGAACCAGGTTCTCACTGTGAAAGCAGAAACATACAAATAGAGAATGGAGGAAGGTGAGAAAAACCCCTTTGGTGGTAGATTGGACTTGGAGGAATGGGTGAAACTATGATTTTTAAAATATGTATGTGCCAGGTCCTCTGCATGACCAGTTGGTTAAGTGTCTGACTCTTGGTTTTGGCTCAGGTTGTGATCTCAGGGTCATGATATCAAGCCTCACCTTGGGTTCTGCCCTTACTACAGAGTCTCCTTGAGATTCTCTCTCTCCCTCTGCCCCTCTCCATACCCACCATCTGCTTGCATTCTCTCTCAAATAAAATGAATAACATCTATTTAAAAAATAAAATAAAATATGTATGTGTCTCTGCATGTATACCCATGTGTGTATGTATAAATACGTGTGGTTGTACATGTGTACATACAAGCCAGTATTTATTAGCTCTGTCTGCTGAAAGCCATGGAAACAAAGATACCTCAGCAGCAAAGAACAACACACCTAACACCCAGATCTTCCAGTTTAAATACCTTTGCCAACTACCAGGAAATAGGGTTTCTCAGAAAAAAAGAAAAAAGAAGAAAAAAAGGCCAGTTCTGGGGCTGGAAGGATACACAAAAGATGGGCTTGGAACAAAGGACAAGGAAATCCTCACAAAAAAAAGCCAAGTCGTAAAGACATGGGAGTCACTTTGAAGGGGCTCCTATGGCCAAATCTGGGACAATTTGAGCACAAAATGCTTAAGGGCAGTAATGAATTATAAACCATTGAGAGAAAAAAGGAATCCACAAGTCCTCACCACTGATAAATACTTAAAGAGGGAGAAAGGAGGGATGTGATTTGTGGTAGAATGTCAAGTGCCAGCTGGTAAATGTGGCATACAGGAATTTTGCACGTTTTACAACCACAACAGAGAAAATCAGTTCAAGCAAGAATTGTCAATGGTTGCTAAATCTATGAAAAAGTTTGATGAGGTCAGAATACTTGCAGGATCTTAATATGTTTCCCACAGATTGCTTACTAGTTGCAGGAAAAAAAAAATAGTAACTCTGCAGTGGAGACATAGAACAACACTAGACTGGGTGATGAAAATTAACATCCCTAAGGGGGAACAGACAAACACTGTGGGCTTCCATGAGACACCCTAAGAAGGTATCCAGCTTCACTTACATAATATTCCAGCCAGGAATGCATAACCTGACTCTAAGCCCTAGGAAACATCAAGCAAACAAAAAATGAGGAAATTTTGTCATAAAAGACAAAAGAATGGCTATAAAGAGGTTCCAGATTAAAGAAACATCACCACAAGATGCTCTATCCTATCCTAGACAGGATTCTGTAACAGGGAGCCAGTCAGGCAGGGACATTATTAGGTCTATAGACAAAAGTGAGAAAACAGATTAAATAAAAGTGTATCGGGGAGTGGGGGGGGGTGGCGCCTGGGTGGCTCAGTGGGTTAGAGCCTCTGCCTTTGGCTCAGGTCATGGTCCTGGGGTCCTGGGATTGAGACCTGCACGGGGCTCTCTGCTCGGCAGGGAGCCTGTCTTCCCCCCTCCCCAACGCTGCCTCTCTGCCTGTCTCTCTGCCTACTTGTGATCTCTGTCAAATAAATAAATAAAATCTTTTTTTTTAAGTGTATTAACACATTTACTGAAGTTTTGACTGTACTGTGGTTAGGTAAGAGACTATCCCTGTTCTTAGAAAATACACATCATGTATTTAGGGGTAAAGGGGCCACGGTATATGCAACCGACCCTGAGTCAGGAAAAAATATATATACTTATATCTATATATATACATAAACACATACACAGAGAGTATGCTTAAGGAGCACTGCAAATTGGATAAAATGTTAATAATAGATACACAGTTAATAACAGATATACAGATCTTCCTTGTACCATTCTTATTCTTAAAACTTTTCCATACCCTTTAAGTTTTCCCAAAATTTAAAAATGTGTTTTTTTAGAAGTGTGCTATCAACTTGATGTAAGAAAGTCAAGGGGGGGGAAATGGTTTAGGTTAGCACAAAATAGCATAGGTTAATATCAAAATAAGCTTGATATTTATTTTAATCCAGATTTATTCTAATGCAGATCTGAAAAATGCTACAAGCTAATTTTGATTAAATAACTTCATTATTTAATATTTATAAGGTCATTTACTGCAGTAGTTTTAATACAATAGCTCACAAACTATAGTCCAACCAATAAAGTAGAGTATATTTAATAAATAGCAATGTCTTAGTATTACACCATGGATTCCCTGGGTATCCTCCTGAGAGCTTACAAGGAAGACCTACTTACTGATCAGAAAAATTGGGGGATGTCTTATCAGCAGCCTTTTTATGTTTGAAATAAATGTTTTGGTTAACTTACTGTTAAAATTATGCCGTGTTCTTTTCCTCGTTTCAAAATTATGTCTTGAGACTCAACAGTAATATTGTGTTAATTTTAGTGTTTACCTTTACTTAGGTATCAATATTGCGATTCTAATGGGAAAGAGTACCAAGTTAAATATTTCATGACCCGTGAAGACTTAGTGTCCTTTAGCTCACATGGAGATACAGAGGCTGATAGCAGAATATTTGTATTTTAATATTTGCTTCCTAAGGACTAATGTAAACAGAAAGTAACCTATTGCTTGCTCAGTCTTCAGGCAGCTTATGTTCACAGGCCAAATTTCCCTTTTCTCAATGAGCTGAGGCAGTTACACTGGGTGGATCCCAGGGATGGTTTGTGTAGTATGACCTCCCGCCTTGTTTTTTTGAATTTGTTTGGTTTTAAAGAAAACAATTTTGCTATAGATCTGAGGCGTTACTCCTTTGAAAGCTTCCTGTTAATATACCAAAGCAAAAAAGTGTACTTTACTTATTCATGAATTATCTCCTACTTATACTGAAATGAGTTCATTGTTTGCCTGTTTACTTAATAGGTTAAATCTAAATAGCCATTGGTGAACCTTAGTAAATGAAATAATATTGGCTTTTTTTTTTTTAAGATTTTATTTATTTATTTGACAGACAGAGATCACAAGTAGGCAGAGAGGCGGGCAGATAGAGAGGAGGAAGCAGGCTCCCTGCCGAGCAGAGAGCCCGATGCGGGGCTTGATCCACAACCCTGCGATCACGACCTGAGCCGAAGGCAGAGGCTTTAACCCACTGAGCCACCCAGGCACCCCTAATTTAGGTTTTTTAAAAAGTTCTTTAGTTCCAGTCTGCATTTCACATATTAGTGGTTTCCTAGAAATACTTCTCTGATTAAGGCATGACTTTAAGATGTTAACATTGAATTTCTTGTAATTGCCAGTACAAACAAACAAAAAAATTCACAAATATCAGTTTTCTGTGTCTGACATCAGAGGGGCCCCTGGCAGGTGCCATTTATTTGGCTCTATTAGCCTGTAATGACTTCAGCACAGGAAGGGAGACAAAGCTAGAATTTAAAGTATGGAAAGAAGAAAGTAAATGCAAGGTGAGAGAAAAAGAATAAAGAGGAAAGGGGTGCCTGGGTGGTTCAGTCGGTTAAGTGTCTGCTTTAGGCGTAGGTCATGATCCCAGGGCTCTGGGATCGAGCCCCACCTCAGGCTCTCTGCTCAGCTGGGAGCCTGCTTCTCCTCCTGCTTGTGCTTTTTCTCTCTCTCTCTCTTAAATAAATAAAATCTATGAAAAAGTTAAAAAAAAAAAAAGGAAACAACAGAGGAAGGAGAAGTAGGATGTCAGTGGGAAAGCAAATAAAAGGGATGTTAAGGAAAGGGAAGAAAACAAAAATGAGACTAAGGCACAGAAGGAAAAGCAGGAGATGAAAATCCTGTCTCACCTGGAGGGTCGTGGAAAAGACGGTGAGCTGGAGCCACAGGACTCACATTTTGGTCAAAGGGAGTGCTAAGTCATCATCAGAGAGAGCAACGTCTCCTATTTCACATTGCTTCTATTTACTTAATGTAAATTTATTTTTTGTCAGGAAAAAAGCTAGCTGGTCCAAGAGCATTCCTTAATACACAGAATGTACGCAGTTGTGTTAGAGGTGGACATTGACGCTGACCCGTCACCGGGCTGGGCAGGGGCTATGCCACATGCCTGCAATCAGTAGGAATTGCCGACTGTTAATAAAGCAGTTTTCTTCCCGTTGTCACTGTGTGCCATTCTTTGAAACATTCCCTGAGGAATATTTTTAAACTAGCTTAGATAGAACTTGTCATGGTATCACATAACAGCTATTGAACTGTTCTGAGCTTTGAATCAGCCATGTATTCTTTGTGTGAAAAAGAAAAACAATCTGTCATAAAAGTGCATGAAAGTTGACAAGACTTTCTCTAATAGCTATATCCTGGGAATACATATTTAGAAAGAGTTTTTAACACTAGCCTGGTAAACATATACTACAGACTCAAATTGTTTAAAATTGAACCTCTGACCGTAGCAATCATGACAATGCCCTTTGCAGATAAACCGGCAGTTTTCTGACCATCAAGCAGACTATGTTTTACACGAAAGAAGGAATCTATGTTTACATTTCTTTTTAGTATTTTAATTTACAATTAAGTGTAGACATCATTCAAAATAACTGTCTCAACTTGTCTTAATGTTTATATGATTTCCTTTCAGGATTTTAATTTATGATTAGATACAGACATTAGTCAAAATAACTGTCTCAACTTGTCTTAGTGTTTATAAAATTTTCCAAACTATATTAATTATTCTCTAATATTCTATCATTATTCAATGAAATCAATGGGGTTTTTCTTTAAGGCAATAATGGAGCAAAGAGTCAAGTAATGAGACCATTTTCCCCTCTCATCTAAACATTATTATTCTCTTTCAAATCTTATAATTAACCCATATAATTTTTTAGGTGGAAATTTGTTCTGTTTTTATTATTTTTTTTAAAGATTGTATTTATTTATTTGACAGAGAGAGACAGAGCACAAGTAGGCAGAGCAGCAGGCAGAAGGAAAGGGAGAATCAGGCTCCCCTCTGAGCAGGGAGCCCCATGCAGGGGCTGATCCCAGGACGCTGGGATCATGACATGAGCCGAAGGCAGACACTTAACTACTAAGCCACCCAGACGCCCCTGTTCTGGTTTTAGAGACACTGAAGAGTTGAACGGCCATAGCACTACAGAGTGCCTATGAATGTTCTTAGGGCACATAAAATTTTAAATGAGTGAGAAAAGAAAATTTTAAATGAGACAAAGTGATGACTATATTTGGGTTTAAAAGGGCTCCTAGAATAAATGGTATTCTTGCTTTTAATTTATGATGGAGTTTATTTCAGGGTTCCCAACACAAGTACAGTCAGACTTCTAGTAAAACACCCTGCTATGTTTTACCCTTAGCAAGAGGCAATACAATTCCAAGAGTGGTTTTCATGTAATAATCAATCATATATGTCACCACTGTCCTTGTATTATCTATTTGTATAGCATTCATAATTACATCCCGCAGTCTTCTTTCTTGGACTTCCAAATAATATTATCTGCCTTTTATACAGGAGTCATCTGAGGCAAAATGAAATAAAAGTAAGTTAACCACCTAATAACTTAAGGTTCATTGTAATTCATGAGCTTCTAATTCCTGCACTTAAGACACCACGATACTACTTCTTCCCATCTCTGCTTGTGACATTTATCTCAAATGAGAGGTAAATATCAAGATTAGCTTTAAAATTAAGTCAAATGCACTAAAATACAGAAGCATAGATTAGAAAACACAGAATTTCTGAACTGACAAAGATCTTAACGATAATGTGCCTACAATTTTAAAAGAAAATGAAATCCAAGGATAAGAAAAGACCTTCTAAAGCTTGCATAGCTAGCTGGGGGCATGAAGCTGATGTGGGAGCAAACAGAAAGGAGACTGAATGCATTTGGTAAATAACTTAAGAAAGGGGAAGAGAATAAACAAAACCTTGGCAACATAGGTAACTAGATAGTATTCCACAATAGTCCCATGGGGCAGAATGGTATGTGGAACTCTGCCCAGGAAATACCCTCTCACGTGGCTGTGAGCTGTGAAGTTTATCTGCTGAGGTCGTTCCTTCACCACAAGCAATAACCAACAGGCTTTTCACCATTGCTTTGTGCACGTGGATCTTTCCCTAAACATGCTCTGTGAGCAGCACCTACACTGGACTACCACAGTCCAAATATTTTTATCAACAGAAAATACCAGTCTTTAATCAAATGCACAAATAAAATGTTTTAAGTAACAGAGGGTATTGCCTGGTATTTTCTTAATGAGTCAGGAAGCAGAACGGGAAGGAAGGATGTGTCAGGGACAGCACAACCTCCATGATTAAGGCTAAGAAGGGAAAACTTTCTTGCACTCAAAGTGAAAAAGCCACTTCTATTTTAAGGAATGCTCTCTTACTTTCATCTCCAAATGAGTAATTAGGGTTAGAAAATATTCTCTTGGGACCCCTACTTTCCAAAGAATAAGCTTTTAATGCATCAGTAAGAAAGGAAAAAGATATAATCTGACAACTAAGAAGGAAAAACATCCATTTCTCAATGCCCTGTCTGTCGTGTTCTCATCAGTCTACAGAACCCAAACGACTACGGCAGGCAACAAAGATCTGAACTTTGTGGAGGTAAAAAGACTCAAGCATGAGTTCTCTAGTCCCAGAGCTTCATATGGCTGCTTTACTGTAGCTTTTGGCCTCACAAAGCCTCTATTTTTTTCTTAACACGATGTTTCTCAGGAACAGGGAAGTGAACAATATGGTGCTTAGAAAACTTCACCAGCTTTCAGGGTGAAATCATAACTGTGCACTTTAAGTCAAGCTGGATAGAGACTTATACGAATAGCTGCTGTTTTATTGCTCATCCATTTAAAATGCAAATGATAATACCAAAAATTACCAAAGTCTACACTCCAGATGTTCTTATTATTCACTACAGCATTTTTTTTTTTTTTTTGGCTACACTTAGCCTCTCCTACATATTGCTTAATATATTCTACCACATAACCCTCCTTACGAAAACTCCTACTTGTTTCTTAAATAATTTTGTTTTTACATTTAAAGAGTTGGAATCAAAAAATAAACTCTCATTTTCCCTAGTAATGAGGAAAACAGATCTTCATTTCCATATCCCCAAAGTCAACTGTATAGAAACAAACTAACAATAACGTAAAGTGGCAGACAACCTATTTATGAAGCTCCATTGATTGCTCCGTGGAAACAAAAGTGACCTAGTTTCCTCCAGAGTGTGAGAGAAGACCCTGAAGAGAGGAATGAAAGTTCTTTGATTGGTACCCAATTCCCTGTCATGAGATTACTTAATTCAGTCTTCTTGAACCTGGGGGAAACACAAACATACACGCACACACATGCACACATGCACGCACTCTCTTTCTGCATGAAGGAAGAGCCCAGTTGCTGGCCACGAACCATAGGATGTGATTCCAAGCAGAGCAGGAGAGAGCAAGCCCCTCCTTCCCCCTCCAGCCTCATGGTCTTCCTTTGGTTCCCCTAATTGGCACAACCTGTGTACCCCTGCATTAGCTATTTAACGTCCTTCATTCTCAATTTCCTTAATCCTCAATTTCCTTGTCTGCTAAGCGAGATCTCACGTTAGTCCTACTTTATGGAGTTTTAGGGAGAAATCAGTGAAATAATACATGCACCGTGGCACATGTAGTGAGCAAATAACTTTCTCTACTGTTAAAATAAGGAACCTAAGAGGACAGAGGGAAGTTGGAGTTGTTTGTGTTAGAGTTTTTAGTTTTGGGTCATTTTTTCTTTTAAAGAGACACAGTATGTTGCCCCATTAGTTGGAGTGTGTTCCAGAACAGCTTGCTTGCTTTACTTATTTAATTATTTTTAAGATTTTATTTATTTATTTGAGACAGAGAACAAGCAGAGGGAAGAGACAGAGGGAGAGGGAGAGGGAGAAGAAGGCTTCCTGCTGAGCAGGGAGCCTGATGCGGAGCTCAATCCCAGGACTCCAGGATCATGCCCTGAGCCAAAGGCAGACGCTTAACCACCTGAGCCACCCAGGCACGCCAGAGCTTTATTCAATGTAGAGAAAATTGGAAGTGTAAGTCTGGATTCAACTGAGAGGTCAGGGCTAAAGAACCAATAGAATGAAAGTGTAGTAAAGCCATTTAACTTTGTCAATAAAAGTTTTTCTGACAACATCGATGCAGGCCCATGAGCAGAGAGAGACGGGTATACTCAGGGGTCACATGGAAGCTTGTGAATGGACACTAAAGCTGTGGTTCTTAAATTCTAGAATCTTCCAGGATCACCTGGAGGACTCGTTCAAACACAGATTGCTGGGTCCCACCCTGGAATTTTGATTCAGTAGCCTGGAATGATGTGGCCTGAGAATTTTACTTTTCTACCAAGCTCCCAGGTGATGTGATGCTCTTTTTCAGTGACCCCACTTTGGGTATAGCTGTTCCAGGGAAGTAGAACAGGGCTGAAATCATTGGTAAGCATCCATACTAGATTTAAAAAAAAAAGGTGGGTAGGAACTTAATTCTTAGTACCTACTATGTGCCAGCAGTTTCACAGGCATTTAATTTTATGAGTTTTAACTATCCTAAAATTAGGTGTTCTCATTCAATTTTTCAGATGCATAAATTGCAACCAAGAGAGATAAGGAGCTTGCCCAAAGTCACACCACTAGTAAGGTAGCATCACTCGTATGCTGATCTAGATCTGTCCCACTCCAAAACCTATATATTTTTTTCCCAATGTGTCATGCTCTCAGCTCTCACTGCAAGTCAGATCAGGAAGGTAATAGGAAGCTTGTTTGATAAGAAGGACCTGCAGTTTCACATGAGGTTTTAAGTACCATCTAGACGGTAACAATTTCCAAGTATCTCTCTCTACACCAGGCCTATCTCCTGAAATCTGGTATGCAGCTGCCTACCCAGCATCGCTAACTTCCTCCTCAGCTGTCCTAAATTGCACTGTTACTATCCCCTCAATGGTATGTCCCCTTCTGTTTTCTCCTTCCCAGCTGATGATAACTCTATCCTTGCAAAGGCTCAAGGCAAATGTCTTCCTGGGCTCTTCTTACAAGCTCCCCCTCCAATCTCTCAGCAAGTCCTGATGGCTTGGTCTTCAAAATAAACCCCAGCCACTTCTCACCACCTCTCCTGCATCCACCGTCATCTCTGGCATTGACTACATCCTCAGTGTTCCACCCTAACTCCTCTGAAGCTTATTTTCAACTCTGTAGCCAGAGTAATCACTTAAAATCTGAGTCAGGTCATGTCCCTTTCTATTGAAACCATCCAGTATTCATTTTACTCAAAGTAAAAACCCAAGTCCCCCATGACACTGATCCCATGACACTCCTCCCACTGCTCACCTTGCCTCACCTCCTACTTCTCTCCCTTCCCCCACCCCCCCCCCCCCCCCGCCGCCCCAGTGACAGGGACGTACACCATCTCATGTACACTCCCAGGTGCACTGTTGCAGAGGAACTTGGTATTGGTTCTTCCCACTCTTGGAAACTTCTCCCCCAAATCTAACAGCTAAATCCCACCCTCCATGTCTTTATTCACATTTCATCTTCTCAGTGTGGCCTCTCACTCCCAGGAAACCTGATCCCCTTACTCTTTTCTTCTGCTTTTTTTTTTTTCCATCTTTTTTCTTCATGACCCTTTTATGACAATATAATATACCTGCTTGTAATATTTATTATTCATTTTCTACCCAACCCCCCCCAACACACACATACACTAAAATACAAGCTCTGGGGGCGCCTGGGTGGCTCAGTGGGTTAAGCCACTGCCTTCTGCTCAGGTCATGATCTCAAGGTCCTGGGATCAAGTCCCGCATCAGGCTCTCTGCTCAGCGGGGAGCCTGCTTCCCTCTCTCTCTCTCTCTCTCTGCCTGCCTCTCTGTCTACTTGTGATCTCTCTCTGTCAAATCAATAAATAAAATATTTAAAAAAAAATTTTAAAAAAAATACAAGCTCTGTGAGAAAAGGAATCTTTCAGTTTTGTTCACTGATATATCTGAAGTGTCTAAAACTGTGCTTATCACATAGTAGCTGCTCGATAAGTATTTTTGGTCTCAATGAGGACAGAACTGAGTTCAGCACAAACGAGAAAGCGGAGGAGAGATGTAAAGTTAGAACAATGATGTCAAAACTATTTTTGAATTGGAGCTGTTGGTGTTGGTGTGGACCCTGGTGCTGAGGCTGTCTAAGCATGACTGTGGTGAGACTGGCAAGGGGGTAGGGGAAAAGGAAGAGGCTGGAAGGAAGGACAAATAGAAAACTCAAGATTCGAAGCTGAAGAGCTTTTTTTACCACTGACCTCAGAAAAGAAATAGAGGGTGAGGGAAAAATGGAAAATTATTTTCCCTTTGAAAGTATTCAAAAGGTCATAGTAGCCTTAAAAATATGTATCATGTCTCAAATCAATATTTCTTTACCTTACATATCTACCTAAGAAGAAGAATAAATAGAACAAGCTTCTGTCCTAAGAACTCCCGTCATTTTCCATAGTTTGGGCCTCCGTAATGTTCCTCTGTCAATCAAAGGGCATATATAAGTAGCTCCTAGATAGCAATAGAAAAGACTCTATCTACTCTAAGTAGAATTCTAGGGTCTTAGAATGTCAGAAATTTGGGGTAAACAGTAATAGAAAACCCAACTAAGACTGTCTCAATTAAACAAGGTAGTAAAGGAAATTCATTTACTTGGAACATAAAAATATCCAGAGTTAAGTTTGTTACAGGTCTGGCTTGATCTAGGCATACTACACACAATGTTATCAGGAATCTGATTTCCTCCATCAGTAAGCCCTGCTTTCTTCTGACTTGGCATCATTTCCAGGCAGGCTTTCCCCAAATATGGCTTCCAGCAGTTCTAGGCTTACATTTTCTCATATTAGCCACCCCCGTAGAAAGAGGTCCCTGGGTGGCTCAGTCAGTTAAGTGTCTTTGCAAAGGCTCAAGGCCTTGATTTCAGTTCAAGTCATGATCTCAGGGTTATGAAATCAAGCCCTGGGAGAGGCTCTATTCTTAGCGCAGAGTCTGCTTAAGATTCCCTCTCTCCCTTTAAGGGACACCTCAGTGGCTCAGATAATTAAGTACCTGCCTTCAGCTCAGGTCATGATCTCCAGGTCCTGAGACAGAGTTCCATGTCAGGCTTCTGCTCAGTGAGGAGTCTGGTTCTCTCTCTCTCCCTCTCCCCACCTCTGCCCCTCCCCCAACACATTCTCTCTCTCTCTCTCTCTCTCTCTCTCTAATAAATAAATAAATAAAATCTTAAAAAAAAATAAAAAGAGTCCCCCTCCATAAAGAAAGAAGGAAGGAAGGAAGGAAGGAAGGAAAAAAAGAAAGAAACTTTTTGATAATCATTCCTAGATAAGAGTCAAACCCATATCTCCTAGGCCTGACTTTTGTCCACTCCTCTAGACACATCACTGTGACAGAGGGATGCTATCCTTTTATTGCCTAGTCTTGGGTCTTAGACATGTCTATTCCTGGAACCAAAAGAGGACAGATCCCACATGGACTAACTACAGAGAAGGATGATTCCCCAGAAGAAAAAACAGGGCCCTTTTATCAGAAGAAGGGGAAATGGATGCTGAGCTGTCTGCAAAAGCATGTTGGTGTTTCTTCAGAGTTTTATAGGAAAGAAACATAACTGCTTATATAACAATGATCTTAGGGATATGCAGGAACTGAAGGCCAAAACCATTTCTCTTAATTTAGAAAGTCGATACTTTTGCAAGAGTAAGTTATTTTCAGTGACTGCCATGGTTTAGGAAAAGTTTATTTGTTTTTTTTTTTAAATAATCCTAGACATTGCTGAGTCCTGTGTCACCTTCCCCCTTAGCAGATGTCTGCTACTTCCCAGATTCAGTGCTAGACACTAGGTAAATACAGACAGAGGCAAAATGTGCCATCAGGGCCACCATGTTCCTGCCTTTCCCTACCTCCCCCAGGCTGCTATTTCGGGGCCGCATCAAAGGGCAGCTTCTTGAATACTCTGTCTCTAGGTTTCTCATCCTGGTCACAGGTTCTCATGACTGCCTATCATCCTGTCCATTCTTTTTCTGCCTTCGTGTTGGCAACTGCAGTCATGAAAAGTCTGAAGATGCTTTGTAAGGACTGGGACCATCAGACTACGTTGGAAATCTAGAAACATTGCAGAAATACCTCTCTGACTACTCACACCCTGACCCCACCCACCACATGTCTGGAATCCTACGGAGAAAACCCACAAGTACCAGCTCCCTTGTTTGTTTTGTTTTCTTAAACCAGGCAAACCGTCATGATCCCCTGAGGCAAGGAATCTTTGTGCTTACAAGCAAGAGGAATGATCATCTATTCTCGCCTTGTATTTTCTTAAGTAGGAAAAAAAGACACGCAGACAGGTGGTGGGAGCACAGATGACTTCCCCACTGCTGAGAAGGCTCACTTGGTGGTGACCCAGAACCACAGCAGAAACAATGAAGGGGAAAGTAGGAGGGGAATCATCTTTTCCAATCTGATCTCCTGCCCTCAGTTATCCTAAAGCCTTATTTTATTCTTCCATTTCTTCATTTGTTCCTTGAGCAGATATTCATTTAATGCCACTCATGTGCCAGCACAAGGAAGGTCAAGTCAAAGAGACTCTGTTCAGGGGCGCCTAGGTAGCTCAGTCAGTTTAGTGTCTGCCTTCGGCTCAAGTCACGATCCCACAGTCCTGGGATCAAGCCCCACATCTTGCTCTCTGCTCAGCAGGAAGCCTGCTTCTCCCTCTCCCATTCCCCCTGCTTGTGTTCCCTCTATCACTGTCTCTCTGTCAAATAAATAAATAAAATCTTAAAAAAAAAAAAAAAAGGCCCTGTTCTTCCTCCCAGATGCTCAGTCTGATGGTGGAGACAGATACACGCGTACTGACACCTGCAAGGTCAGTACGATAATTGAAGAATTGACCGAAGAACCTAGAGAGGGAAGAAGAGGGGCTCCTAACCCAGCTCGGGGGCGGAGAGAGTGCAGGTGGAAGTGAGTCTCAGGGAAAATTCCCTGGAGGAGGGTCGAGTTGTGCAGGGTGGTAATAGGATTCCATTTTCCTTTTTGTTAATTATTCTGGCAGCTGTGTGGAGGGTAGGTTTTAAGAGGACAAGGTAAGTTAGAAAGAAAAATACAGAAAAGATTGAACTAGAAAAATCGCAGCCAGAGAAGAGATGGAAAACTCCATTTGAGAAAGATTTGGAAGGTAAAACCAGAATAACTTGGGGATTGACTGGATGAAGGGGGAACATGGAGATGTGGGTCCATTTACCAGCTAGTGGCAGCAGAAAGCAGGAGGCTAGGTAGTGCCATTGGCCATCGAAGGCAAGGGGAGACCAGCAACTGAAGCACTCTTTCGGGTGGCAAGAATGTAAGTGTTTCCCATGCACACATGGATGCATGTTCAAGCCGCCATGATGGGACCAGCCCAAGAAGGCAACTCATGGGGACAAGGAACTCGAAGAGTTAGGGTCATGGGACAGAATGCCAAAGGTCAGAGCTGAAGGAGCTGGACCCAGGAGTAAGTAGTAGAATGTATCACCCTCGTCCCTCCTCGCTGGAGTACATTCAGAACAGCACAAAAGCGTTAAGATAGAATAATAGGGGCACCGGTCACAAAAGACTCCTGCTTCTCTTCATTTAGCTGAAAGACTGAGAAAGACTGAGGAAGAGAGTGCACACAATCTCTCTCTCAAAAATAAATAAAATCTTATTTATTTATTTGACAGACGGAGATCACAAGTAGACAGAGATGTGGCAGAGAGAGAGGGAAGCAGGCTCCCCACCAAGCAGAGACCCTGATGTGGGGCTTGATCCCAGGACCTGGGATCATGACCCCAGCCAAAGGCAGAGGCTTTAACCCACTGAGCCACCCAGAGCCTGATGTGGGGCTTGATCCCAGGACCTGGGATCATGACCCCAGCCAAAGGCAGAGGCTTTAACCCACTGAGCCACCCAGGTGCCCCAAAATAAATAAAATCTTAAAAGAGAAAGAGAGAGAGAGAGACCGGAGAGAGCTCCCTATTCACCTGTGAGGATACAACGAGAAAGCAGCAGCTATGAACCAGCATGACGGCCCTTATCAGCGAAGGCTACAATGATCTCAGATTTCCCAGCTTCCAGAGCTCTGAAAAATAAATTTCTGGTTTTTTTATTAGCCACCCGAAGCAGTATTTTGTTGTAACAACCTGACTGGACTAAGACAGTCATGGCTAAGAAGGATGTTTAGAGAAAAATAAAGCCAACTCCTTATTGCCCTGTTCCTCCTGATTTTGTTCCACCGCGTTCATCCCATTCTTAAAAACACATCCACTAATATCTTAGTGCTCCGTAGTCACAAAAGGTAAGGACCATCGTTAATGAAAATAGATGTGTATCTATGACATAAAGTCGTCATGCTAATGACAATTTACTTCGGCTAACTGTCAGACCTAGTTAGATCAACATCATTTTTACCTCCTCAGTGACTGATGAGTTTGTCTAAGAGTAAAAGTGGCATCAGCTCTGCCCCTTTCTGGTTGTTTGCTTACGCTTGCATTTCGTTTAGTCTTCAGTTTCCTGGTAGAACTGCCTAATCTCCTCATTCATCTTGCAAGGGTTAGTTCAAGTAGATATAATCATTTACAAATGCAATTAATATGGCACAAGTAACCTAGAACACATCAATCACAGAGCTTGGAAACATTCGAATACGTGAAGGTGCCAAGGTCAACCCTCCCCACTGCTCACCACACGTGGTGGAGCTCCCCCATCACCTCAAGATGCCTAAGACTGTAGCACACACCACCTCCCACTCACTCAAGGCACCCGTGTTGATATGTATGTTCATTAGTACTAAAGCTTAATGTCAGATGAGAAAAAAAAAAAAAAAAACAGGAGCTCTGAAATGTTTTGCACACCGTCCAGGGAGTCATCAGTCACACTGCCCTGGGAATGTGCCTGTGCCTGAAGACCACTGCTGGGCCCAGCCTCTGCCGCACAGAACCACCCACCCACCATCGGTCAGCTCAGGCCCAGGCGGCCCACCAAGAATGCCTTCCCTTCACTCTGTGCCCTCAGCCTCCCACCACCACCGCTCCTTAGGTCTTCAGAAACCCCTGGATGTCCTGAGGGAGCCCACATGGAAGATGGTTCCCCCTTTTAACCTCAAACACAAAATCTGGATTCCTTTCTCCGGCAGTAGCAATGAGGAGTGAGAGAGGAGTACTAATGATCTCTCGATGAAGTAAGGGCCAGAGAGCAGGGCTAACCTCTGAGCTGGCATATGTGACATGCAGAGGAAGCCATCTAGAAGGACTGGTCTTGGTGAGGGTCCAGGGCACCGAGCCGAGTCAAGGCTCTAGTTCCTAGAAAGGATTGTTATTTATCAAGCAGCAAGGCAGCGCCTGGGTGGCTTGGTCAGTTAAGCGTTGGATTCTTGATTTGGGCTCGGGTCATGATCTCAGGGTTGTGAGATGGAGCCCCTGCACTGGGCTCCATGCTGGGTGTGGAGCCTGCTTAAGAGTCCCTCTCTCCCTTTGCCCCACCCCACTCCCTCTCTTTAAAAAAAAAAAAAAAAAATAGAAAAGAAAAGAAAGAAAGAAAAAGAAGAAAACAACAGGGTTCTGGTTAGTTTGTATATTACAGGACTTGGCGCAATGGCAACACGGGCTTTCCCTTGAACCTGGTTTAAACTCTGTCCTCTTCTGAGGTTTCTGAACACTTTCCCACTTCCTGTGTCTCCTTGAGACCCTAGGCTCTTCAAGCTTTCCTATTGACTTTTGACCCCAGTACCTGAGGTTTTCTCTTATGTCCTGTTTACCCTTAAAAAAACCACCATCTTTCTGACCTTTTTCAAGTTACCTTTATGTTGGAACACTTGGAAACACATTACACACCTCAGCTGACCTTCAAATTCTCTCAATCTCCCTCTTCCCAATCCTTGTGGTTGTTTTTGTAGTTCTCACAGGGAAACATCTGGGTTCATATATATGCTTGTATGTCTTTTTTGATGGGTATATGATATTTTGGATTACAGTATACATACTTAATGATCTTTCATTTGCTTGTGTCATAAAGCTCGGTCTTACATTTCTGTACACATGTGTCAAAAAATGTTGTTGGGGATGCCTGGCTGGCTCAATCTGTAGATCTCAGGTTGTGAGAGGTTTGGGGTTTGTTTTTGTTTTTGTTTTTGTTTTATTTTGACACAGAGAGAATGAGAGGGAACAGTAGGGGGAATAGTAGGCAGAGGGGAGGGAGAAGCAGGCTCCCCACTGAGCAGGGAACTAGATTCAGGGCTCCATCCCAGAACCCTGGGACCATGACTGGAACCAAAGGCAGCCACTGAACCAACTGAGCCACCCACGTGCCCCTCAGGTTGTGAACTGGACCTTCACTTCGGAGAGTAATCAGCAAAAGAATAAAAAGTTTTTAAAAAGCAATAAATAATACCTTTAGAGATAACATAAATTATTGACTTATTTTTAGAAATTAGAAAGAAGTAAGAAGGGAAGAGACAATGAGCAATTTTGACAAACTTCATCACATTATCATATACAAAATGTTGTATGAATTTTAATCTATTTCTCCCTTAACCCAATTTAGGTAACAAATGCTATTTCCATTTTGGTGCTAGCAGTAAAATGAAAATGAAATGACGCTCTACAGTGGGTATTATACAAGACTGATGAATCACTGACCTCTACCTAAGAAACCAATAATACATTATATGTTAATTAATTGAATTTAAATTTTAAAATGGAAAAAAAAAGAAATGTTCTATGGGTAAACATATATTCCTATAGAATATGTATATTCTCTATTTAGCTATGCATTTACTATATACGTAAAATATAGAGAGAATATATATAGATTATGTGTATATATATAGAATACATATGCTATATTTAGCTGTAGAAAAATGTATCAAATCCACACCTTCATTCTTACAATACTATCCCATTCTCGCCAAATCCCTCTCCCTCACAAACATACTGAAGTAATTGTCACCAACTATATTCAGGTAAGAAGTTTCATAGTCTACTCAGGGTGGCAGAATTTCCTAGTTAGACACTTAATATTTGTCCTTTTGATGTTGGTAAAAATTTTCTCCAGATGCATCATGTGAGCTGCTACTTAATTGTCATCCTCATCTAACAAATAAACCAAGGATTATTTTTAAATCTGAAAACTTTGTTTTTTAATACGAACTAAAAAATAGAACAAATTCAAGTTGCCATATCTATCTACGTACACATCACAAGTGCTATTAGTTTCTACAATTTCTTTCCAGAATAGTATTTTAAGCAATAATCTTTAGTGTAGTCAATTCTTTCACATTCATCAATTTCTTTTTTTTAAGAAAAGCAAAAGAATGAGAGGTTAAAAACATTACTTCTGGATTATTTTAACCAAAGAAAATACATGAAGAACAGAAATTCTTTTAGAGACAGGAAATGCTATGTTACCTGAGCTTCCAGATCCCTTTTCTCCTTCATATGATTATTCATTTAGTCAAGTAAAAGGACTACAAAACTCACTGAGCTTTCAAACTCCTTTTACCATTTAAAAGGAGCCATGTAGTGTATGCTGGGGGCGGGAGGGTAGAGGGGCTCGTGGGATCAGGCTGAAACCAGTCTCCAGCTGAGTCCATATCTGTGCTTAGCTCCTTTCCTTACTCTGTCCAGCTTCCGTGCTCCTGTTCTTCCGGGAACATTTCCCCAATAAATCATTCAAACAAGAATCCCCGCCCCAGGCTCTGATTCTAACCAACCTGACTTAAGGCAAGTCCTAAGTAATAAATTTCTCAAAAAGAGCCATTACTGTCTGGGTCATTTGTGTTAAATTTCAGAAACAAATACTATACTGTTCAGTACTTTTTTTTTTTTTTTTGCATATTCAATTTACAACTCTGTTAGATCATTTTTATTGAGATATAACTGGCACACAACATTATAATAGTTGCAGGTGTACAACATAATGATTCAATATTCATAGTTATGGGAAATCATGACCACAGTAAGTCTAGTTAACATCCATCACTATAGTTAAAAGGTTTTTTTTCCCTTATGATGAGAATTTGTAGATCTCCTTTCTTAGCAGCTTTAAAATATGCAGCACTATATTATTAACTATAGTTACCATGTTATATGTGACATCCTCATTACTCGGCCAGTATTTTGTATAAAATATATGCATACTTATTTATTTTTTTATAATTTTTTAATTTTTTTATAAACATATAATGTATTATTAGCCCCAGGGGTACGGGTCTGTGAATCGCCAGGTTTACACACTTCACAGCACTCACCATAGCACATACCCTCCCCAATGTCCATAATGCATACTTATTTAATAGCTAAAATATTATTTAATACCTATACTATTATTCAATATCTAAGACGTCAAAGAATCTTAGTGCAACAATGACCTTCTCTAGAAACCTCTTACTCTTTTTTTTAAGCAGCAAACACTTTCACTCATGCATTTAGGAGTGGGCAAGGTAGAAAGGATGTACCAAATAAAAATATTCTGCTTTGAGTGGCAGTTAGACTGCATACAAGAGCAAGAATTCAGTTGCTAACAGAGGATCAAAAATACATCTCCACAAAATGTTTAGACAATAGTAGTTTCCAAGGCTGTCAGAGGCTTCTAGCTAAATGCTAGCTGTACAGAACATTTAAAAGTAGTTATGGTATCTGGCCAACCCAGAGAAAACAGGATGATAATTAATCACCTCAAACCTGGACTGAATTCTCAATGCTGCTTTAATGGCTCAACCCTCCTCTGAGCTATCAAAGTCCTTTTACAGAAGGAAAGAAATGTGTGTAGCCAACTCTCAGTTTTCAGCCTTAATGAAAGGACTATTCATTCCACAAATATTTACTGAGCTCTTGCTATGTGCATAACACTTTGTCAGGTACTGTTTAGAACCAAGAGAAGTAAATAGGCTGGGAAGATGCCAGAGGTAAGCACAAAAGCAAGAAACAGCGTTTGACTTTGGAAAGTCATGCAATGGGTGACCCCAAACCATATGTCTCTGAAAGAACATCTACCATTTCTGTGTTCCCTACTGCTCCCTTTTTGGTTCTGTTTTCTATTACACATTATTTTGTATTCATTTCACCTTCTCTCTGCCAAATTATAAATAGAGGGATGCTATAGAAGTGTATGGCTGCCCAAACTCCTGCATCTCCTTTCGTTCTATGCTTCTTCTCTATGACCCATCCAGCTACCATCCTAGGGACAAGAGAGTAAATGGGAAGTAAGCTATTGGGTCTAAGAACACAGCATGGACTGTCTAGCCAGGGATGAAGAAGGCGTGACAGTTTTGATTCAGTGTAAATCATCCATCTACAAGAAAGCTAAATGCTTCTTTTAACATTCCTGAACTTGGCAACTGTCAAAGATGCCTCTAGTTCATTGGCAGAATGAATAAGCCTAAGTAATGACCCCTTGCAGTCGCCTAGTGTTAAGAGTTTATAAAATTCTTCCAGGTCCATTACTCCGTTTAATCTTCACAACAACCTTGTGAAGTTAGTTCGTTGTATCAGAGGCAACCGAAGTTCACAAAGGTTAAGTGGCTTTTCCTAAGTCACATTGTTGTAAGAGAAAAGCCAGGGCTCCAACTAAGTCATTCAGCTCCAAGCCTTTCTGCTACTCCAGCATTACCTCCCTTAGCTTTGTGAGAGCCCTAGATTCCTTAAGGTGTTTTTCCCAACTATTTCCCCTCCCACTTCTCAACCCCAACCACTACAAAATCAGTAATATAATCACCCTTCAGAGAAGCTAGTGTTGGGAATATTACAATACCACCTTCTGCACCACCCAATTCTTTAGAAGATTAGACAGATAATATATGGACCATCACTGTGGGGACAGTGATTGCATTAACTACGTCCTTTCTCTCTCCACTTGGCAGGTAATGATGCTGCAAGACACAATATTTTACTGACCAATACAGTCTGTAGGAACTACAAGAATTGAGATAGAGAAAACTGACACAAAGCACATCTTGCTAGGATTCATATACCATTTCGTTTTGTTTTAAACACTCTAGTACACTGTGAGAGGGTAGAAAGAACTCACATGATGAAACCCATCTGGGTCTCTGAGTGGGTACCTTCTTTTGGTATCTGTTCCATGACTTAACTGTTTTCTCATATAAATAATGAAGGGGAGGGAGGTTAATATTCTCAGCTTGGTCCAGTCATTGGAATCACCTAGGCATATTTGTTTTAGGACAGTAGCTTAAACCATTCATCATTCATAGTCTTGCCCATTATGTCAATATTCTTATGTATTATTCCTTGATGACCAATGCTTAGATCTATCACTATTGATACCCATTGCCTAAAACCATTAACTCATCAAGAGTTACAAAATGATGATATTCTAACATTATTCTAATATTCTAATATCTAATATTCTAATATTAGATATTAGATAATCTAATATTCTAATATCATCTAATGATGATCCTTCTAACATTATTCAAAAAGGTGAAAAAAATGGAAACACACACATGAGAAATTATGTGTATGACAACGACCAAACAAAAAAATTAGTACTCAATTCTTTTTCCAGTTTACAACCTCTTCTAAGTTAGGAGGTGACAAACATTTTCTGTAAAGGGCCAGATGGCAAATATTTTAGGCTTTATGGGGCTACACAGTCTCTGTAGCAATGACTCAGCTCTGCCATTGTAGCATGAAAACAGCTGTAGATAATAGGCAAATAAATAGGTGTTGTTTATTGTATTCTAATAAAATTTTATTAACAAAAACAGGTGGCAGACTGTATTTAACCTGAGAACTGTAATTTGCTGACCCCTGTGATAAGCCATAGCCTTTCCATTTTGGGACACAATTTCTATTCTCGAGTTTTTCTGATTGGCAATTTCTTTCTTTTATTTTTAAATTTTTATTGTATCATGTTAGTCACCATTAAATACATCATTAGTTTTTGATGCAGTGTTCCAAGAGTCATTGTTTATCATATTTGAAACTTACAATAGTATAATGACTTCTCAGTGTCCATCACTTAGCTTCAACAGTTGTCAACTTAGGATTATTCTTGTTTCATATAACTCTTGATCTACATCCCTTCTCTGAAATATTTTAAAATAAAATTTTTAATTTTATTTGTAAATATTCATTTCATCCATAAGTATTACAGTAACTCTAAAAATACATCTACAACATAATTATCATACCTAACAAAATTTAAGTGTAGGATCAAATCAAGAGCCTTAACAAGAACCATTTTCTTTCTTTTTTTTTTTTTTTAATTTATTATTTGACAGAGATCACAAGTAGACAGAGAGGCAGGCAGAGAGAGAGGAAAGGAAGCAGGCTCCCTGCTGAGCAGAGAGCCTGATGTGGGGCTTGATCTCAGAACTCTGGGATCATGACCTGAGCCAAAGACAGAGGCTTTAACCCACTGAGCCACCCAGGCACCCCACAAGATCCATTTTCAATTGATTGATTTATCTCTCAAGTCTCTTTCACAACAGGGATTTCTGCTTTTTTTTTCCCCTTTCAATGTATTTGATGAAGAAACTAGATTATTTGACCTATAGATGTTCCCACAGTCCGGATTTTTAAAAAAATTTTTTGTTGTTGTTTTTTAAAGATTTTCTTTATTTATTTGTCAGAGAGAGAGCCCGGGCTCGCACACACATGCATTTGAGTACAAGCAGGGGGAGTGGCAGACAGAGGAAGAAGCAGGCTCCCTGCTGAGCAAGGAGCCAATGTGGGACTCCATCCCAGGACCCTGCAGTAGTGGCTTGAGCTGAAGGTAGACGCTTAACCTACTAAGACACGCAGGTGTCCCTCACAATCTGGATTTTGATTATTGAGTCCTAGTAGTGTCATTTAGCATGCTCCTCTGTCCTCTATATCTCCTATAAATTAAAAGTGAGATGGGGTGGCTGGGTGACTCAGTCTTTAAGCATCTGCCTTCATCTCAGGTCATGATCCCAGGGTCCTGGGATCCAGCCCTGCATCAAGCTCCTTGCTGGGCAGGAAGCCTGCTTCTCCCTCTCCCACTCCCCCTGCTTATGTTCCCTCTCTCACTGTGTCTCTGTCAAATAAATAAATAAAATCTTAAAAAAAAAAATTGCAAGAGAAATAATAGAAACTTGATAAGATTCCAGTTTAAGTTTTTGGTGAGAACACTTTATACATGGTGTTGTGTACCTTCACCAGGAGGCCCATTTTGTGTTATTCACAACAACTGATGATCATGGCCTTGATCCACTGATTCATTAGATATTTACAGAATGATGATATTTTAACCATTCTTTCTTTACCTACTAGCTGCGATCTTCTGTAAAGAAAAATTTTTCCTGGAGCACCTGGGTGGCTCAGTGAGTTAAAGCCTCTGCCTTCGGCTCAGGTCATGATCCCAGGATCCTGGGATCCAGCCGCACATCGGGCTCTCTGCTCAGTGGGGAGCCTGCTTCCCTTCCTCTCTCTCTGCCTGACTCTCTTCCTGCTTGTGATCTCTGTCTGTCAAATAAATGAAGTCTTTCAAAATAAATAAATAAATAAAAGAAAAAGAAAAAATTTTCCTAAATAGCTATTCAATTTTCCTATTAACACTGGTAAATGAGAAACAAGATGAGTGCAGGATTTTCCCCTTAATTTGGCAGATGTTTTAAAAGATTTTATTTATTTATTTGACAGAGAGAGAGAGAGATCACAAGTAGGCAGAGAGGCAGGCAGAGAGAGAGGGGGAAGCAGGCTCCCCGCTGAGCAGAAAGCCCAATGTGGGGCTTGATCCCATGACCCTGAGACCATGACCTGAGCCAAAGGCAGAGGCTTAACCCACTGAGCCACCCAGGTGCCCCATTTTGGCAGATTTTAAAATAATGAATTATTTCTCTAACATCCTCCAAATATGACCAATGAATTTTTTTTTTTTTTAATGCACAGCCCCTTAAAGTACAGATGTCCAGATCCTACCACAGATCTGTGGAACCAGAGTCTCCAGGGGTAAGACCTGGTTTCTGCATACTTAAGTCTTCCTGAATGATTCTGAAACATTGTCTACAGCCCATCCATTGAGAATGTCTGGACCAGATGACCCCTATGACCCCTAAAGTCCATCCCAGCCCTACCATGCTACAGGATTATAATATACATTAATTATAGATTGCTTACATCTCTACTCCTTGTTCTCCTGTAACGTGGTTGGCGAAATTATGCCCACCAGGTATTCAGTGAACATTCAGACATTCCCGATAGCTTGGCAGCTAGTTCCTTCATATAGCTGCACAGTTGGTCAGGGATACTTTAATTTTCCACCCAAAGGGTAGAGATTGGCGCCTTCAGAGCTACAGAGTGTTCAGGATGTCCCTGATATTCTTTGGTATTCCATTTCCACACTCCCAGAGATGACAGACACATAAATTAATGTCTTTAACTCACTCACAGTGCTGACTCTTCTTGCAATGAGGTATCCATGAAGGCAACACACAAGATTCAGGAGCCAAGCCAATAAACCATAAGACTCTCTAGTTATCTGCCTATCAAAACATAAGACATTATGTTGGCCTCTGGGCAAAAATTCATTCAAATCTTGCCTCTCTCCCTATGGGACTCATGGCAAGTTACCTAGCTCTTGCGCCTTGGACTCATTGCCTTTAGAATGAGAAACTAACTACCTCACTGAGTCACTCTAAGGACTAAGTGAGTTTAATACACATAAAATGCTTAAAATGCACTTAGATTGCTAACCACTATTATTAATTACAGCCAGGAATGTCCCCTGTGTGGTGACTCAAAATCAATAACAGGATGGATAAATACAAACTTACCACAAATTGCAGCTTTCAAGAAAACTTGACAAATGTTTTAAAGTCTATGAGATCAAGAATAGAGTAGAACATAATTCCCCTTTTCACATTATAAGAATGGTCATATGAATACTGTCAGCTGGAAGGAAGAGGGTCACAGGATCCACAAATCTTAGTGAAAATTGGTTTGAACCACCATCGCTCCCTTAATTCCACAGTTTATGGGAGTTCCAGCCCCCATCCTACCCCAAGAATACATTTCACAATTTCATGTGACCACCTTAGACTCCAGCCTCTTGTCTTTAAAGCATATTCCGTATACCATGTCATATTGAGCTACGCAAGAAATATAGCCCTTTCTTCCATTTATACTTATTCCTACAGAGCATTCATGAAATTAATGGGTTTTGCTGGTAATCCAGGGGGAAGATGAGAGAGAGGTTTACTTTACATCAGTGAAAACCACCTCCCCGGCCAATAGATACGGTCATCCTCAACTACCCTATGACTCAGTCCTGTCCAATAGAACTTTCTATGATGATGGAAATGCCCTACTTCTGCACTATCTCGACAGTCATTACCAGCCACATGTGGCTTTTGAACACTTGAAATGTGGCCAGTATGACTGAGAAATTGAATTTTGGATTTATTTAATTTTAATGTCTTTAAATTTAAATAGGTCTATGTGACTAGTGGCTACCATATTTATAACACAGCTCTAGTTCCTTCCTTGCAGACTCATGAGCTTTTCACCCACGGAGTCCCAGACTCTCTCCATCTTTCTCACTCTTCTCCCCATCTTCTCAGAACTTCCCTTAATTCATTCCAAGCAACTGGTCCTTCAGCCACGATGCTGCAGCATCTGCTGTACCCACTGACAGTCATGTCTTTGGATCTCTACTTATTATGTGACTCTTGGCAAGCAAGTTAATCTCTTTGAATCTGAGATTCGTGGCCTCTAAAGTGGGGATAATAATAGTTACCATCTCATTGAGTTAAACTGGGAATTGAATAAGCCAATACATATAAAGTGGAATATATATGCCAAATGAGCCTAGTTAGCAAAGGTCATCCCAAAGGAAGCCATTTTTAGGGGCACCTGGGTGGCTTAGTTAAGCATCTGCCTTCCACTTGGGTCATGATCTCAGGGTTCTAAGATGGAGCCCTGCAGGGCGATCCCAGCTCAATGGGGAGTCTGCTTCTCCCTTTACCCTCTCCCTGCTCATGCGCTTTCTCTCTCTCTCTCTCTCTCATTCATTCTCTTTCTCAAATAAAGAAATAAAATATTAGGGGCGCCTGGGTGGCTCAGTGGGTTAAGCCTCTGCCTTCGGCTCAGGTCCTGATCTCAGGGTCCTGGGATGGAGCCCTGCATCGGGCTCTTTGCACAGCAGGGAGTCTGCTTCCTCCTCTCTCTCTGCCTGCTTCTCTGCCTACTTGTGATCTCTCTCTTTCTCTGTTGAATAAATAAATAAAATCTTTAAAAAAAAAAAAAGAAAGAAAATATTTTTTAAAATTGGGATTCCTAAAAGCAATCCTGATGATGAGTGTAAGAGCTAAAATTTTGGGGGCAACTGAGTGGCTCAGTCGTGTCTGCCTTCCAGGTCATGATTCCAGGGTAGTAGGATGGAACCCCGCATCGGGCTGCCTGCTCAGCAGGAAGTCTGCTTCTCCCTCTCCCACTCCCCCTGCTTGTGTTCCCTCTCTCACTGTGCCTCTCTCTGTCAAATAAATAAATAGAATCCTTTAAAAAAAAAAAAAAGAAAATTAATATTCAGTTCCTCAGTTGCCCTTTGTCACATTTCAAGTACTGGATAGCCCCATGTGGCCAGTGACTATCATACTGAACATGGAAGATACAGGAAAATAGCAGCAGAACATTATTACTATCTCCTAGAACCTAAACTCAAGAGAGAGTAATATCCATGATAGGTTAGAAAACCAGTTACCCTGGGAATACTGATCAATAGCAGATACGTCCTGTTCATCAGTTTCACTCCCTCATTCTTGCCAGCCAATCTGTATTCCCACATTTCATTTTTTCCTTCTATTCCTTGCTCTCCCATCTCCACAGCGCTAATGAAATGTATTTAATAAATATCAATAAAATATTGTAGACTTAATTTCCAATGTTATCAAGAATATTTTCTTCAGAATTTATTTTCTTCCAAAACTTCACAGCAGATGAGATTATGTCTTTCTTTTTATTAATACTAGGTCATATCTGGCAAAACACCAGGCATAATTCTATTCCTTTTCTGCAGCCATAGCATAGCTAGGCACAATAGGTAATTTAATTAACATTTTTTATTTAGTCCTGTTTGCCCACAGGTTGACAGAGCCTGACATAAGATGGTGAAGGAAGGAGAGGATCTAGTATGTGTGACCAGTATGTGTGCCCACAGTGTTCAGATCCATATACAACTTTTTTTTAATTAATTGTAGATGACAGAAGCTTGTCTGGTCAGTTAATGAATGTTCGCCCTTTAAGCTGCTATTCTTTTGGTCATCTGCTCCCAAAGGAAATGTTATCATTAGTACATGATGGAAACTTTCTTCCAACATACAGAAACTTATCCTTAGAGCACACAGTATTGTTCTGGATGTTTTTCTGAATACTGAGTGCCAGAAAGCTCCTGTTTTAATCTTTGTAAGAGTATAAGTAAATGTACTTGGTAGAGAAATAACATGGTTGATTGTCCTGAAAAAAAAAATGTAGTTAGTACTTGTTTTCATTAGAAGAAAACAGAAACAAGTAAATAAAGTCTTTTAATATACTATTAAAATAAATAATGAAAGTAAAAACAAGTGACTATTGATCTTCAAAAATAAAATTTAGCTGTACATTTTGGGTGTTTTATGTGCAAATGGGAAGGTATCCACATGCAAACCCAGGTGGTTTGAGTCAGATTCTGTCAATCCTTAAATACTATGTGGCCTTGGCCTCAGGCAAGCTGCTTCTCTGAGCCTTTTGTTTTCAGACACCTCTACAGGTCAGAGTTCCTACACCCACCCTCCCAACTCTAGGTTGAAGAATATCTTGGGTCAGTTTCTCCAGGAAACAGACTCAGATTTATTGGCAAGAGTTTTCTGGAAGAATGCCCTTCAGAATACCAGGGCCGGGGCAGGGGGTGGCTAAAAAAAGCAAGGCTGAGCAGAAGGAGAAATTGGGTTACAACGAACAGCAACAGTCTTCAGTTGATGCCGCAGAAGCTCTAGAGTTGGGATAATACTTCAAAATTGTCCCAGACGGAGACAAGGGGCCCGGACTTAAACTTCACATTGAACAGCCATGCTATGAGGGCTGCCCTTTGGCTAATGGCAATTCACAGAGAAGGATGTCAGCTGCCAGTGTTCTCAGGAGCTGGGGAAATGAGTGCCTAGGTCCTGAAGGAGAGATCTGGACAGCATCGACTATAAAGAAGGAAGCCCATCTCATTTCCTGTGTAGGGGTAGTACCCATTTTGTTCAGATGTGTGGGCTGACCTCTGTGACCCAGGCTAGGCAGTCACAAGCATCCACAATGAACCACCTGTTTTAGAAAGAGTTCCCTAGAAACAAACCCTGAGATTAAGATTCATGTTAAAGTGATTGATTAGGAAACATTCCCAGAACAAGCCAGCAGAGAGGTGAAACCAGAGAAGAAAGAAGGCCAGCAAGGTTATCAAGTAAAATCCTACAGCTGGTCACTGGCTCGATTCTACAGGGAAGTTCTGGCAATAGTATTTGTCCTTCTTCAGAGCTATCCCCATTAGGGGGCCAGAGAGTAGCATATTATACCCTTGCACCTATTAACCTTTGGTTAAGGACATGTCTGGGAGAACTCCTAGGTACTCCCAACCCCCCAAGTATAGGCAAATTGGATTCCAGACATTTGGGGGCAACCCTTCAACAAAGACACAGATACTGGGAATGAAAGCATGCAGGTAGCCTGTGTGCATTAACATGGCAAAGGGGTTGGAGAGGCGATGGATGGACAATTCTCAGCCAAAAACCTGAGTACATCTTTCTTAATTCCACATGTGGTGTTACATGGGCAACAGCTGAGCTCAATTGTTCCATTTCTTTGTCACTGTCTATGCTCCAAAGTAGAAGAGGAAATAATCAAGTTTGTTAATCACTCCTTTTTTTTTAGCATAATAACACATTCTCCTATAAGCAAATGCTTACAAAAGAACACACACATTTACATTTATCCCAAGGACAAGCAATAAGTATTAGATCAGGGCAATCCTAATGGAAATTAACAAAATACAGCATCATTGTCGTGACCAGAACTAATCTTGGATTCATCCCACAGTTTTTCACAATACATCATCTTCACGTCCAAGTAGGATTTTGAAATAGAATGCTTTTAAACCCATATATGATGTTATTGGAGAATTTATCCTAAATCTCATATGCTTATTTATATAATACTAGGAAAGTTTCTTTCTAGTTTAACCTGTGAACAATAACTTTCTGAATTGTTTTAAAAATAGTTTTAAAGAGTTTTTTGCAATGATATTCCATACATACAAGTATTTATGAGATCATATTTCCTACAGTAATAATTAAAGCTGTGTTAAATTTCTTTGCCTCCTGTTAAAACTTGTAACCTGTTTCATCAGTTGACTTCTATAAACAGCTAAGACTCACATTAAGGAGGATCATTTCAGGCTAATTCCTCATTCCCAAGTAATACTCTGTTGGCCAAAACTTAAAAATCAAGAGAGTCCCGCAGTAGGAGAAACACCGTAAGGACCTGGATATTAGGCATCTTTTATGGGGGAGGGGGCATTTTGAGGGTATAACCCTATCTTTATAATGATAAACAAAACAAAAGGAAACCCACATTAACCACACCTGAATGTTGGTGCCCAGTGCAAGTGGGAAAGGGGACTATTAGGCAAGCACACAAGCTTTACTAGACCTGCCATAAATTGGCTTTTTTCTCTACCTTTTTCTTAGAGTTTCCTATAACTTTATTGATCTTCTCTACAAATATAATACTAAACACATTTTTTAAATTAACATTTAATGTATTATTTGTTTCAGGGGTACAGGTCTGTGAATCATCAGTCTTATACAATTCACAACACTCACCATAGCACATACCCTCCCCAATGTCCATCACCCAATCACCCTCTCCCTAACCCTCAACCCCCCCAGCAACCCTCAGACCAAACACATTTCTATGCAAAGACTGAGGAATAAGGTTTATTCTCTTTCACTATACGGCCATTTTGAAGAAATGCCTTAGGTATGCCATCCAGTAGCAACACGATCTCATACTTGAAAAATCTTTCAAGTGTAATTGAAAACACTGTAGTATGTATGTAATAAGCACATAATTTGCTAAGTGTCCAGATGATATATATATATCTATATTTGTTAAAAACATGATTTATTTTAAAAATCATAGATAATTTAGAAAACACTTGCAAAGACTGCTCTATGGGGCCATCAGGCTAGAAATTACTAATGAAGTAGATTTTTATTTCTGTTACTCAATAGGTAAAGCATGGCAAGTATAAATATATTTATATTTGGTCAAGTACATACAATTTAATACTATTCAGGGATTTTAAAAGAAAGATTACAATCTAAAATACAGAATTATTTGTAATTCTTGGAGAATTAAAATTTTTGTTCAATTTGCTCAACATTATATTGTTGGAATATTTGCTTTGTTTTCTAAATGCCTGTGGTTAAGTATATAAATTACTATGAAACACAAAAAACTTCTAATCACTAAAAAACTGCAGTGAGCTAAGACAATTTGGCCCTGTTATAACTCAAATTTCTTATCTGCAGAAAGGAGAGACACAATGTCTTATCGCCTGCATTTTATCTGATTTTGATTGGGAATTCGAGCTATGTTTCTTATTCTGTTGAAGGCATAGTGAAACCAGACAAAGGATCTCGAGGTAAAGAACAGGAAACGGGTATTGATTTCCTTTATCCACCTCGGTCTCTTCGTATCTTTTTGTATTGTACTATGATGGATTAGGGGGGCAGGCCAGCAAATGTTTCACATTTGCTACCGATTTGATGGGCTTTGGGAAAAAAGGATTTGAGGCATAGGCTAGTAGAGTCCTTAAAATCAGGTCTGGGTCAGAGTGATAAGTAGCAAAGCATATGTTCCCTGTATCAGAAGGCTCTCAACCTTCTACCTAACATCTTATTTAGCTCTCCCTAGCGCACCACACACACACACACACCCCCCTCACCAAAATAAATACTGATATATATATATATATTTTTTTTTTTTTTTTAGATTTTATTTGTTTATTTGAGAGAGAGAGAAAGCATGGGAGGGGGAAGGGCAGAGGGAGAGAGAGAAGCAGGCTCCCTACGGAGCAGGTGGGGTGGGGCTCAATCCCAGGCGCCTGAGATCATGACCAGAGCTGAAGGCAGGCCTTCACCAACTGAGCCACCTGGGTACCCATGATGCTTTTCTTAATATAAGATTTCTTTTGACCACTTCTATCTTTCTTTTCTCTGGAGTATATATAATCATCAAATTATGCTTTCTCATTCTCACTTGTAATCTTCCAGGTCAGTTTTTCTCAAAGCGTAGTCCATGAAGACAGTGTATCCAAGCCATATAGGATAAAACACAGATCCTGAAGGAACTGAACCAGGGTCTCAGGCTGGATGCTCAGGAACCTGAATTTCCCTCACAAGAATCTTGTGCACACCTAAGTCTGAAAGTAACTGCTATAGCTCATTGTTCGGATTTAAATGCTAAATTAAATAAATGAATATACAGCCCTTCCAAGGGCTATCTGACACCCGTAAAAAAGAAAATGCAAGATTAAGTTGAGGCAGTATACAAGTTTCCCCTGCCTCTGGACCACCCCAGCCCCTTTCTCCTTACTTCTTTAAGGGCTTTGCCATTCTTCTTTCTCAGCAATAAATTTTTTATGACATAATTAAGCAGTCACTGTCTGAATGTTTCCAATCCCTCATCCTATCCCACTCTACCTTTCTATTTTCTCCTCCTTTTAGGATAGTGACGTTCAACAAATTGAAAAACTAAAGACAAAATAATTCTAGTAGAAATGTAACAATAGAGTGAATGGCTTTGTACCAGATAGCATCTAGGCAGTTGTGCAGCAGGAAGTCTGTTCTAGCCTCCTTCGTTCCCACCCACCCCCATCTCCCCACAACCCCTCCCCCCAACCCGGTCCCACAGTCCCTCTCCTTCCAGCCATCCAGTCACCTGAAGGATGTTACCAAAATAGCAAGTCACCCAAACTTCCTTCTGGAACAGGGCATCTCAGGAACCATATCTTTTGTGTTTCCCTTCTACCCATAAAAGCTGCTCTGGCTTCTAGGTGAATAAAATAAACAACAAATCAATCTCCAAGAAAATTTTCTATTTTGGTGTTTTTCATCATGCTATGGATTTTATTTTCAGATCAACTTTTTTTGAAATGGAATTACATAGAATAAAAGTCAGCTATCTTAAGTGTACAGTGCAAAGGGTTTTAACAACATATACCTGTGCAACTGTCTCCACACTCAAATTGTATAACGTTACTCATCACCCCAAAAGGAATTATCCTGCCCCTTTGCAGTTAATCTCAGCCCACACCTGACCTCCCAGCCCCAGGCAACTGCTGGTCTCTTTCCATCATTGCAGATGAATTTTGCCTGCTCTAGAGTTCATACAGATGGAATCATACTATGGATAATTTTTGTGTCTGACTTTTTTCCTCTCAACATAATGCTTTTGAGGTCCTTTATGTTGTTGTATGGATGGATATACAGTTTGTTTATCCATTCTCGTGTGGTGGTACATTTGGGCTATTTCCACTTTAGAACTATTATGAGCAAAGCTGTTACCACCATTGTATACAATTCTTTCTTGGACATAGCTTGTCATTTCTCTTGAGTAAATATTTTGGAGCAGAATATATGTGTCCTATGGTAAGTTTATATTTGGCTTTATAAAAAAAAAACTGCCAAAGAGTTGTCTAAAGTGGTGGTATAAGTTGTTGAATTACTGTACTGTACACCTCAAACTAATATAACAGCATGTTAACTCTACTGGAATTAAAATAAGATAAAAATAAGATAAAAATACTGTATATATGCAGTATACAAGAGTTCCAGTTTTCCCACATCCTCATGAATGCTTATTATTGTCAAACTTTTCACTTTTTAGCCCTCTGGAAAGGTGTGCATTGGTACCTCACTGTGATTTTAGTTTGCATTTCTCTGATGACTAATGATGATGAGCATCTTTTCATGTGTTTTTTTTTTTTTCCCCATTCATATAGCCCACACCCACCAAGGTAGCTGTTAAAATCTTTTGCCCATTTAAAGTGGGTTACTTGTCTTATACACACAGTACTTTTGATACTGAACTCAAAGGACCAATTCTAATGATACGCATCAGACATAGTGGTAAAGGGTGGAGTCCTCTTTTGTATAGAAGACATGGGATTTTACTCCATAGAAACTGTAAATTACTGGAAACCAGTCTTAAATTGCCCCTGCTTTGTTTTGGTGTAACACCAAGTGGTTAGGCACACAGACTACAGCTGGTCAGCCTAGGCTCACACACTGGCTCCACCACTTACTAAATGCATGACATCAGGCAAGATGCCCAATCAATCTGTGCTTCAGTTTCCTCTGCCGTAAAATGGGACAATGCTTAGCTCACAGGTTTGCTGTGATATTTAAAGCGCTTTGAATAGTTCAAATATGGAGTAGCACTCAGTAAATGTTTGCTGTTATCAGGAGGAAGAATCTGTGTTTTGTTCATTTAAACGTTCACTCAACAAGATTTCTTTCCATAATCCTTGTCTATATATTTATCATCTCTCTCCTCCAGTCCTCGATTCTGTTTCTACAACTTTTTCTAGATAAGCAGTATCTGGAGATTTATTTTCCTCTGGCTCTCAGGTGATTTGCAAAAGCAGTGGCAGAGAGGGTAGGTTTTACCTGAATGGGTTTAAATTTTATATCAGTTTATGCCTATTTGCTCCTTGGAAACCTAATCCTTTTTTTGAATTATTTCAACAAGTCCTGAGATGACTTAAAACTCAAGAGAGGGAAGAAAAACTAGACTCATCCCAGCAGGAGGCTGGGAGTAACACTTGATAATCAGATTATTTTATGTCAGGGGAGAAAATCAGTTGCCTCCAAGACAAATGGAGGAAGTGAAACTTAACATCTTTTGGCTTTGAACTTCAGGAAGCCCTAAAAATTCCTGAAAACACGTATTAAATGAAAAAGAAAAAATTAAGATGTAGTCGATTAATAGAATAAAAGAGAAAAACCACAGGATCATCTCAAAAGACACAGAAAAAAACCACATGATCATTTCAATAGACACAGAAAAAACATTTGAAAAAATCCAATATTCATTCATAATAAAAACTCTCAAACTAAGAAGAGAACTTCCTCAACCTGATAAAGGGCATCTATAAAAAACCCACAGCTAACATTATACTTAATGCTTGAAATATTGAATGCTTTCCTTCTAAGATCAGGAACAAGGCAAAGATGTCTGCTTTCACCAGTTTTATTCA
Source organism: Lontra canadensis (assembly GCF_010015895.1). Classification (NCBI taxonomy): domain Eukaryota; kingdom Metazoa; phylum Chordata; class Mammalia; order Carnivora; family Mustelidae; genus Lontra; species Lontra canadensis. The sequence continues at coordinate 5,888,043 of NW_022631014.1, forward strand.
ACTTTGCACAGGAGTTTCTATAGCTAGTGCAATAAAAAAATTTTTTTTTAAATTAAGGGCATCGAGAATGGAGAAAAAGAAGTAAAACTGCCATTAACCATAGATGACATGATCCTATATGAAAATCCAAAGAAATCCACAAAAAAATTTCCAGAACTAATAAAGGACTTAAGCAAGATAATTAATTGTATCTCTTTATATGTTAGCAATGAAAAACCAGAAATTTAAGTTTAAAAAATGATTCCTTAACAATAACAACAAAGAGAATAAAATACTTAGGAATAAATTTAATGGAAGAAATGTAAGACTTGTATGCTGAAAACTATAAAACGTCATTGAAAGAAATTAAAGAAGACCTAAATAAATGGAAAGACATTTCATGTTCCTGGACTGGAAGACTAAATATTGTCAAGATGGCCACTCTCCTCATATTGATCTATAAATTCAATGTAATCCCTATCAAAATCCCACCAGCGAGGCTGGAAAAATGAATTTCCTTGTTAGCTTGCTCCTGACTATTGTTGGTGCCCAAGACAAAAAGTACAAACGGGAACAAATGGGAAGTCCCAACCATAGCCTGCCCTCTTCTCTTCTCATCCCCTGGTTCTGCCTTACCCTATGAAAGGCTGTATGGGATGATGGTGTGTGTGTGTGTGTGTTTGTTTGTGTGTGTCTACCCTTCCAACCTAGGGTGGTGCGTGATAGAAACATAGTCCCCTTTCAGGACAGACCCAGGGCAGAGATCCAAGCAGTTGCTAGGAAAAAAAGCCATTTGGGCAGATAATTCCACAGTTCTGTTTATCAGAGGCATGGTCTAGAAGCAGAGGCATGGGCTCCAGATGGACACATTCCCTTGGCCCCACAGACTTATTCATAAGGGAACCAGAGCTTTTCTCTGAAGCAATGCTTCTCAGAACTTTCATATGCAAACAAGTCCCTGGGATCTTATTAAAATGTAGATTTAGTAGGTCTGAGGTAAGGTATGATGGTCTGCATTTCTAACAAGTTTCCAGGCTAGGCTCTGCTGCTAGTTCGTGGAACACACTTTGAGTAGCAAAGCTGTAAAATCAGTGGCCCAGATTAGGGGTTTTACTGAACTGTGGGATGGGAATAACATCTGTGGGAGTGAAAGGTTGCTTCAGTGTCATCAAACCTTCCTCACCTAGGTGATGACTGACGGTGAGCCAGTAGTCATGGAGTCTTGAGGAGCTCACAGAGTAATGGTAAGTCAGATTTCAACAAGTGCAAGTAATTACATAAAGAGGAATAATAGAAAAATATATGAGGCACATATGTGACACAGCAGAAGTGAGTGTTGTCTGGACAGAGCATTGAAGGAGGGGCTGGACTTCATAGAGAACAATGAGGGAAAGGGGATTCCAGGCAAAAGGAAAGATGGATCTGTTAGCAGACTGTATTTTCCAAAAATGGCTGCAGCAATATCTCTAGTCCCATAAAAACTTCTAGAAACTTGTCACTCCCCTATCAAGAGGTGAAGTTTAATTCCCTTCTCCTTGAATCTGGGTGGATGTATGATGGCTTCCATGAGTACAATGTGGAGGGATGACAATATGTGATTTATGAGGTTATATTAGGAAAGAGTATGTAGTTTTTGTCTGGGTTTCTTGGGATGGTCGCTTTTGGAACCCTGCCACCATACTGTGAGGAAGCCAAGAAATCCATGGAAAGTCCCTGTGGGGAGGAACTGAGGTCCCCACCCAGGACTCCTGTAGAGCTCCTAGCCAACAGCTAACACCAGCTTGCCCACCATGTGAATGAGCCATCCTGAAAGCAGGTCTTCCAGCTCTCAGTGAAACTGCTCCAAGTGATCATGTGTCATGGAGAGATAAGCCATTCCCACCAAGCCCTGACCAAATTTCAGATTCATGAGTGAAATATATGATTGCTCTTATTGAAATTACCAACTTTTGGCTTCTTATGTAACAATAGATTCCAGGAATTGTATTTAAAGGTAAAGAGGTATGGAACGGTGTGGTATTTTAAAACATGATATCAATAAGAGCACATTTATGTATAACTCAGCTATGAGAAATGAAAACAAAAATTTGGGAAATGTTGGGGAAGTTGAATTTGTGGTATGAAAGGAAAAAAAGCTTAGTAAATAGACCATTAACAGTGTAAATGTGAGGAAGTTGTACTGTGTAGTTGACCATGTTTGGATTAATTATCATGCATGGCTCTCTCAGAAAATATTCTAGATATGAATGTAAATGTATCTGTTTAACAAAGTTTTCTTGTGGGAAAAAAGTTAAATCCTTATTGAAAAGAAAATACTAATAATTTGCTGTTGTGTGTGCTCTGTAGATGAAGCCCAAGTTGATAATTTCCAAAGAAATCAATTTATAGTTTTTACTACCAAAATGAAAGCATAACATAATTTCAAAAGCATTGGAAAGGCTACCTGACTTCTTTAGTGGGGGATAAGTTTCATTATTCTTGAAATAAAAGTATGTAATTCTGACCTGCCATCCATACCCTCATTTTCTCCCCAAAAAACACATCTCTAAGAGAACCAAAAGTTTCTGGAAGAGGTAAAATTTGTGACTATTCTTTAATGCTCACAACCTCATTTTCTAGAGGCCCAAGGAGCAGTGGGTATATGCTAATTTGAGAGAGAAAGATTTAGAATGTACTAAATAGATACACCAAGATTATTTCCTAAGCTGTGGGTCTCCTGAAAAAAAATTTTTTATTATTCTTTTGACCCTAATCTAACGTTTAGTTGAAAAGCAATATCCCCATGCAGCATGGGAATTTATGTTACATTTAGGAGTTCAGAATCAGATTCCTAAACTGGAGATCGCAGGTGACAATCTGCTTCCTTCTGCTGTGGGCTAAGCTGACTCCTCCTGGAAGACTGCATTCAGTTCCTGAACACTATATTTTAAGAGAAACACAGACAAATTAAAGAGCATTTAGAAGAGATTGATTTAAATGGTGAGGGAACACAAACCTGTGTCCGATAAGGGACAAATGAAGAAAAAGGGAATGTTTAATTTAGGGAGAGGACAACTCATGGGGCATATTAGACATTTTTTAAATAATGTAAAAAGTTTTCTTGCAGAAGAGCTGTTAGTATTATTGGATAAGCCAAATCATAATGAGAAAAGGATCAGAAGGCAATGTAGGGGTGAAGAAGGTCAAAACTGTTCAAAGATGGAGTCAACTTTCAGGGGACGAGAGAGGTCCCATCTCTGGAGATCTCCAAGAACGTTATTTTGAAAGAATTCTAAATCAGACAGTGGTTGGGTTAGACATCATGCCAAATCCTTTTCACTATTGCCGAGAGGTCTGAACTCCTTCAGAGTCCCCTGTATCATCTTCTCTGAGAGTCACCAGGTGAGCTCCCACATGTGCTTATAACACAGTCCCTTCTTTCCTGCCAGTGCCTCCCTGGGCCAGAGTTGCACCTCTGCAACGAGGCTCTGCTGGCTCCCACACCCTTCCATAGACACTATCCTGTCAATTCCCTCAACATGGCAATGGCTGACTTCCTCTCTTTCTTGGGTTACACTATGCGGTTGTTGGCAATCCAGAACCCTATAATGTCAAATGTATCTTATGGGTAAATAAATGGCTCTTAGTTCTTAGTCATGGACATTTCCCCCCTTGGACTTAACCAGTCTGTGGGGGCTTGAGCTGGAATAATCAGGGAGCAACAGATTTTATGTCTTGCCTAAAATTGGCTTTATTCAGAGTGATGTACTCATTGTCTGTAAGTAAATAATCTAGGTCTCCAATCTTCTTTTTTTTTTTCTTTTCATTTGTTCTTCTCAGGATGCTCGATGCTTGGCCCCTCATTTAAATATCCGATCCCTAAGGGCATACCTGATATTCTGAATCCCAGGTTAGACTCAAGCTGTGGGCTTGTCTTCTTCCCTTTCCCTATCTGCCTCCACCCTACATGATTCCATGACTGGAGGAGTGAGAACCAAAAAAATGAGGAAAATAAAGATAACAGATGAAAAAGATTTCATTGAAGAGGAAGGGAAAAGAACAATGTGGCATGGATGGCTTAATTAAAAATTTGAAGTGAATTAAAAAAAAATTCAATATGATGTTTATACTACTAAATAGTGTGACAGAAAGAAGTACTTGTGTAATTTAGTGATAACAATGTAATTGGTCATCCTCCACAAAACCACACTGATAAAAACCTAGCCTATATATCAGGAAAAAAGATCCAGCAGCTTGCTGGAAGTATTTGCAAAGTGATTTTTATTACTCATTCAATGCTAATTATACATGTTGAGAGTCAAATTAAGAATAAATTATGTATACACAATATAAAGATATTCACACACACACCATATATCCATTGATACTCTCCAACTCATGAGTTAAGAAGCAGCTTGTTGTGAGTGTCCTTGGCAAAGTTAGGCTGAGGATACATGGAGGAAACAGTGTATGTTTGCCCTTTACTCTGAACAAGCAGAAAGATAACTCTATTTAGCTTCTGTCATCTGAACCTTCCTCAGTGGTACATAGCTCCGTAGGGATGCAAATTTGGATGCAGTTTTGGAACAAGTTTGGCTGGGGTGGGGGGAGTCGGGGTGGGGGGCAAAAAAAGCTGACTCTGAATTCTTACGTGTTCTTCAGAGCAAACTTTGGTGGGGCTCTTTCTCTTACCTTTAAGAGAGAGAGGAGTGATGAGAGTTAGTGAGAAAGTTAATACTCTATTCACTCTATTTGCAAACCTCCAAAGAAGTCAGGTATTTGTTTTGATTTCTGAGGCCAGTCTATTGCATGTTGAGCACAGCATAAAGTGGAGTGGTGCGCAATAGTAGCATGGGTGAAGAAGGTCATCCAAGTTAGCAAGCCCAAGACAGTAGACAAACAGAAGTCTAGTATCAAACTATATTCATGAATATGGAGTTCTGCTGACAAAGAGGCAACGCGAGGGTGCAGCTCTGAGGATACATGACTTGGATCACTCTTCAACAAAGCACTGTCTTATCAGAGGTAAAGCATTTAGTTTGCTGACAGCTTCCAGCTGTATGTGCATTTGGGACCCATCTTAGCTATGGAGCCAAGGACATGATCTTCCTGGGAAGTCTTAGCAAATGACTAAGCATGATGGAAACATCAGGATCTGGCCATTTCTGCCCAACATGGAACTGTTTTGTTTTTTTGTTTTTTGGGGTTTTGTTTTGGTTTGGTTTGGTTTGGTTTATTTATTCATTTGACAGAGAGAGACAGCCAGAACAGGAACACAAGCAGGGGGACCAGGAGAGGGAGAAGAGGGCTTCCTGCCGAGCAGGGGTCCCAATGTGGAGCTTCATCCCAGGACCCTGGGATCATGACCCGAGCCAAAGGCAGATTCTTAACAACTGAGCCACCCAGGCCCCCCCGTGGAACTGCTCTGTGGGCGATGTTTGCACTGGAGCTTTTGTTGGGCTGGACAGGCCTTCCTCAGAGCTACCCCAGAGGCTGAGGCTCTTCCTACCCAATCTTCTCTCCTTCCTCCCTCCCTTCACAGGGATCAGGCAAGTTTGCATGGTAGCCTGAAGGATGTCACTGCCTACTCCTGCTACTTTCCCCTATTTATTTCTTTCATAGGTGCATAGGTAAGTCTCTTGCATTCCTAACTACATCTTGGTGTCTGCTTCCTGGAAAACTCAGCTGATATGGGGGGATGCTGGTGTTCCAAGACACAGCATGAATAGGGCCATACTAGTAAGAGAAGTGACTGATTGAGGGCTGGCTCTGACCCTTGACTTCTTTCATGATATCTTCCCTGGAATATTAATCCCAGAGAGCCCAAGGAAATTGTTCTTCTGTAGAGTATTTATAGTAAGTCCTGGTCAATAGAAAAATATAACAGAATGGAAAGAAAGTGAAAGGAGTGGAAGAATCTTTATTCTTTTACATTCACAAAAATTGTGGCCTTCCATGAATATGTGAATATACTAAAAAATCATCATTATGCCATATTTTATTATTATTATTTTTAAAGATTTTTATTTATTTTTTTGAGAGAGAGAGAGTGAGAGAGAGCATGAGATGGGAAAAGGTCAGAGGGAGAAGCAGACTCCCCATGGAGCTGGGAGCCTGATGCAGGACTCGATCCCAGGACTCCAGGATCATGACCTGAGCCGAAGGCAGTTGCTTAACCAACTGAGCCACCCAGGCGCCTTATGCCATATTTTAAATTGGTGAATTGTATGGTCTGTGAATTATATCTTAATAAAGGTGTAATTTAATAAAATCTGTGCATTTCCAAGTAGAAAAGGGAATAGCAAGATGACTGCAGAGGAAAATAAAAGCAATAAGTGAAAGACAGCAAATCGTACCTTTTTTTTTTTTTTTTCATTTTGGCCTTATATAAAGAGATTTCACAGTTTTTCTTCATGGAATCTGCAGAGAGGGCCAGAGGGTTCATAAAGCTCTGGAAAATATTCATTAATATACTTTCTGAATGTAAAAGAAATAGTAAAGAGCTTATGCATTCTTTGAAATGGCTGTTAAAATGAATGACATGGAACAATTACATCTACTTGCCCAAATTCCATAATTTGGAGAAATGGCAGTTGAAAAAGCAGTTATATTCATTCATTTGGCCAACACGTAGGAAGTGCCTACTCTTTATTCTAAGCATAGTCTCTGCCCTTGAGCAGCTCACAGCAAACTAGGGGACATAGGCTTTTAAACAGTGTAGGATGCAGGGAAACATGCTGCTGTGACGAACCGGGAGACTTTTTGCAAGAAAAAGTGGCAAACTCAAGACAGATCATAGCACCCAGACTTGAGGGTGACATGACCTCCTACTTAACAAAGCACTAGGAAGACTAGTATCTCATACTTGTATGACAGTTATTTTGTTTAAAGCTCTATTTAGGTAGCTTATATGCATTAACTCATTTAATCTTCTCTCCTACCCTGGGTATCAGCTATTAAAATAAGCCCCATTCATAGACAAGGAATCTGAGCCAATGAGACGGTAAGTACCCTGTCCACGATCATGGCAAGAAAGAAGTAGAGCCAGGACCATGAATCCAGACAGCCCACTTCCAAAGCATCTCTGTACTGGGTAAGAAAGGCAAAATCAGGCACTGCCTTTCCTTTGTTCTGTCTTTGTCTCCTTCAGACTTTTGCCAACTTCCAAACATTTTTTTTATTTATTGTACTAATAGCAGTGTAATAGTTTTAACAAAAAGAACCTTATCTATAATCTCATTGCTCAATAAATCCCTGACTCTTAGATATCATTATTTGTTCCTTTGTTCTGATGATAGTCTTTATCAGAGCAGATTTTTTCTATTGTTCTCCTATGGGGTCTAAGGATGGCTCCTCTGAACCACCTTTCCTTTTTCCCATTCCTGGCCTATGCTCTCTCTGGTTACCCTTTACCCATATCTCAGCACCTACTTAGACCCCACTATATTTCTGAGAAGTTCGAAGTAATGGCCCATTTCAGCACTGAGTGGGACTCCTCGCCCCACAGAAACTCCCACAGTGGTAGCATTCTTGATACATAGAGGACTTGAGGGAACATCCTCATCAGAAAGCATGTGTATTAATTATCTACTGCTGCTTGAGAAATTACCCTCAAAACTTAGTGGCTGGAAACAACATTATTATCTCAAGGTTCAAGAGTGGTTTAGCTGGATGTTTCTGTCTCAGGATCTTTCATGAGTTTGCACGGCCTATGTTGAGCAAGGTTGCAGCATCTGAAGACTTGACTAAGGTGGAAGAATCTCCTTCTGAGTTTGCTCATATGGGTGTCAGTAGACCTTAGTTTCAAGTCAATGGGCCTCTCCATAGGGCTGTTTCCAATATGTCAGCTAGCTTCCCCCAGAGTGAATGATGAGGATGAGAGAACCAGCAAGAAACCAAGATGGAAGTCCTAATATATTTTATATACTAATCTCAGAAGTGAGGTACTATCATTTCTTATCATTTGTTAGCCAGCCCTAGTATGAAGTGGGAGGGAATTGCACAAGGGTGTGAATACCAGGGGTGGGGATCATTGGGGACATCTTAGAAGCTGACTACTGTATTTGGGCAGGGACCAGGGGTGGGTGGAGCAGCCAGAATTCTGTGTTTGCATCTTAATTTATGTAAATGGTGAAATGGCAGTTGAAAGAGCAAGTACATTCATTCATTTGACCGACATTTAGGGGGTGCCTGCTCTGCACATTTTTGCAATGTACAGTATGTATAATTGTACATGGCAGCCCAGGTGGCAGTCCCTCACCAAGGGCGTTTGTCCTCAGCATTCTTCCATTACCTGTTAGGAATTCATTTATTCATGCATTCAACAAACGTTTTTAAAAATTAAGTTTATTAAGTTTTAAATGTTAATTCCAATGTAGTTAGCATACTATACATAACATATAGTTATATCAGTTTCAGGTGTCCAATATAGTGATTCAACAATTCTATACATTACTCAGTGCTCATCATGATATGTGTGCTCTTTTTTTTTTTTTTTGAGATTTTTAAAAAATTTATTTGTCAGAGAGAGCACAAGCAGGAAGACTGACAGGCAGAGGCAGAGAGAAGCAGGTTCCCCACTGAGCAAGGAGCCTGATTCAGGACTCGATCCCAGGACCCCAGGATCATGACCCGAGCCAAAGGCAGCCGCTTAACTGACTGAGCCACCCAAGTGTCCCGATACGTGTGCTCTTAATCCCCATCACTTTTTTTACACTCCCTTCACCTGCCGCCTCTCTGGTAATCCTCTTTTGCATCAAACATTTTTTAAACACCTGGTACATGCCTCTGTGTTGGTACAGTACTAAGTAATGGGCTCCTAGGGTCTCAGCTTTAATGGAGCTGCAATTATCCCACATCAGTGTTTTTCCTCTTAAGTATCCAAGACATTCAGAGTGAACACAGAGTGTCCTATAGCCCCTTTCAAGCCAGACTGTAAGCAAAAGATTGTTTTCTTTCATCTCATTCTCACAGGGTCCTAATCTTTGGTAAACTTAAGCTAATAATGATATTTCCTCCAGGGAGTATAATCCAAGTATTTAACAATCCTTGACCATTGGGTGCCTAACAAGAATGGGAGCAGCCTAAACAAGGAGCAGCTTTCCCAGTATGATGCATTTTGCTGAAACCAGTGCAGTTACCCCCAGGTCTTTTCTAGCACACTTCCAGTCATGCTAGAAAACTAATTGTGACTCTACCTACTCATGTACCATACTCCATACTCAGTTGGTGGTAACAAAAATTATAAGAAGGGCCCTATAAGGGGCACCTGGGTAGCTCAGTGGGTTAAGCCTCTGCCTTCAGCTCAAGTCATGATCTCAAAGTCCTGGGATTGAGCTCCACATCAGGCTCTCTGCTCAGCAGGGATCCTGCTTCCCCCCTCTCTCTCTGCCTACTTGTGAACTCTCTCTCTTTCAGTCAAATAAATAAATAAAATCTTTAAAGAAAAAAAGAAGGGCCCTATAAAAACCATTCTTATTTGCCAATTCTAGGGGGGGAAAATGTAGGCTATATATTAAAGCCCAGAAATTAGAAATATAGGAAAGGAGTAAGTTCATGATGATAGATTGATGGATCAGAGCAAGAAATATAAGGCAGGTAAGCTATTTGTTTTTGAGACCAAGTTTGAGTCTTAGGGGAGAGGACTTGAGAAAATCAAGAGAAATCTATTTGTAACATTGGGCTCAAATTAATGTGTCCTGAATTTCATCAACTCCAGAGCCAAACTGCTGATTTCAAATCCCAGTTCTGCTACTCACTAGCTGTGTGACTATGGGCAAGTGACTTAATCTCTCTGTACTTTGGTGTTCTCATCTATACAGTGGGGTCTATTGAATGAAACCAACCTTATGGGGTGTTTGTGAGCTAGTATATGTAAAGTATTTGAACTTTGCCTGGTATAAATCAAGAACACACTAAGTGCTAATTATTATTAGAGAAATTAAAAAGAGTGTCTACTATGTCATTAACAGCAAGAGTTCAATTTCATTCATTGGACCAGTATTTATTGAATATATACATATATATGTATACATATGTATGTATGTGTGTGTGTGTGTGTGTATGTGTGTGTGTGTGTGTGTGTGTGTGTGTGTGTGTATATATATCTCGATGAACCTCAACCAACAAAATTCGTGTTTCCAAAGTACTTATATGTAGAGGAGGGAGTGGTGAGGACCAGGGGAGAAACAGAAGACTAAAATAAACAAGTAAGTAAAAAAAAAAAAAAGACATTAATTTAGATTTATTATGATGATCATGAAAAAAATTAAGCAGAATAAGGGCTATAAGAAGAGCTGAGGGGAGAGGTAAAGGGAAGAATGTTCTAGAGATAGGAAGTTGTTAAGTCAGAAGTATTTAAAGAAATGTTTGGTGTGTTCCATAATAGCAAGAAGGCTAGTGTGGTTGGCAGGAAATGAGAATTGGGTGAAGCTTTATTATGTGATCAGAGGGGGTCCTGATGGAGGGTGGGGGCAGATCATGGGCCATGAAGCCATTGTAAGAATTCTGGGTGTTGCTCTAGGATGGGAAACCACTGAAAGTTTTCTTTTCTTTTTCTTTTAAAGATTTTATTTATTTATTTTACAGAGAGCTAGAGAGAGCCAGAGAGCACAAGTAGGGTGAATGGCAGAGGGAGAAGGAGAAACAGGCTACCCGCTGATCAGGGAGCCAGTGTAGGGCTTGATCCCAGGACCCTGGGATCATGACCTGAGCTGAAGGTAGATGCCCAACCTACTGAGCCACCCAGGCACCCTGCCACTGAAGGTTTTGAGAAGAGGAGAGACCTATATTTTAAAGGACAAAATAGACTGTTGTGTGTCCTGTTGGGGAGGGAATGGAGGGATAGTAGGTAAAGGAAGTAGCAAAATCAGATAGGAGGCTGTAGTTGAGAGATGATGGTAGCTTAGACTACAGTCTGAGCCGTGGGGAGGGAGGTGGGAAGCAGTGGATACTTTCAGGGTGTATTTTTGAAGGAAGCATCAACAGAATTTGCTGATGAATTGGATGTAACTTATAAAACAAAGAGAAAGTTCAGAAATAGGGAAGCTCTGTGAGGATAGGGATTTCTCTCTCTTTCTCTTTCTAAGATTTTTATTTATTTATTTGAGATAGAGATAGAGAGAGAGAGGACATGAGTGAGAGGAGGAGGAGAAGGAGAAGCCGACTTCCTGCTAAGCAGGGAGCTCTACTCGGGCCCCATACCAGGACTTCAGGATCATTACTGGAGCCAAAGACAGATGCTTAACTAACCACCCAGGTGCCCTGGATTTTTCTCTTTTATTCCATATCCCAACCAATTAGACAGTGCCTAGTACTCAACATTCTTTGCATTAAAGAAAAGGCAATTCTGATTTGTATTATACCCTTAATTTCTTAAATTCAATAAATAGTACACAGCAGTTATAACATTTGCAGATAATGAAGTACCACAGCAATCATAGTTTCAGCAGTTAAACAGTGAAAAATTTTCCAATTCTTTCACAGAGTTAGAAGTTGACATTGCTGCATTCCTAGCCACCAGCTGCCAATGACCAGGACTAAAAAACAACTTTGATACTTTCTATAACAGAAGGGAACTTTGTTATAAAATATTCATTAAAAAACAAGCAAAACCCAACAGGATATATACCTGAGTATATATACACAAGTAGTCTGTTGGAGAAAAGTATAGAGACCTAGAAACCGGGAATTCTGTCATCTATTCTCACCAAATCATCACAAAACACAATCAGGAAATGAAAATATTAAAATATGGAGATTTAATGAGGTAAAATAAATTATGTAGACACTTAAGGCAATCTATGAAATGTTCTATTTTGGTCATATTCTAAAATTAAAAAGCAAATTTTATGCATTATATGCATAATTGATAATATAATTGATAATAACCCCAGGACATGCTAATATGTAATCTTCCAATACATGTTTTTGAGTTTTAGGGTACAGGGCCTGTTGATATCCTTGGGTGCTGCATAGAAAGGACACCCAAGAACACACCCACTTTTTACTCAATAGTAATTTCTGAAGGCTGAAAGCCAATACCCGCCATCGCCAATTTTCAAGGATGTTATTATTTAATGTTCCTCAAGAAGGATAAAGGGATTTTCAGTTATAGACATGTGTATGGATCTTGACTTGCTCCTGTCCTCTGGGGTCTTACTGCACTGATTTCTGTTGGCTGCTTGAATCGTGCTGGACTCTGGTGGGGCTATCTTCAGCCCTTTGTAGGCTGGACACTTTTGCCACAAAAAGTGACAGCTCCAGGGCGCCTGGGTGGCTCAGTGGGTTAAGCCTCTGCCTTCGGCTCAGGTCATGATCTCAGGGTCCTGGGATCGAGTCCCGCATCGGGCTCTCTGCTCAGCAGGGAGCCTGCTTCCCTCTCTCTCTCTGCCTGCCTCTCTGTCTACTTGTGATCTTTCTCCGTCAAATAAATAAATAAAATCTTAAAAAAAAAAAAAAAAGTGACAGCTCCAGGATATGTGACACATATAGCGACAGCTCCTATATAGAATGGGTCTAGGAGCAGCAACAGTTATCTGTTGGTAAGAGGAGCTAGGGGTAGAGGTGGGGGAAATTGTGTAGAAGCTGAGTTTGCATAGCAGACATAGGGTTTTTTTTTTTTTAATGGTTATTTGGGGTGAAGATTTTAGGGGAACCTAATATTCCCTCCAGTTAGCCACAGCACTGCCACAGTTCCCATTGCCTTTGACTGGGCATTAATGCAGTCCTACTCGTTCTGATAGCTCCTTCTCCTTTCACCTCTCTCCCCAGTATCCCAGGGCGTGAGAAATGGCGTGGAGCTCCTGGGTACCCGTGTACATTCTAGGCCAGGGCAAACCAAAAGACAGAACATTCTTGTTACACTGTAGCGTAAAGAGTCTGAGTTAGCCTTTGCGACCTCTCCAGGATAGTGCGAACTTTACTCATCTTGGGTGCATGTGCGCACCGTGCATCCGAGTTTTGGCTGGTATGTCAGCAGGGTCAGTCCCAGTAGCGTACTTTGCAGACTCTTTGAGGGAAGTCCAGGGCTGCCCTGGATGGGCGTAGAATGCCGCACCCAGTTCCGTCTTAGGGCAACTCCCACCACCCCCAGCCAACATTTCCCTTTAATGCGCGTGCCCGTCAAGGTCCCCGCGTCCCTTCCCCTCAGGTCGTCTCGTCAGCCTCTGTTTCCCTCTCCTCTCCTGTGTCCCTGCCTTCGCTTCTCCGTGGGACTGCCCTCCCCCACCCCCGCCGCTGCTCACTTGCGGGACTCGGCTGTCACTTTACTTTTCCGCGCCGCCTCCCCGCCCCCTCGCCAGGCCGGCCCGGCAGCCCGACTGTGCGCGCGCCCGCCCCCGCCCCCTCGCGGCCGCGCGCGGGGAGGAGGCGGGGCCGAGCGGCCTTGGGGTGCCGGGAGGCGCGCGGCGCGGCACGGCCAACGTGGGGCTCGCGCTCTCGCGGTCTCTCCCGGGCGGGCACGCGAGGACGCGCACTCGCGGGCGCGCGCGCGGACGGCCGGGCGGCGGCAGCGTCTCACGGAGGCGGTGGCTTCACTTTCCAGGACTCAGGGGCGGCCACAGCAGCAGCCGCGGGCAACAGCCTCGGGAGCGGGAGCTGGAACGGCCGCGGGCGGCGGCGGAGGCGCTGAGGGTGAGTCCGGGCGGGCGCGAGCGCGGCGGGTACAGGCGTGGCCGGGCGGCCGGGTGCGTGGTGCGCGGGTCCGGCTTTCGGTGACTAGACGGTCTGCGGGGACACCCCGTCCTCGAGGCCTCCCAGCACTCCCGCCCCCGCAGCCCTCTCTCCCCGCGTTTGGGCTGGAGCCCACGACCTGCGCGGACGCCCCTCCCTCAGGTATTCGCCCGGGCCTCGCCGGTCCCCCCCACCATCCGTCCCCGTCCCCGGCGTCCTCCCTCTGGCGGGCTTCCCCCCCCGTCCCTCCCTGCCCATCTTCTACCCCCTTCCGTTCTCAGTTCCCCATCCTTCGCCACCCTCCCAGCCCCTTTCCTTTCCCAGCCGCATCCTGGAACTAAGTCTTTGCAAAAGTACTGGATAAATGTCACGGTGGAAAGTGCCGGGCTTGATCTTTTGCTATTTTCCCTAATTGCATAATTGCTGCACATGGTGTCTCTCCTGGTGAGTGCCGGGTCTGGCTCCCCCGCCGCGGCACCCCCGTGGCCCTCCTGGGGAAGACCTTGTGGGGTGTGTTTGTGTATACCCTGGTGTGAAGTGTGTGTTGTATTGGTCTTTTGTGAAGCCTAGCGCTTGTCACAGTTTGGAGCTGAAGCCCATTTTTTTTCTGGTCTCTTCTCTGCAGGCCCCCCCCCCCCCCCCCCCCCCCCCCCCCCCCCCCCCCCGGCCTGGTTTGAAACTGGATTCCCTCGGCCCTCCTCCCTCCACTTCTCCCCCTCTCTTCTCTCATAATGTTTTGATCCTTTTGCCCTTTACCATTTCTTTTTTTTTTTTTTTTTTTAAAGATTTTATTTATTTATTTGACAGACAGAGATCACAAGTAGACAGAGAGGCAGGCAGAGAGAGAGAGGGAAGCAGGCTCCCTGATGAGCAGAGAGCCCGATGCGGGACTCGATCCCAGGACCCTGAGATCATGACCTGAGCCGAAGGCAGCGGCTTAACCCACTGAGCCACCCAGGCGCCCGCCCTTTACCATTTCTAATGAAGATAAAGCGTAGCTTCTTGTGGCTTTTTCCCCCCCACGACCAACCAGAAATGTCCAATCCATCTTCCCTTAAGGAAATTAAGGCCGTTTTAGAAAGACATCATCCTGTGCTCGGTGGCTGTTAGACCTATTTGCATGTTTTCAAGATTCATCGTTTTATATTGTGTATTCTTGAGAGTCTACTCAGATATTTTTATTTAAAAGTACAAAGGGAAGTCCTAGGGCTTACCTTGAGATTATCTAGCGCTTTGGAAAGATTTTAAGCTCTTCTTAGGGGTTTTTTTTTTTTTTTTTTTTTTTTATCCTCTATTTTTTAAAAAGTGTGTTTCTGAATATGTGGTAATAATTCAGTCTGGACCTTGGGATTTAAATTTGTCTCAGCGATTTGGATGCTCTGGCTCTTTAGCGTTTTGTATGTGGGTTGATGCTGATGATGGAGTGTTTTCATGTAATGTAAACCCCATTTTATCTCCCCCCGAACATAGCACCTTTTCCTCAAAAATTGTGTTTTATTTTACATTTTAAGAAAGTTTAGAAATTTTAGTAGGAAGACAAATAACAAGATATTACATGACAGAATTAGGCATTTTCTTGTTGTAAAAGCTCAAATGAACATTGCTTTTCCAGTTTTATACCATAAAATGCAGTTATAAGGCTTATCTGGATAGTAATCAAATTTATGAAGTTACTATAGTTGCTTTTACTTATCAGTTATGTTTATAACCGAATCATTTCATTTTTATGGAACAAGTGAATTTCTTTTACTATATTGTTGATTTCTAGGACTGTAATTACTACATAGAGTACATAGCTAATACAGGCTTAATTTGTGTGTTGAAGAAGGAACAATATCTAAACTCTAAATATAACACATTTTTTGAGGAAAGTCTATCTATTTTATGTTTAGAAGCCAAGTTTTAGTTTGAGTCTATATTTAAAAATGTAGATTTAAATATCTTACTAGCTTTGAAACTATCATTGAAGAAGAGCTCTGTGTTTATAACCCTGGAATTTAAATTTATCTTCCTTCTAGATTAGATGATTTGATCAAATTAGCTAATTAGGAATTAATCTTAAAGATAATGTTAAAATGCTGATTTAGAATATAGCTTTAAAGAGTTTTAATTCATGACTTTTTATTCATTTATACTTTAAAAAGACAAAACACCAATTTTATATTTATAGCTAATTAAAATGCTTGTAGACTGCTTTTTCTTCATAAAATTAGTTGCCACCTGAGTGGTGCAATAATTTTTTTTCCTAATACTTTTTTCTGTAATTAGGCATTTAAAGACCAAAATCAGTGGAAATTTGCCTTACTCTTGATATTTGAAAAAGATTTGAAAACTTTGTTTCTAAAAGTTTCTGTAGTGTTTATTAGTGGTCTCTGATGAATTAATCATCTTTACATTAACATTTGGATGAAATAAAGTGAGGTCAAAAGTGGAAATAAAATTTTTTCTGTATGGTGAAACTATAGAAATTATACATCTATTTGGGTTTCTCTTTATGGAAAGGAGTGAAACTTAAGAGTATATATCATCATACAGTTTATGTGAAGTTCAAAGATGGACAAGATGTGGTCTTAGAGGTTAGGGTAGTGACAGGAGAGATGAATATGCTCCGTTTCTTGGCCTGGATACTGGTAACACAAGTGTGTTCAGTACATGACAACTCATTGGCCAACACTCACCATTTGTGTACTGTTCTATATGTGTATTACAATTTAAGAATTTTCCTTAAGGATTTCTTCTAATACTTACCCTCTATTGGCGTTCTTTTAGTATCCACATATTCAGTACTTCTCCATTCATTTCTTGATCTGTCAATTTTCTAAACTCCATCAGCCAAACACACTGAGACCTAAGCCCATTTATTAATAACCGCTTTGTGGAGTTATAATCCATGTTCTGCAAAACTCGCCCTTTCAAAATAGATAGTATACTAAGTGGTCTCAGTATATAGTCACAAGGATGTGCAACCATCACAACTATCTGTTTTTAGAACATTTTCAGCACCTTAAATAGAAACACCATACCTATTAGCACTCACTCCCTATTTGGATATTTTTAATCATTTCTTTTTAAATTTAAATTTTAAATTTATTGAGTTAGTAATCTCTACACCCAACATTAGGCTCAAACTCGCAACCCTGAGATCAAGAGTTGTATGCTCTACCAACTGAGTCAGCCAGGTGCCCCATAATAGTACTTTTCAGTAGTTCTCTAGAGAGTCTAGTTTTAGTTTTCCGATATTCTGTTTTTAGTATATGTGCTGCCGAAGCGAGCACTAGTTTTCCGATATTCTGAAGAAATTTTTGAAATGTGGGCTTCAGATTATGGCTCAGATTGAATCATTGAGTAATCCTTCAAGTAATTATATGCTCATTGCATTATTAGCATACAAATGTACATAAATAAGAACATTAAGAAGAATATATATATACTATATATATATATACCTATAACTGTGTAAATGTATATATATAAATGTGTATAACTAATGTAATATATAACTGAAACTGAGGGCATAGTTTATTAAGCTGAGGCTCCAGGTTCAGTAAAAAAGAATTTCATTTCATTTAGATTTCCCTATATTTGTCATATAATGGATTGCTTCTGGTTTAGGATGTGTAAAATGAATTCTCACTCATTCCACATTTCTTAAAATATTGCCAACAGCATTTTGCTATATCCAAGGACCTTTCCCTGAGAATTGGTCTCTTTCTGACTTCGATGCACATCTGCTCTAACATGCTCTTATATATACATACTTACTAAATTTTAAACTTGTGATATATTTTAATTGAAAGAAGTAAGCTAGAAAAAAAATCAATGTTAAATCCAAGGGTAAGAATTAAAGTGAAATAAAAATGAAAAAAAAAAAGCAAGAAATATGTTAGGACTGTTAGAGCTAGACATGAAACATACTGATATAAAATTTCAGTATTCTATTAAGTGACTTTAGTGCTCATAAAAGGTGTCACAGCTGTAGAGACTGATGCTCTCCATTTATGGAATAGGTAGAAGAGCAGGCAGATTTCTCTGTCAATGTGTTTCAGAGCTGCTTGTGCAGATCTGTTTTGTTTGGCATGGGGGATGAGATGTTGGAGTTGAGAGGGGTGATGGTGTGCTTGTGTGACATCTCATGGAAGGCATTCAGTATTTTCTGTTGACTGTTCACCTCTCTTCCATTCTCTTACATTGCTTTTTGGTTTGTCTTACCATAAAAATTTCAATCCATTAAAGATTTGTATTATGAAATCACTTTGATTTAGAGCAAGCTGTAAGTTAAATCTTGGGTGATGATGAATTTTCATCATTGTCAACTAGCTATATATTTAGACTAATTATAGTAATAAACACCAGTGCTTTATTTGAGGTACTTTATTTTACAAAGTGGTTATTAGGTGACAGTAACATGGTGAGCACAAGGCTCTTTAGAGTCTGGACATTGATTTGTCAGTTTTGTTTTGAATTTGTCAGTACACTCTAAGCTAGTTTGGTCATAAGGGATCTGTTCATAGAAATCAGACTCAGAAAGTGATTATGATGGGTTGACAGTTGAGAAGGGATATCCCTTCTCACTTACTAGAATTTTTTGTGTCTGCTATCCAGGTTATAGCTGCTGCTATATGTCTAGGTATTAAGAAAGTTGAGTTGATAATGAGAGCTGTGTGGGGAGCATAAACTCTGAGCAAAGGGAATTTGAAAGCCTTTAGAGATATTTTATCCAAGGCTGGGAAGGGAGGGTAGGGGAGTCCTTCAGCATCTCAAGACAGTGTCCCCATTTCTTGTGAAACACAGTTGCTTGGTATATTGCTTGATCAATGCTGACACCATCACATGGTTCAGTTTTTATTTAGAATCATGTGTTCTTTTGTGTTCTTCTGTTACCATAACAGTTGACTAGCTTAGAGGATTTGAATTTAGTAGTTTTCAGAATATTTAGAGTTGTACAACATCACCATTATCTAATTTAAGAACATTTTCATCACCCCAAAAGAATACTTCATACCTATTAGCACTCCTTTACCCATTTTTCGCTCATTCCTAGTCCCTGGCAACCACTTACCGACTTCTCTGTCTCTGTGAATTTGCCTATTCTGGACAGTTCATGTAAATGGAAACATATAGTTTGTTATCTTTTGTGACCGGTTTCCTTCACTTAGCATAATGTTTTTAAAGTTCATCCATGTTGTAATGTGTACATATTGTGCTTCATTACTTTTTACAGCTGAATAATATTCCATTGTGTGGCTGTATACCATTTGGTTTATCCATTTATTAGTGGACGTTTGAGTTGTTTCCTCTTTTGGCCTTATGAGTAATTTTTAAAAAAGATTTTATTTATTTATTTGAGAGAGGAAGAGAATGAGAGAGAGCGAGCATGAGAGGGGGAAGGTCAGAGAGAGAAGCAGACCCCCTGCTGAGCAGGGAGCCGGATGCCGGACTTGATCCTGGGACTCCAGGATCATGACCTGAGCTGAAGGCAGTCGCTCAAGCAACTGAGCCACCCAGGTGCCCAAGCTTTATGAATAATGTTACTGTGAACATTTTGTGTGTGTATTTTGTGGTTTTCATTTTTTTCCCCTAGGTACATTTTGAGAGAAACGTTTTGGCAACTCCCAAAGCGGATTTGTAAGTGGCAACCATATTCATTGTATATTAGCTTTGCTTCTACTTTGAAGTTTACTTTCTCTCTATTCTAGAGGTAGTCCTCCCATAACTAAATAATTGATTTTTTATTTTCAATCCAGGATCTAAAATGTCCACTGAGGCACAAAGAGTTGATGACAGTCCAAGCACTAGTGGAGGAAGTTCTGATGGAGACCAACGTGAAAGTGTTCAGCAAGAACCAGAAAGAGAACAAGTTCAGCCCAAGAAAAAGGAGGGAAAAATATCCAGCAAAACGGCTGCTAAATTGTCAACTAGTGCTAAAAGGTACCTCAATTATTATACCCTTTTTAGAAAAGTTTTAGTATCAATTTATTGTTTTAAGTTCTATCTTTGTGTTGTATTTAGTTGTTTTTCTGGGGTGTGGACCATGAGATTCATGGATTTTTCTTTCTTATTCAAGATTATTTCTTTTACGGTGTTTTAATTGTAGGCAGTATGAATTTTTTAATATTTAAAGTCAGTTATCCAGAATGGCACATCCATAAATATATATATCCATTGTGTGTGTTTATGTATTATTAATTGAGCATATATAGGAAAATATGTGTAAAAGTGTGATAGTTTGATTTACTTGACTATAAATATTTTATTCTTTTCTGAATCATAGGACAGTGAGTAGGAATCTATTAAAATAGTTGTTGAATGGTATGTGTTTTCTACTACTCCCCGTTAGTAAAGTTAGAAATGCTGAAGTTTGACAAATACATGTTGGTTTTATTGTATTAGGCAGTGGGTCCATCTTGATCTGTTTTTTTTTTCTCTAGACAATAGATCTAGAAGGTAGATACTTGAATGATTCTCTATTGCCACATCAGTTGCTTATGAGAGACATAAACTTTAATATTGTTTAATTATAGAATATCTCTTGGAAAATAATTTAAGAGTAAACTAGATTGAGTACAGTTTTTCCCGATTTTGTGATTTAATGTTCTTGTTTTGTTTTAATACCTTTTAAAAGATGTCAAATAGGAAGCATAATGAAGGCATTTTGTAAGTTTTAGGCATAGAGGAATGTCTGAGTGTTGAATGATAGTTTTATATTTTATTGGGTTGTCTGGGTTAAGGGGTCCTTTCCTGAAGACCAAAAACCATTACAGTCTAGCAGACCTTTGGCCTAGTCAATTTCCTTCCGGCCTAGTAAATTCTCAGGATCAGGAAGAACCTTCTCAAGCCTCCATGTGGAACATGAGCTTCTAGGTAGAGATGTTGGAGTGATCATGAGTGGTCAGCAACTCATTCCAAGGGACTGTGGTAGTCATACATTTCCTGAAAGTATGTTGCTGATCCCTGACTTCTGATGAAGGAGTTGTGTGGAAGGCAGATAGCCTCAAATTTTAAGCCTTTGCACTAGAACGTGCCGGTGTGGGGAAAGGGTTCTGTTTGTTTTTGCTGTCACAGCACAAGTCTAGAGGGCCTTTAGCTGGCTGACATGACCCCTCTGCTGCCTGGCCAAAACACAAAATGACCTGCTGCTGGGAAATGGGGAGGTGGAGTTAGTATGGATAAGAAAGGTAAGAAAGGAGAAAATATGACATTTAGATGAAAGAAAGGAGGTTGGGGTAGGTGGGTAAGAGATACTCAGATACAGACTGTGCCTGCATATGCCCAAGAAAACTGAAATTCAGTTCCTCAGCTTCTGATAGTAAGGGTTTCCACATGGCATCTTCAGCTTATCAGAAAAGGGAGAGGATGGGCTGGCTAGGTCTGTGGGGAGTGGGGTAGTGCTTCTCCTGGCTCCGTGCTCAGTTCTCCCATGATTGCTTGTTAGCAAAGATTCCTTGAAGCCCTGCCTTTCCCCCTGTTGGGAGTACCACCGTAAAATCCTTCAAAATCCTCTTTCTTTCTTAAGATTATTTATTTATTTACTTATTTGACGGAGAGAGAGAGTGACAGTGACAAGAGGGAACACAAGCAGGTGGAGTGGGAGAGGGAGAAGCAGGCTTCCTGCTGAGCAGAGAGCCTGATGCAGGACCCTGGGATCATGACCTGAGCCAAAGGCAGATGCTTAATGACTGAGCCATCCAGGCACCCCCAAAATCCTGTTTCTTGAGTGATGTATCAAAAGACCAAATTCTGCTTAGGAGAGATTATTAATGTATCATGTGTGAAACTGAGGATTGCATCAATTTTTTCACATACGTGGATCATCTTTTACTTTATTTTACTGCAGTGTGTAAAACAGGTATAGATTATATATTCAAACCTAGTCCTCCCCATCCTTTTTTAAGTAGGGGATAAGATGTAGTTTTGAGATGGTGTGTGTAAAGAATCCAAGACAGTGCCTGGCTGGCATATAATAGAAATTGGTATTATTGCATTGGTTAAAGTATTAAGTATTGTCTGAATTGCTTTTTGGCTGAAGGAATCCCTCTACTGACAGATTCATTCTTGTGAATTTGTGATTTTTTTTTTTTTAAGATTTTATTTATTTATTTGAGAGAGAAAGAGGGCATGAGTGTGAAGGAAGAACAGAGGGAGAAGCAGATTCCCTGCTGAGCAGGGAGCCTGATGCTGGGCTCCATCTCAGGACCCCAAGATCGTGACCTGAACTGAAGCAGACGTTTAACTGAGGTTTTTTTTAAGAAAACATGTTTCTACACAAAATCATTTAGTTCTTCAATTATAGCACATTTCATGCAGTTGAGCACCTATGAGCACTTATATGCCAAGTGCTTTCCTTGAGTGACTATAAAATGCATAAATCACAGCATCTGAGTATTGCTATTTTAACAACACTGCATCCTCAAAGGCTAACATATATTTCATTTTCCCAAAGTTTATCAAGTGAACTTGAAAAATACCTACAAGACTTTAACTGGACAAAGTCTATAAATGACAGTATCAGTGTATGAGATCTTACTAGATGCCAAATAAATGCTTTATCATGTTTAGTTCTCACAACAGCCCTATGAAGATGGTATCATTATCTCCATTTTACAGAAAAGGAAACCCAGGATTAGAAATGTTAAATTATGTATCTAAGATCACAAGGCTACTAAATCCTAGAACCTTCTTCTAGAATATCTCCAAGTAGTTTATGGGTGACAGTATCTGAAGTGACTTAATCATTTATTTGACAGAGAGAGAGAGAGAGAGAGAGAAAACAAGCCGGGGGGAGGGTAGAGGGAGAGGGAGAAGCAGGTTCTCTGCTGAGCAGGGAGCCTGATGCAGGGCTCAGTGCCAGGACCCTGGGATCATGATCTGAGCCGAAGGCAGATGCTTAACCAACTGAGCCACCCCGGCACCCCTGTAATCTGTGATTTTTAAAATTGTGATTTATGACCTTCCTCTAGAAGATCTCCAGGTGTTTTACGGGTTTCAGTATCTGAAGTGATTAAATCATTTACTATATGTTTTAAGTATAAAAATGCTGCTTCCCTGCTGGTTTTTTAATTAAAAGAAATAGCTTAATTCTTCACTCTTCCTTTCCCCTGATTTAGTTGATAGTGAAGTTATTTTATTTTTGTCATCTTTGCTTAAGTTCTAACAACTGAGAAAAAAATTGAGAATCATGAGGGCATCTTTTAAATTCATCATTATATCTACAGTGCCTACTGTAGGAAGGTCATAGTATTTATTTACTGGTTTCCTTAGAACCAGAGTTTATTATAGGGATTGGATCTTCCATGGATATTAAGATCCCAGTACTAATCAGAAGATTCAAAGTTAGAGGTAGTTTC
Organism: Lontra canadensis; assembly: GCF_010015895.1. Classification (NCBI taxonomy): domain Eukaryota; kingdom Metazoa; phylum Chordata; class Mammalia; order Carnivora; family Mustelidae; genus Lontra; species Lontra canadensis. Next base: position 5,911,016 of record NW_022631014.1, read on the forward strand.
AAAATGAAATTCTGATTTATTATCATTAATTGGTTTTTATTCAGGTGAGAAGTCTTTTCCATTTGGTGTCATTTTATAGGAGAAAGTTTATCAGAAGCAGTGTAGAGCTTGGATTCTAGAGGTGGGGTCTGGGTTTAATTATAGGTTCTGGCAAATAGCTTTGTGATCTTAGATACATAAGTTAACATTTCTTTTTTCTTCTTCTTTTTTTTTTTTTTAAAGATTTTATTTATTTATTTGACAGAGAGGGATCACAACTAGGCAGAGAGAGGAGAGGAAAGCAGGCTCCCTGCCGAGCAGAGAGCCGGATGTGGGGCTCGAACCCAGGACCCTGAGATTGTGACCTGAGCCAAAGGCAGAGGCTTAACCCACTGAGCCACCCAGGTGCCCCCATAGTTTAACATTTCTAATCCTAGGTTTCCTTTTCTGTAAAATGGAGATAATAATGGTACCGTCTTCGTAGGGCTGTTGTGAGAACTAAATGTGATAAAGCATTTATCTGGCATCTGGTAACGTCTCATACACCAATGCTGTCATTGTCAGACTTTGTGCCAGTTAAAGTCTTGTAGATATTTTTTAAGCTCACTTGATAAATTTTAGGACAATGAGATATACGTTAGCCTTTGAGGACGTAGTGTTAAACTAGAAATACTCAGATGCTGTGATTATACGCATTTTATAGTCACTCAAGAAAAGCACTTTGCACATAGGTGTTCAATTGCATGAAATGTGCTATAATTGAAGAACTAAATGATTTTGTGTAGAAACATGTTTTCTTAAAAAAAATCTCAGTTTTCAAGTATTATGGAAAAGTAATGTAGGGTAGGATACAGGAAACATTTAAGTGGGTATTTTATTTAAACAATGGCATAAATTAATTTCATCTATTTTGAGTGAAGAGGAAGATTATAGTTACATATTTGATCAATTTTTGCTCTTTGGCAAGAATTTGTTTCTTAAAACACTGGCATGCTGTTATCATGGTCTGTTCTCCTGATAATGTCTGTATCACTCCTGTTATATTTGCAAGTATGTAGTTGGACTATGTCTGGCACTGACAAGTTTTGATGATTTTATTAAAGTTACGAGTCAATTGAATAAAATAACTATTTTGAGCTTGTCATTGAATTGACTGCACTACTTTCAAGTGTTGATACATCTATAAATGTGAATTTTAAGTCACATTTATTCCAGATTAACTTTAGACATTGTAATTTTACTGGACATATAGAGTGTTTTAGGAATGAATGCTGTTTGGTTTTAGGCTAAATTTTTGTTAGGTTGGAAGGTGGATTCTTGTACATTCCAGCATCAACTTTTATTATATCAGCTCTTAGTTTTCTACATTAGAAAACTAATGTAGACAGATAGATAATCTTTTGTACTTAATCTTCTTGGTTCTAAATGTACATATACAAACTTTTTAATGTTTCTAAAATCAGGATGAATCTTACAGTTGATGTGCAAAATAATTTAATTGAAGATATCTTAAAAATCACAGATCATCATTCAGCCATTATACTTTAGGTTTACTATTTGCAATGACTTTGTTTTCTAGGTTAATTCATATACCACTTTGACATTTATTTATTTATTTATTTATTTATTTTTAAAGATTTTATTTATTTGAGAGAGAGAGAGCACATGCATGAACACATGCGCAAGGGGAGGGGGAGAGGGAGAAGCAGGCTCCTCACTGAGCAGGGAGCCCAGTGCAGGGCTCAGTCCTAGGACCTTTGGATCATGACCTGAACCGAAGGCAGATTCTTACCGACTGAGCCACCCAGGTGCCCACTACTTTGAAGTTTAAAATAGTTTAGTAATTAATGGTGTGATGTTTTTTTTCCTGAGAATAATTTCATTTTCAAGGGTTTTGACCAGTTCATTCTGTTAGAATAAGAGTTCTCAGGTGATCAAGGAATACAGTCCATAGAGGAATATAGAAAGTAATTTTGGTGGAATGAAGTTTTTTGTTTTATGTTTTTTTTTTTTTTAAAGTAACTGCTAAGAAAATACCTTTGTGAATTGCCATGTCCAAATATTCTTGTTCTACTTGGACCTGAACGAGTTACTGAATTTTCTTTAGCCTGAAATCTGTGTGTGTGTTTTAAACATGTCAGTACTTACTGCTTCATTTTCTGAACCATTAATCCAATGTGTTGTTGTTAAAATGAGCACTTCATATTTTCTCCATTTTGTATAATTTTGATACCATATTCTTCATGTAAGTCTAAATAAATCATGATTGTTATTTCACTTCCCCTCCTCCCACTCCATTCTTTTTAGCAAATGACAGTCACGTGCAGGACTCTTACCATTTCTGGAATAGCTAAGGTATTAGGTTGTCTTACGAACTGAAATTTAGTTTGTATTTTGCTTCTGACTTGTCTCAATACTTATGTGCAGTTCCTGACTTCTGTATCATAATAACCAAAGAAGTGGCACTGCTAGATAGAAATTGGGAATTTAAGCAATTGTCTAGTTGATTTATGTCTGAAGAAATAATTTTGTCTTAAAAGTTCTGATAAGAGAGAGGCCTTTTGTTTGTTTGACTTTGCAAGATAATTGCCTGTCTTTCATGTTACCAGGGTACAATAACTAGCCTTAGTTTCCTTATCTTTTAAATGGGAAATGATAAAACAGTAATACTTAGAGAATTCTGTGAGATTTATTTAGTTCACTTTTAGTAGACTAAGATCATCATGGGAAAGGTAGGCTGTAAGTATGAATTACTAATACTTTTTCATTTTTCTTCAACCTAAGGGACTTCTGAAATAGCTGCCTCCTTACTTTCCCCACATCAAGACTGAGAATCTTAATACATACCATGATCACAACTTTTGAGAAAGAATTGAATTGCTGTCATTAAGAGCAGCAGGATATCTTGCAACTGTTTAAATAGCAGTTCTTAGTATTATCTTTTCTGTCAGGAGAAATACAACCATTCTTAGGTGTGGCACAAAATACATTTTAATATATAGACTCACTGCTTAGAGTTGTCAAGTTTATCAGTAAATTGCTTTATATATTGAATAATTAGATCTGGAATTATAGACATTTAGAGGGGTTCAAGTTCCATTATAGAATTATTTGATAGAAAATTATGATTTATCAATTTTTTTTTTTTAAAGTAGGCTCCATGCCTAGCCTGGAGCCCAGTGCAGGGCTAACCTCATGACTGTGAGATTGAGATCTGAGCTGAGATCAGGAGTCAGATGCTTAACCTACTGAGCCACCCAAGTGCCCCTGATTTATCAATTTTTTAAACCCAGAGGGATGGTATAAGCATAGAACAAGATGAGTTATTTGAAAATCCCATAGAAATTCCATTAAAAAGCTTTCTTTGACGATTTAATCTTGCTCTTTTGAATGGCTGTTTTTTTGGTCCTCTTGGTTTAAAAACAATTCATAGATGTTATTCATGTTTATCGTAACTAATTAAGCAATACAGAGACATTTTAGTGGAAAGCAACAATTTTCTGTCCAAATACCTTCCTTATCCCAGCTTATTCCCTTGAAGCAAACTCTTTTTACCATCTCTGACTTCAGTCCTTCTGTTGGTGTTTCTGCATAACAAATTATATAGAATACTTAAACCCGTTTGTTGAATTGTTAACTTAATATCTTTTGACTCTTTGCTATGAAATATGAGGATGTAGCTTGTTTACCTACTCTTCATTCCCTTTTCCTCCTCCCAGTTAATGGTAGTTACATTAAAAAATAAAGTATTGGATGTCTTTCATAACTAAATCGTGTATTTAAGCCATTATTTCTTATTCTTTCAATTTTCAACAGTATTTCTTGGTTCCCTACTTTGTAAAATGGAGATATTAATACCTTCATTCTTTCTCCATCGTCTCAAACTGGTTTCAGTTAGGTACACTTAATTTTACACCTTGAAGATTAGTAATATTTACATTGCGTAGCACAACGACAATGCATCTTCATGTTGTTTGTAAGTAAAAGACCAATAAATTGCCAGTGCATTTACTATAACAAAATATTCAGTGCAAGACCAAATAGAATTTTACGATTAGATTTCCTACAAATCCAATATCATGATCTCTAGAACACCCAGTGGGTCATAACATTAGGCTAGATAGGTCAAATCTCTCTTTTTTCCCCCTTAACATTTGTTACTTGATTAAAATAGTTTTACATTTTAGTTTCCTTCATATTTGATCTATGGTTTTCTAACACAGGTGTTTTCTTTTTCTTCTCTTTTCTTTTTTTAAAAGATTTTATTTATTTATTTATCACAAGTAGGCAGAGAGGCAGGCAGAGAAGGAAGCAGGCTCCCCGCCCAGCAGATACCCCCCCACCTGCCCGCCCATGCGGGGCTTGATCCCAGGACCCTGGGTGCCCCCAACACAGGTGTTTTTTTCTGGAATTTCTGGTTGTCTTTCTCCCCACTTCCCTTAAATAATGTGTCTTTATTATATTCTTAAGCACTCTGCAGTCCCCTCTTGGCTGTCTCAACCTGTTTAGTTTACACCTGTCTTACTTTGTCTTCCAAAAATACACTGAAATTCTCATTTCCTTCTGTTGCTGTTTACTCCTTTTTGCACTTTCAGTATTTTGCCTCCCTGTGCTTTCCTACCTGCTCTAAGTGGGGTCTTGAAGGTGTGGGAGGTGAATGTGTGTGTGCTTATTTTGCTATCATTAATCTGGACTTACTTAGTTTAGTTTTGAAGTACCTATTTTTTTACTTCTGTATGAAATTCATAAAGGGTGTTCACCAATATCAGGTCTTGAGATTTCTCATTTAATTATAGGCTGTATATACTTAAAAAATATTTATTTATTTGAGAGTGAGGGTGAGCCTGTGCACCTGAGCCCATGTGTAGTTGGGGGGAGGGGCACCAGGAGAGAATCTTCAAGCCTATTCCTCACTGAGCGTGGAGCCCTACATGGGCTTGATGCCAGGACCCATGAGATGATGACCTGAGCCAAATCCAAGATCTGACGCTTAACTGACTGAGCTACCCAGGCGCCCCTGGGCTGTATATATTTTATGTGCATCTGAACACATCACAGAATCCATATTAGAAGGAATATGTTTTAAAGATAAAACAAATCCTAGTTGACCTCTTTATTTTATAGTATGGAAAATAAACCTCTTCATTTTATAAGATAGGAAACTAAGGCTAAGGGAGAAGATGCAGGTTTGAGCAGTCTTTTAAAGAACTCTCAATTAATGGTAGAGCAGAATTAAAATGAAAGTTTTCTTGGTTTTGAACTTACTAGTTTTGCTCAGCTTCATAATGCTTCCCCAGCCTTGAATCACATGGCTTAGAAAAGTGAAAATTGTGTTCGTAGCATGCAATTCTTTCAGGAAATTGAAGCTAATCCTCTTGGACAAGTCATGTCTATTTCTTTATTTTCATTTGTTGTATTGAAAAAAATGTGGAATGAAATTGATAGTAAATGTTTTTGTTCAGATTCTTATTTTTTAAGGTACTTTAGGCAACTATCATCCATTCACTATCACAATAATTACCAAATAGCAGGTATCCAGTTAGCAAATCCTCATATTTAAAAAGCAAAGGAGAAGAAGTGGGGTTTTGAGAATTTTTTTGTATTTGCTTTAAAAAAGCCTATGTTTAATAATGCTGGATGATAGTTAAGACATTTCTTGGTCTTATAAAACAAGGTAGTACTGTTAAGCCTTTGTATATATATATATATAAGGGGTTAGGTGCAGTTAAAAATCAAAAGTTAAAAAATAACATGAGCACAAAAGCAGGTTTTTAAAAAGTTCTTTTTGCAATGCAATGACATTAAGATGATTATCCACGTATTATTAGGATAGTTCTTGCAAAAGGGATAGTGTCAGATTGGAAAGTCTCAATCTTCTCCAACCTAGAGGCTTCAGGGAGGAATACCATTTATATTTGGATAGCAATTTCAGGTGTTAGAATGAGATCCTGATAATTCTTTCTTCACCAGTTGATTGGATCATTTAGAATGCTTGGATTCAACTTAATAATCACTTTCCATTTTATGTGGGGATGTTCTAAATCAGAAGTTGGAATGATCTGTAAATAATGTGGCAAAGGTATCTAATTTAAACTAGAAATTTTGGTTATTATCAGTTGTTCAATGAAGCTTTTTAAAAAAGTTTTATTTATATTAGAGAGAGCTGGCTAGCCGTTCAGAGGGGCACAAGGAGAGAGAGAGAAGGAGACTCCCTGCTGAGCGCAGAGCCTGCCATGGGGCTTGAGCTCACAAACCGGAGATCACGACTTGAACGGAAGTTAAGAGTTTGACGCTTAACTGACTGAGCCATCCAGGTGTCCTGGTTAGATGAAGTTTCTAGTGTTTCTTCTACAGGGTGCGTGTACTGATAATGGCCAATCTTTTTACCTTTTGTAGGTGCATTGCCAAAATCATATCAGAAGTTATGGCTTGGTTATTATTTATATGATGATTTATATAGTATTAATATTTTTAAAAAAGCATACAAATGGGAAATATTTGTGTTAAAGTATAACATTTTAGTGAACTATTAAGACAATAAAGACATTTGAACATAACTTTGTCTTTATTTTAAAGAATTCAGAAGGAACTTGCAGAGATTACGTTGGACCCTCCTCCCAACTGTAGGTAAGTACTTACAGATTTTTATTTATTTGTATCTTTTGTGCAAGGTATAATTGAGCATTGGTCTGATGTATAACTGTTATTGTAGTTTGATTGGTAAAACATCATTATAGTTTGAACTTAAATGACTGTGGAAGACAGTTATTGTTTCTGTGTAGAAATGGAATACTTATCAAGTATATTTGTAGAGGTACAGTCGAGTTGCGAACAGAATAATGCAATAACAATAAGATAATGAAATTATAGAGTAACAAATATAATTATCTTTTAGTGGAATAGGTGTGGAGACCTTAATTTCTTTAATATAGAATAATAGTGTGGCTAAAATATTTGCTATTTGATAATTCACTTGTTACGTTGTTGAAAATTGATTTTTAAAAGGACCAGAACATTAAATAGTGTTTTTTCATGGTTTTCATTATTTCTTAAAGTCCTCAGCTGTAGCTAAGTAAGAATGGGTGATTTGAGGCAGCGATGTTAAATTTAAAACTCTCTCCTTTATGACCACATTCTTCAATTTTCCGGTCAGGGTTTACTTATAAGAAGTAATAGTGTTTCCCTGGAAATGATTAATGATATACAGGTACATAGAGGAAGAGAAGAAAAATAACCTCCTACTTTATACTATATCTTGGGTCTGATGCAATACTTGGAAGATTGGCTGTTGGACTATTATAAAATGTTTCTTTCTATTTTGATATGAGGTCAGTGTTGGAACTAGGCCAACATGGAGTTTCATAGTTTAGATTAGTATAGTCTTGCGGATTGAAGGCGAGAGGACAGATTACAGGAATATGTTGCTAATATTGAATGCAGGTAGAATTTATTGTTTGGTATGATTTCTGATTTCACTGATCTTATTTTTATGTGAAAGCAAAGATAGCAACTCTATGTATTAATGAAAGTGAGAATTTTGTGGATGGCTATTTGATACTTGGCTAGTTGAAAACTGTTTTGTATAGGAAAAATTCTAATAAGGTTTTTTATGTTTGTGGTGAATCTAATGTGTTCTTTACACAAAAGTCATGTACAGTATATGCCCTTGGAATAATATTCAAAGAATGTTTTATTCAAATAGAACAAATATTTCTTTGTCAAGTAAAACTGTTTAACAGTAAGACTTCTTGTCACACTTAAGACTGTTGCATCAAAGACTTTTTCAGATGGCAAATCATCGTTTAGGCTTTGGTCACCAGTTCTTGGAAATGGATTGATTTTGGAAAAACTCCAGTTTGAAACCTAAAATCTCTTGTTTCTTATGACAATATTCTTATGACAGTATTCATTTTAATGGTTTGAATCTTTTTAAAAAAATAGCTTCATCACATATATTATTTTTGTAATATTTTTATGACTTAATTGGTAAATATATGAACCTAGTTTATATACTTATTTGCTTAAATTTTACAAATTACTGGCAAAATAAACTACTTTGTTTTAATGAGCTTGTTTAAGGCTCATTTTTTATAAATGGAATCCACATAAAATATTATGTGATGGTTAGATTGCAACTTTGTTATATATTATTTTCTAATACATTAGTCTAATTTAGTTTTGACTTATTACAGATAATAATTTAGCTTGATTAAACCAGTGTATTATAAACAATGCATGAAAATAAGTGTGAGGAAAGGAATTACATAATGGCAATTATTTAAATAAACTAAAATAATTAATAATATAAATTATTATTAATTATTAATATTAATATTATATTAAAATATTTAAATAAAGAAAGAAAAGCTTCTAATGTCTGAAATTTGGAGATTTACTTTTTCATTAAGCCATAGTTAATGATATCATTACTGGTTATGTAAACTCTTTATAAATGAAGGGTTTTAAAATGTGGATGTGACACATAATAAGCCCTTCAGAAAGTTTCAGGAAAGATACCTGCTTGGTTGCAGGTTTTTTTTTCCCCAGTTTTATTGAGATATGATTGATATATAACATTGTAGAAAGATAACCTACTTTGGTTAATTTGCTTGCTTGTGGGAATTTGCAAGGAAATTCATTTAATAGTATGAAGATTGGATAGTTAACAAGTTTGCTTTAGAAGCCAGGTCTGTGATTCAGTGGCTTTGGCTCTTTTTCTTGATCCCAAATTACTTGATTGAACTGGACCAGACAGAGATAAAACTCATATCCACCTTCATGTATGTGGTGCTCCCCTTTGGCAAGCAAAGGATCCTCTATGTTGTGGCTGATTGGGAAGTGGTGATTAATTCTACAAGCCCTGTGTACTTGCTACTTAATATAGATGTCAGTGAGATTGTTAAGTGGATTACTGTGTGGCCTTTGGATTGTTTGGTGTCAAATATTTGATTGTGGTTTATAGTAAATCTGCCCATCTATATTTCAGTGGGAATGTGGTAACTATCTTCAGAAAGATAAATCAGAGCATAATTTTTGTTTGACTTATTTTGGCACAAAGTTAGTAGTGCTTTTGTTTTTAAAAGTTCTGTGCTGCCTTTATGTGTGTCCTAATGACTGTAATGCATTAATTTATAGAAATATACTATATTAAAGTTATCTGCCTAATAGAGGGAGTCAAAATCACATTCCCCTAGTACTCTCTTTGTGTATTACCTTTACCAGCACACAGGCCTGTCAAAATCCTTCCTCTTGGTTGCCTGGGTAGTTGTTAGCTCGTTATTACAGATTATGTATGAGGGAACATCTCTGGGTTTACTTGTTTAGACAGAGTGGAACAGGTATTTTATCTGTTATTGTTGTCTCAGTGGGGGTGGTTGTGTGTCATATTCCACTTAGATTGTGGTTTACACTTACTTTCTGGAACCTTAACAGACTAGTACAGCCCAGTTATGTGTGTTTGTCAGGTTAGAAATGGCATCTCTGAATTTTGGAGCATCTCTTATGTGATGCCTGGTTAAACAATTCTTGGAATTATATGGGAGGACCTAGTATGTATGTAAGTATTCTGTGAATCTGTCATTTAGACATGTTGGGAATATGAAGTCTTTCTGAATTATATCATTTAGTGTAGATAGATATGGTTATGTAAGGCATTTTTAGGGGAACTGCTGTGGTATTGTTTAATTTTTTTCTTTCAGGTTTTGAATGAATCTAAATACTGTTTTTAAAGCACCCACAAAATAATAGGTTGAATTATTTCTTCTTATGGGAAACACTTGCCTACATATCTTTCAATTTTCTTTTCACTTTTTCTGTTGTCTTTAAGGTAAAAAAGAAATTATACAGTTTTTTAAAAACTGGATTCAATTACCTTTTTTTTTTCCATTACAATCTGAGTTTATGTTTAAAAACAAAACTTTATATCTAGAAAAAAGTTTCTGTTCATAAAATCATAGGGTTTGTAGGGCCATTGGCATAGAAAATTATATATAGTTTGGGTGAAATTTGGTTGTATATTTAGAATATTTCCTGTAAGTAGTAGAGTATATTTTGCTTGGTTTTAACTCTTATGGTGGATAATATAATTGACCCGTGACATTTGCAAAGGCTCTCTTCTGAGGCCTCTTCAGATCCATAAAGGTTTTCATATTGCCAGCTGAGTTGGAGTTATTGGACTAGAATTGCTCACTACTTCAGTTCCTTGCACACCAGTTTAGGTGGATGGAGCCAAGAGAATTCATGTTATATCCCTACAGAGTCCTAATAGGTAAAATTGCTGTCTCTTGTAAAATGACTCTATGTCATGACTATCAGGATTCTTCACAAATTGTCAAAAGCACAGATCTTGAATCTATAAATGTGCTGGTATGTTCATTTCTGTTTCCTTGATGGTAGTGGGAAACTGGGAGTTAGCTAGAAAAATCTCCAAATTAAAATTAAAACTTTTGTCATCCAAACTTGTTCTTTTGTATTATAGGGAAACTAAATGCAAATTCTGTCATGATCTGATACTGTCCAAGTTTGTATTAACTGCATGAGAATGAAAATGACAGAGATCCTTACTACTTTTTGAAGTAGAGACTATGATAAAATGACTCATTTGGATTTGGACTTCTGATTTAGTAATTGAGAAGTATAATCAGGAAATACTAAAAGAAGAGGATGTAGTTCAGTTATCCTAGCAGTTTTCACTTTTTATTGCTGTTTCAATGATCTACTCATTGAACACAGGCTCTGCTTTACTTTTATTAAAAAAAAAAAACTAATTGGCTTTACTGAGATGTAAATTAAAGTGTAAAATTCAGTGGCTTTTACTATATTCATAGAGTTGTGTAACCATTACAGTCAATTTTACAACATTTTGATCACCCCAAAAAGATAACACCAAACCCTTTAACAGTTACTCCTTCCTCATTTCCTCCCAGCTCTCCAGCTCCAAGCCTTAGGTATCAGTCTGTTCTGTCTCTTACAGATTTGCCTGTTCTGGACGTTTGTATTAATGGAATCATATAAAGTGTAGTCTTTTGTGACTAGCTTCTTTCATGAAGCCTGTTTTCAAGGTTCATCCATGTTGTAGTGTGGATCAGTACTTTCTATCTTTTTGTCTCTGAATAATATTCCATTGTGTGGATATACTACATTTTATTTATCTGTTCATCAGTTGATGTACATTTGGGTTGTTTCCACTTTTGGCTGTTATGAATAATGCTTCTTTGAACATTCATGTATAAGATTTTGTGTGGATATATGTTTTCATTTGGGGGATTTATACCTATGAGTAGAATTGTTGAGTCATAGAGTAACTATGTTTAACCTTTTGGGGAACTGCCATACTGTATTACAAAGGGCTGTACCAATGCTGGTAGGAAGGTACCATTTTACCTTCCTACCAGCATTGTTTGGGAGTTCCAGTTTCTCCACAACTTTGGCAGTTATTCTTTCTGTCTGTCTTTTTGACGATAACCATCTTAGTAGGTGTGGAGTGATATGTCATTGTAGTTTTGACTGGCGTGCTCGCTTTGGCAGCACATATACTAAAATTGTAGTTTTGACTGATATTATCTTCATGAATATACTGATGATGTTGACCATCTTTTCATATGCTTTTTTGCCATTTTTATATCTTCTTTGGAGAACAGTCTATTCAAATCTTTTGCCCATTTTTAAATTATTTGTCTTTTTATTGCTGAGTTGTAAGCATTCTTTCTTTCTTTCTTTATTTTGGATACAAGTCCTGTATAAGGCATATGATTCGCAAATATTTTCTCCTAATCTGTGGGTAGGATTTTTTTTCCTTGTTAATAACAATCTTTGAAGGACAAAGTTTAATTTTTGTTATAGTCTAATTTAGTTTTTTCTTTTTGCTGTTTTTGTGTGTGGTGTTATTTCTAAGAAACCATTACCTAATCCAGTACTACAAAGATGTACACTTATATTTTTCTTCTCAGGGTTCTTTAGTTTTAGCTTTTATATTTTGACCCTGATCCATTTGTGTATGGTATGAGGTAAAGGTCCACATTCATTTTTTTTGTGTGTGGATACCCAGTTATGTCGGCACCATTTGCTGAAAACACCATTGAATTGTCTTGACAACTTTGTTGAAAATCAATGAATCATAAATGTGAAGGTTTATTTCTGAACTCTAAATTTTATTCCATTGATCTGTATGTCTATACTTATGCCAGCCTGTACTACATAGTCTTTCTTTTCCTTTTATTGACAGAGAATCTTGATTATTGTAGCTTTGCAGTAAGTTTTGAATCAAACTTTAAGTTCTCTAATTTTTCATTGTCTTCACTCATTAGTTAAGGTGTTGTTCCCAGTAAAGGAGAGGCCATGACTGGACATAAATCTAACTACTGTCTCACTGTTGATGAGAGCCATTTAATGAACAGAAATTGTATTTTCCAGATCATAGTAACTGAAGCAGTATGTAGGGAAAATGTATTTGTGTGGGTTAACATTTTTCAAAACTGTATGACAGAAGGGGAAGGCATTGAAATAGACATTGGGGATAGCATTTATATAGGCGTGAACTCTGTAAAGAATCTCCAGTACAAAAATTTAATTATTGCCACTAATTGTTTTCCTTTTTTGGTTATTGTGGTAATACTTTTATGGCATTTTTAGCTATTCAGGGATTTTCATAGATGATTGTCATTTAGTTTTATCAATTCTTCTGTGAGAATCCTGGGGTTAAGTAACTTGCTCGGAGTTGTACAACTAGTTGATTTGGATTTAAACCCAGGTTTTCTACTCTTCTATCCTTTATTGTTTTACATGTGTGACTTGATAGAAAAATGCATTTAAAATTACATTTGTGGATAGTCATTTGTGGTTCAGTAAAGAAAAAAAAATCAACATGCAAGGTAATCCAAAATATCATTTGTATTATGTTTGATTTATATTTCTGAATTCCATGAGACAGTTGTTTGCCTTTAAAGCATTTTGAAAAGGAATTTTTTGAGTATACTGATTTCTACCACTCTCCCTTGTATGTGTGTTTGTGGATATATATCCATATATATATACATGTATGTATATATATATATGGATATATATCTTAGCGTAAGTATTCTTATTATTGGCACTTTTTCAGTAAAGAATTTCTTTACATTTAACAGTTCTTAACTCAATGTTTGCAGATGTTTGTACTTTTAATGTGAAATTTGTTTTTCCCAGTAAGCCTGATTCTATGTCACCTTCCCAGTAAGCCTGATTCTATGTCACCTTCCCCCACAGTTGTTTTAGTATTTATTGAGGGCTTAATATTAGGTCTGGGGTAGGGCAATTGTAGGCTACAATAAGATATCCACTATAGTTCCTAATCCTAAAAATCTGGTTATAATTAATTGAGAGATAAGACATATAGATGCTTGAGAACCAAGACTAGGGGAATGATGATACTCTTGACAGAAACTGCCAATATCTGTGACTGCTGCAAATCCTAAGATTGATAATGCTTTCCTTTTTACTTTGGTTGCCCAGAAGCTAATAGCCTTCTTTACTTTTTGACTTTAGTAGAAGCTAATAGCCTTCTTTACTTTTTGACTTTAGTAGTTGTAGAAATCTCAACTCTGATTGTATTTTATTTTCTTACTCTTTCCCCCAAATGTTTTTGAAGCCTGTATCTTCATTTTGTACTTTTATACTACATAAATTTTTTAAGCCACATCAGTCTTTTTGGAGTGAGGCTGATGATTAATAAATAAACATTATGAATAACTGAAAGGTGATATAAATGTGTATTGGTTAGCAGAAGGCTGGAATGCTTTTTTTGAGGAGTCATTAACATGATAAAATTTAAATATACATTGAGGACCTGTCTTATATAGGATACTAAATTATTCATATCCCTCTCTCCTTTCTTTAGTACAGATAATTGAGGAATATTTTTATTCACTCCTAGGAGTTCTTGACTCCATTGCTGCAGTGTTGAGTGGTTTTGCATAGAATTTACGAAGACAAAAATCTTTAATATTTGAGATGCATTGAACGGTTAGAACAGCCAAAGAATGGTTTGGAATAGCATTTGTCGGTTGGATAGCCATGGAGTTGCAGTATGTGTATAGTGTGACAGAGAATGAGAAAACATGGTCTTACCTTATATTCCATTGACATAAAGAGTTTCAAGCTTGTTTATGTTTTCATTTCTGTACTTTTTATGATTTTAAAGGTGTTCTTCCTTCCTGCCAAAAATATATGTATGTTTTCTTTTTGCCTTTGCTTGAGGCTGACTTCGCTTGGGGCATAGCCAACATAGAACCTTAAGGTGCTGTTGCTTCAGTTGGGGAACTTCAGGTGTTAATTGTTTGCTGTCATGTACCTTTACTTCAGAACGGAGCCTGGGGAAGACATAACTATCTCCATAAAATCACCAAAAAATTTTTTACTTTATTTCAAAATGTTAATTTTTAAAATATCTGCCTTTAACTATACATTTAAAAGTGTTTATTTCTTAATAAAAATGTTGAGTGATAAAAGTGAGTTTACTGCCCATTACTTGCTGTCTTTGAAATTTTATTTCTTTTTTTTTTAAATTCTTTGCTGTTTTAAGAGCAATACAAGAATGTGTCTGAAAAAACATGTGTTAAGTGATCACACTGAGAGTATATTTTATAAAAGGAACAGAACATTTTATCACTTATTTTATTTTGCCCAGTTTTAAGCTGGTTATTATTTCAGCTTTATTACTTAAGCTCCTAGATAGAAAGTGTCATATTACTTTCTTACATGTGATATTTTATTTAAGATTTTATTTATTTATTTGACGGACAGAGATCACAAGTAGGCAGAGAGGCAGGCAGAGAGAGAGGAAGAAGCAGGCTCCCTGCCAAGCAGAGAGCCCGATGTGGGGTTTGATCCCAGGACCCTGGGATCATGACCTGAGCCGAAGGCAGAGGCCTCAACCCACTGAGCCACCCAGGCGCCCCTTACATGTGATATTTTAATTCACATTGCTGTTTTATCTTTTAAGTTGTCCTGAAAACTGTATTCTTTAGTGCACTCAAAGCATTTCTTTACAGTGATTATTACATTCATCAACTTAAATATCTTTTATCAACTGTTACTGCAACTAACAAGTAAAATAGTTTTGTTGGTATATTTTATTTTGAGAATAATGGAAATTTTGATTTTTAAATTTATGTTGTCAACAGTGTTTTTTTTTTTACTGTTTTTTGTTCATTTAGAACTTTTTATTTAGAATGTCTGCTTACTTTAGAGACTTACTGGGATGCTTTAAAGGTATATCTAAATCCCCATTTGTGTGGAAGTAGCACATTTGCTCAGATGTATAATAGGCAAAGCTGTAAGCTCAAATTCATTTTTTTAAAAGATCATTTATTTGTTTGTTTATTTGACACAGAGAGAGAGACAGCGAAAGAGGAGGGAACACAGGCGTGGGAGTCAGAGAGGGAGAAGCAGTCTTCCTACTGAGCAGGGAACCCCATGCAGGGCTTGATCCCAGGACCCTGGAATCATGACCTGAGCTGAAGGCAGACACTTAATGACTGAGCCACCCAGTCACCCCTCAAATTCATTTTCTATTCCAATCCTTAGAGTGTAGAGTCTCTGCACCTCTCACCTGAATGGAAGATGAAGCATAGTAATAATGTGAAATGAACAAAAGGAGAGGCATAGCTCTCACACCAGGAGCCAAGGTTCCTGCCGTGGCACCTGCTGTTCCTTCCAACTAGAATCTAGCACTTTCCCCTTCTCCTGCACCCACCACACTGTTGTCAGTTCTCCTGATGCTTCATGTTACAACTATTTTATCTATTTTACCCACTTGGATGAGAATGCTGTCTTCAGTTTCTATATTTCAAATCTTAGTATTTAGTTGATGTTCATTGTACCTATACGTGAATAATTATATTAGGGAACTGACAACAATTGAATGCTTCCAGTGTTTGAGGCTGTGTGCAGAATGCTTTGCCAGCATTATCTCTTTTCATCTTTATGACTAACTTTGAGTATCTACTAGTTTTAGACAGTACTTTATAGATGGGAAGAAAGGCTTAGAGCGATTAAGTAACTTGTCCAAGGTCACACAGCAAGTAAGTGGCAGAACTAGGATTTCAGCTTTGGCGTTTCTGACTTTAGAGGCCAGGTGTTTTGAGACTTTGCTATGCAGGTCTTCCATTTGCAAAATAGATATAGGTGAATCTTTCTAGAATAGCATTGCTCCAGTAGAACTTTTTGCTATGATATAAGTGTTTTGTATGTGTGTTGTTTAGTACAGTGGCTACTAGCCATATATGGCTGTTTAGTACTTGAAAGGTGGCTAACCGCAGTTAGTAAATGAACTCCTAATTTTGCTTAATTTAAATTTAGATAGCCATATGTGATTAATGACTATTGTATTACACAGCATGGATCTAGAGAACTTCTCAAGCTTAAATTTATGCTTAATTTCAATTTTAGGTAAATTTTGACTTTTTATAATTGTGCTTGTAGTTATGTAATTATACTGCATAAGTATTTGTCCCCCTTCTCTCCTCTCTTCCCACCAGCCACCATTATATTCTAAGTGTCAGGAATTTTTAAATACTGCTGTTTTTAGATCATCATTGTAGTGCCCATAGTTAAGTAAAAGACCTTTATGAATGTTATAAAGTATTGGGTAAATACTTATTTTTAACTTTTTAACAAACTAAAAGCAATATTGCAAATCATTGTTTTTAGATGGATTCATAATATATTGAAACTGGAAAGCATATGGTCTGGCACTCTCAAACCCAGAGAGAAAATGGTACTTCCCATGTGCAGTTTAATGAGAAAGCCAGGACTAGCATTCAGTTCTGAGAGTTCGATGTATTGCTTATTTAAATGATAGAAGTGATATGTCTTATGCACTCAGAAAATTTAATTATAATTAATGCAAACAAGGAAAATGGAGAATTCTTATCCATGATTATGAAGTCCATTTGACAGGTACTGGAGTTATTTTGTCTGGAGAAGTTAGGGGGCCACCAGAGCTGTGTTTTAACTGTTTTCAGAGCCATAAAATGGAGGAGAGATTAGTCTTATTCTTTGTGATTATAGGGAGTAGAACTAGCACTGTTTGGTTAAATTAGAAGGAAACCATTTTCATCTAGAAAGAAAGGCTTCATTTTTAGTTAGAGCTGTCCAAAGAGATAACAGATGACTTCATGAGGTAATACCTGCTTAATCTCTGGAGGAATTATAAATGAATCTGTTTGCTTATTTCAGAGGGATTTTTCAGGTGTCAGATGGGAAGTAGTACTAGAATGGTATTTCTCAGTTACTGGACCCTAGACAAATGAAGTATATTTTTATCACCTTTGTCCTCTTCACCTATAGATTGTGACTCATTTTTCCTCTTATTTATGTCCTTTTGGAGTATGTAGCTTATGATTTGCACAGTTTATTGGCATATGTAAAACAACTTATTTATTTGTTATCAGTTCCATACCTAAATTAGTAAGTGAGGTTTTTATTTTCTTCTTTACTCATAACTTTTAAATTTATAAGAAAAGGACAACATATGAAGAACATGAGGAAATAGGAGCCTGGCATGGGGTTTAGGCACAAAAATTAATATCCATCAGTTCGATAGGCCCCATATTATTACATGTTATTTCATAAACAACACTTCTCAGACATAGTCAAGAAATAAAAATATTACTTTTAATAAACTAATAAAAATTAAGTTAATCATCTAATGCAAATTTCTTAAGTAATTATTTGGTCATATACATACCTTCAAGTCTATCAAACTATGTAACAAACTGGAATCCTCATGGTTTCTCCCTCTTCCCTTTGATTCTGGAAAAATATTATTTTCATTCTTAGAAATTTAATAAGGGTTAATGAAGAACATTTGTGGGTTTTTTTGGGATGTGTTTTGTTTTTTTTTAACATAAACATTCCATGATCTAGTAAATCTTAGGATTAAAAGAAAATTCAAAATTTTAAAGATTTCAAATGAGAATACACTAAAAAAACTACCATTGCTCTTTATACATACATGTGGACTGCCTGCTTCATTTATGACCACTGATTGAGACATTTATTTTAGCACTTTGGTCCAGTATTATGAAAAGGTAACTATCATTCATGTCTGTAGGCTAGGGCAAAATTCTGTGGTCTAATGCATTAGAGAAGAATGATCTAAGACCTGCATCCAAGTGGTGAACTGAAAGAAGGTGACAGATTAAGCTGCAAGTGCTGGAGGATAATCCTTGCCTGAAGCTAGGACAGTTTCTGAAGAGTGGCAAAATTGCTTATTGTTTTCAGCAATTGACATTATGGTATTAGGCTCAAGTTAGCAGGCAAACGGAGTAGTCTTCGGATTTCAGGTGGCAAAGTAGTGAGTAAGGGGTTCTGCAGATCGGGGACTGATACTAATTTGAGCCTACCAGGGCAGAAGATGGCCTAGAATCTGGGAAAGTAGAACTATAGAAGCCTGGGAGTTAACCACCTTGGGTAGGGTAAGGCAGGACGGAATAGGAGTAGTCTCTGTTAGTTCTTTTTGAAGTAACATGTTCTCCAATCTAAGATGAAAGATTTGCCCTTCCTTGCAAAGCCCTTGTGCATCACCTCAGTAAATATCTGGCAACAGCCTGGTTTATAAATGATGTTAAATAGTGTTATGATCCTACTTTGCCAATAATTGGGTTATGAGGTAGGAGAAGGGACAGGCAAGTTTTTCTTTTTCCCCAAAGGAATATTTTATTACCTTATAGAAATACAGTAATAGTAATTCTTAATTCTAACAATACATCCTTGATTTAATAACTAAAGAGTGTTCATTTTTTTAAAAAAGATGTTATTTATTTAAAAGATTTTATTTATTTATTTAACAGAGAGTGAGAGATCACAAGTAGGCAGAGAGGAAGGCAGAGAGAGAGGGGGAAGCAGGCTCCCCGCCAAGCAGAGAGCCCAATGCAAGGCTCAATCCCAGGACCCTGGGATCATGACCTGAGCCAAAGGCAGAGGCTCAACCCACTGAGCCACCCAGGCACCCCTAAAGAAGGTTCATTTTAATTTTATTTTTAAATAATGTGTATTTTTAAAATTTAAATTTAATTAACATATAATATATTATTAGTTTCAGAGGTAGAGGTCAGTGATTCATCAGTCTTATATAATACTCAGTGCTCATTACATCGTGTGCCTTCTTTAATGTACATCACCCAGTGACCTCAACCTTCCACCACCCTCCCCTGAAGCAACCCTCAGTTTGTTTCCTATGATTAAGAGTCTCTTATGGTTTTTCTCCCTCTCTGGTTTCATCTTGTTTTATTTTTTCCTCTCTTCCGCTATTTTGTTTCTTAAATGCAACATATCAGCGAGGTCATATGATAATTGTCTTTCTGTGATTGACTTATTTCTCTTAGCATAATACTCTCTAGTTCTATTCGTGTTGTTGCAAATGGCAAGATTTCATTCCTTTTGATGGCTGAGTAATATTCCGCTCTCTGTGTGTGTGTGTGTGTGTGTGTGTGTACACATACCACATCTTCTTTATCCATTCATCAGGGCAGATAGGTTTTAAGAGAGGACAAAGTAATTATCTTTTACTATCCTGTTGCGTTGTTATCAGATGCTTTAGAAATTTTTAGAGTTCTCATAATAGATATTTTGCCTTGGATGATTTCTTAATACACTGAAACAGATGCTTATGCACTTTGTTCTAAATCTGAGGGGTGTGAGTCACTTCTGGCACTGTCCAAATGGCTTGGACTATCTCCAGGTGGCTTTAGTTATTGTGATACCAGAGGAATCTCATTATAAGTTAGCTTTGCCTGAAAGGTAAAATGGACTCCAAATGCAGCATTGGAAGTAGTTTCTAATATTTATGTAGCAGACTTATTCTGTTCTTAGTCTGTATTAATGGAAAATCAGTAAATCACTATGTAGAATGAGGTGAAAATACATAGTATTTAAAAACCATTGAATGTGAATCACATAGTATTCTGAATATATTATAATGGACAAAATGTTTTAAGTACTAAATTTAGGGTCGCCTCCTCAAATATATAAATATAGGTGTTATGAAACAGTAAGTATTTATCAGAATGATCATATGGTCATTAAAATTGGTTTATTTTACTTCTTTGAATTATGTGTGGGCTAGATGTGTCCAACTTACAAGCAGGGAAAAGCTGTTAAACAGTCCTTCTGGTTTTTGAGCTCACTAGAAGTGTGGGTTAATGGATTGGTTGGTGTCATTATTCTTTTATAGAGAAATGGAGTTGTACATGGTTTCTAATGTCATCGTTTTCTGCACTTGAGATAGTCTTTCATTCTCCTGGTGCCATCATTTTAAGAAGTTAGGAGTTTGAGAGAGAGAGAGAGTGTGTGTGTGTGTGTGTGTGTATGTGTGTGTGTGTGTGTATATATATATATATTTTTTTTTTAAGTGAATGCTATACCCAATGAGGGGCTTGAACTCACAACCCTGAGATCAAGCGTTACATGCTCTATTGACTGAACCAGCCAGGTGGTTCTTTTTATGTGATTTAACCAGGGTATTCTTCTGTGTGTACTTGAAGAAGACGTGCAATATATTTTTACTGATGCACTGTTTTTTATACTAGAACCATATATTCTGAAGTATGCTTCAAATAAAAAATATTCTTGTTGAAAAAATAGTAACTTTAACTGAGGTTACTGCTTTAAAATTAAGCATCTCAAATGGGAGGTGGGTGGGAGGGTGAAATAGGTGAAGGGGGTTAAGAGTATACTTAAGATGAGCACTGAGTAATGTATGGAGTTGTTGAATCACTATTTTTTACATCTGATACTAATATAAAACTGTATGTTAACTATACTGGAATTAAAACAAAAAACTTTAAAAAATTTTTGTTTTCAGAATTTTCATGGTGTACATTTTGGTGTGCATTCTCAGATGAATTAATCATGATATTGGTATATAAAAGAAATTTATTTAGTTTCAGCAAAACAGTGTTGTCCAAAATATGAAGCTAGCACTATTAATTTAAAATTTATTAAATGCATTATTGTGTTTGTATTTACTTTAGTATTTTTATCTGTGAGCTATAAATATTAGAAATGTATTGTTGGCTTTATGTTTATATTCATTTAGGAAATGTTATAATAAAAATAACAAGTTAATACTGGCAACTTAAAAAAAAAAAAGAAAGAAAAAGAAGTTAGGCATTAGGAGTTAGAACATAGCCAAATTGAGTATAGCTCTCTAATCAGCCTGTTGGGGACTCCTTACTGTGGATTTCAGAGATGATAAATTTTGGTTAAGCAGACTTTCAGTCTTCTATGTAGAAGATAGTTAGAGATAGATGTTCAGTTGCACACATGTACATTCATTTGGACCCATACATGTAAATGTACCCAGTGACATCAGCTCCATGGACAGGCCCATTAGTTGGGAATTCACCTGGAGAATTCTGGCTAATCTACAAAATAGAGACTATTTGGATAAGCACACTTTCTGGGTGAGTGATTAGGCAGGTTTAAGTTGTTATTTATGTTTTTACAACATTGATTTTATGTTATACATAGTCAAAAACTTGGGATTGACACCCCATAGTCTACTGGAGACTTGGGAAGGAGGGGTCGTCTACTGAGGTACTGATCCCTGTGGGCTTAGGTTAAGCATCTCTAAGTGCTTATTAGAATTAGGGTAGAATAGAGCACAAATGCATTTTGTCACATTGTTAAGGGGTAAGAATTTGTCCCAGGGATAGTAGTAACCTCCATGTTTGATAAAAAGCAGCTGGTCAGAGATTAACAGGGAAACCTATGAATAGGCTTAAAATAGTATTGGGGCTTGGGAAACAATAACATTACATTCTTTTTTTTTTTTTTTAAGATTTTATTTATTTATTTGACAGAGATTACAAGTAGGCAGAGTGGCAGTCAGAGAGAGGAGGAAGCAGGCTCCCTGCTGAGCAGAGAGTCCGATGTGGGGCTCGATCCCAGGACCCTGGGATCATGACCTGAGCCGAAGGCAGAGGCTTTAACCCACTGAGCCACCCAGGCGCCCCAATAACATTACATTCTTGAGTAAGAATGTGTAAGGTACTGGTGTATTCAGAAAATGACTATTACTAGGTTAAATGAATAATAAAATAAGCTGAATAGAGTATATTTTGAGATTAATATTCATTTTCCATTAAACAAATGTTTTCTAAGGGCCTATTATGTGATCAGCTTTGTGCGGGATACTGGGGTTGCAGTTATAAACAAGACAAAAGGGATCTATAGTCTTTGTGGACTTGATGTTTCATCTGTGAAGACAGATGGGAACTTTTATTTAAAAAAAACTAAAACTGCCTTACAGAAAGGGAAAACAGATATAGAGACATACATACAATAATTGCTATGGAGAAAACAAACAAAGGATGAGTTTTAGAGAGGGGTTCTGCTTGTACCTTGGATTTGGAAGGCTTTTCTAAGGAGGTGACATCTAAACTAAGAAGTAAATGAAGAAAAAGTGCTAACTGCATAAGGTGTGCAGAACTCTTTGTGTACCAAGCTGCATGTGTGGAGACTCTAAAGCAGGTATGTGCTCTGGTGTTCAGGGAAGTGGAAGAAGTCTGGTGTGGCTGAATTGAAGGGCAGTGGGGAGTGGGCAGAGGAAGGCTGTGGCACAATATTGAAAAATGAGGCTAGGGCCAAATCCAGTAGAGTTTGGCTGTTACAAAGATTGTTCTGGCTTTAGACTGGAAGAGCAGGGTATAAGATTGGAGGTGATAGTCATCCAGGTAAGAGAGGCTGGTATTCTGGTTTAGGGGGGTAGCAGTAACGATGGGAAGGGGGAGATTGGAGGTATATTTTTTAAAAGAGAATTGACAAACAGATAGATGACAGAGTTCGGGGTGATGTTAGAGGAAAGGGAGAATTTATCAGGTTCAAGTCGTTGGGGAAATGGTGGTGCCTGAAGTGGGGAAGATTCTTGGTGGGAAGTGGTTTGGCAGACAAGATCAAGAGTTTGAAGTAGGAGCAACATGATCTGCAGATGCTGCTGTGTCATCAGGGCAATGTGACTGTAATACTGTGCCCAGAGCTGGCTCTTCTCAGGAACTATGGGTAGCACTGTGAAGATTTGGACTTGGTCATAAGGAGTCCGGATTAGGTATCGACTTCCTTTGGGGCAGATGGCCACATGAGTAGTCTTTGGAGTCTCTGCCTGGTTTGTAGGGATAGGCGGACAGGCTCCGCCTGACAGGCAGTGCCTTTCCTACCCTAACCTTATTTGGTTCCTACTCTGCTTGGTCCTGCTCTCAGTACTGCCAAGACAATGCCCAGCGCCTCTCTCTAGGTGCCACGTTGGATGCTCTCCTTGCCCCACGTTCGTCCCTACCCTAGATAGACTGAGGACCTTTTTAGTGTTTTTAGACTGGTATAGATTTGATTAGCTCCCTATCAAAATAAAAGCTTCATGGAATATGAAAAAAGTATTAAACTTAATCTGAACAAAAGACACAGAGTTCACTTTAATTAGACAAAGCATCTGTCAAGGTTTATCAAAGCACAAATTAGTATTTATAATATTCTCTTGAATTGTTTGCCTGGGCATGGAGAAAAAATAAAGTGAAATAGATGAGTTGCTGATTTATGGGATAGTTCATTTTAGTCTGAAAATTTAAAGTAATTTTTTTGTCTTTAATTTAGCAAATATGTATCCACAAATATGAGAATTATACCATGGTCATTTTTACTTAGAAAAAAAAAAAAGAAAAAGAGTTCTGTTTTGGATATGTTAATTGTAAAATATGAGACATCCAAATGAAGTTGCCAGATAGGCAGTTGAACATGCACTGGAGAGCTGAAACTATCAATTTGAGGTTGTCATCTTAAAGGTACTTAAGTCCACAGAAATTGATGAATATATGTAAAGAAAGGGTATGGTAAAAGAAGAGGACACAAGACCAAGCCTTTTGAAACCATAGCCTTTAGAGATGAATAAAGAGGAAGGAGACAGAAGGAGTTTGTCATTTAGGGAGTAGGAGGAAAACCAGGGGGAGAGGACTCAGTTCTTAGTAGGTCTGAAATTGATCATGAGTAAAATTTTCAAGTGAATAAAAACTGGAATAAGATTATAATTACTTACTCTTCTAAATAAGGACAATAATAAATGAATAAAGATTATCAAGTTGCATTGAAATTTCAAGAGCACAGTTCACTCGGGAATAATGCGGGTCATCAAATCCCCCTGAGCCCCTCCGCTGTTGAAAATCTGCATACAACTTTTGACTCCCCCAAAACTTAACTACTAATAGCCTACTGTTGACCAGAAACTTTACTGATAGCATAAACAGTTGTTTGACACATATTTTTATGTTATATGTATTATATTCTGTGTTCTTACAGTAAACTATAAAAAAGAAAATATTAGGAAAATAAAAAACAAAATGTGCTGTATTTGTAAAAAATGCTCATCTTGTAAGTGGAGCTGAGCACTTCAAACCCATATTGTTCAAGGGCCAACTGTAATTTCTTTTGTAATTTTCCAAGATTGTTCATATTACCTACTCAACCAGACTCTTTAATTGAGCTCAAGAGGGAAGGCTTTCCCCTGGGGAAGCAGGGTTCTGCCCACCTTAATATTGTCTAGTCATGCTCAGGGGCAGGTTAATTAGGAACACTTGAGAACTCATGGCTGGACTATGACTGTGCACTAAACACAGCCAGTTGTGTGTGTGTCATTATTATCTTTCTCTTCATCTAGTGTATTCTCATTAGAGAAGTCATTGCTGATAGTATGGCAGATTATTGTTTCTAGCTCCTATCTCTTTGAACACAGAAGTGTGATCAGAATACCCTCTTCATTTTTGCCAGGAAAAGAGCTGTCAGGCACATTATACTTGGAGAACAGCAAAGGCTACTCTTAAAGTCAGGGTTGACTTAAGTGTGCTCTCAAACATTTCCTGTGAATATATGGACTGCCTGTCTATCACCAATCCCTGTGTTCTTTGTGTGCAAAGGCCAAAGAGAAGTAGCAGACTTGGAAAACCTTTCCCTACACATGTGCTTAAGCATAGCCTTCTCTTCATTTCATTTGGACTTCAACGCCTAGCTCAAATATCACCTCTGTTCTATTATTTTCTCTACTCTCAGTGTACCCATAGCAGCTGCTACTCTGAGTCAGAGAGGCAGTATTGCATAGTGGTTTCTTCTGGAGAGACTGCCTAGGTTACATATATATGTGTACATAGGATTTTTATCTTTCATTCTATCGGTATCATATTTATTGATTTGAATATGTTGAATAGTCATTGCATCCCAGGGTTAAGTCCTACTTGGTCATGGTGTATAAACTTCTTAATGTGTTGTATTCAGGATGTATCTACACACACACACATTTTTTGATCTAGTTATATAACTTCTTTCTGCCTTTCTTCATCTGTAAAATTGCAGAGCTTAGTGTGAGAATTATGAGTTAACATATATAAGATACTCAAAAGTTGTGCCTGGTGCACAAGGGTCAATAATTGCTAGATGTTGATGTAATTACTATATTTATAAGGGTTATATGCATTTACTTTCTTCACTTGTTTTGAGGACGGTGAAGGTATATGGCAGACCTAATTCATTACCTTCTCAATATGGTATATTGCATATAATAAGCATTCAAATATTTTCATGCAGTTACTAGTGCAGAGAACTGGTGAATGTTTTATTTTTCTTTGAAAAGCTAAGCATACATGTATATATCTTGTGTGTGACCCTAGATTGCTTGGTTGTCAATATCTCTTGATGAAGGTTTTCCATTATGTAGAAGGTTTTCCAGTATGTAGAAGTCTCAACAGTTAATGAGTTAATGTCAATAAAAGGAAGACAATTAGAAAATTCATTAGGAGGTTTCACTGACTATTGTATCACTAAATTAACTCAGCTTTTCATGTTTGCAAAACTCATTAATTGGGGTTGTGCTTATTGTCAGCTTAAATATCTTTCTTTCCTAATGTAACTTTGCTTCATTCTCACAGATTGGTACATTGTTCTAGGTCTTTTTTTTTTTTTAAGATTTTATTTATTTATTTGACAGAAAGATAGAGAGTACAAGTAGGCAGAGCAGCAGGCAGAGGGAGAGGGAGAAGCAGACTCCCCGCTGAGCAGGGAGCCCGATGCAGGGCTCGATCCCAGGACCCTGGGATCATGACCTGAGCCGAAGGTAGCCGCTTAACCGACTGAACCATCCAGGCTCCCCTTGTTTCAGGTCTTATATCTTACAACAGGGCCTACCACTGTCAATAGTTTAGGAGAGAGTAATCAGTTTTGAAAGGTATGAGCTCCTGCTTAAGCTAAAAATTTTTCTATACAATGTATTTATTAATTTTTTCTTTATAACATGAGCTTAAGTTTGGTTGTAAGCTCTCATACAAGTCCCTGGGGGAGGATAATTTTAAGATTAAAATTTTGAGGGATTGTTTTCTAGTTTAGTTTGTCTTTCCTGATGATACAGGTCAACAACCATGAATATATTTTGTGTTCATGGGTAATTTGGTATTTTAGCTAATTCATCTACAGGTGCTCAGCGCTATAGTGACAGAATAAGTGTAAGGTATGGCCTCTTGACTAGAAGCTTAAAAATCTTAATTGTTGAAGAAAGGTTGACAATTAGATAATTTGAGAAACATATCACTTGGTATATAATGGAAGTATGATGTAAGTAGTAAATAATTCATACAGCAGTCTTCCTTATTCACTAAAACCTGCTGAGCACCTTTTTCTCTTTTTTTAAACATTTATTTATTTATTTATTTATTTATTTGAAAGACAGAATGCTTGAATGTGCAAGCTGGGTGGGGGGGGGGTTGTGTGGGGGCAGAGGGAGTTAGAGAAAATCCTGAAGCAGATTCCTTGCTGAGTGCAAAGTCCTATTCAAGGCTCGATCCCAGGATCCTGAGATCATGACTTCAGCCAAAATCAAGAATCAGCCACTTTAACTCAGTGAGCCACCCGTGCACCCTTGCTGAGCACCTTTTCATTGGAGTTAGAACCTCTGAATTTTAGTCTGAGATCTGCCACTGAGAAGAAACTGAACAAGTCTCTTATCTATACTGAATTTACTCCACCAACTTCATAGGATGATAAAAGGATCAAATATGTATATGTATATGTATATGTATATGTATATGAAAGCTCCCAAAATGCTAAAGCATAGCATAAATATAAAGAGTTATATAATATTAAATGGTTAGGGGCAGACCATATCAGGGGAAAAGACTGTTTTTAAAAGCTAATACGCAGGCTTATTGAAGTACTTGGAAAAAGAAAACATTTTCAGTAAGATGGAGAAATTATCCAATTGTATGTTTTTTGGAAGATGAAGTGTTCTGCATGAGTGAATTCATTGAACACCTGAAATGTATCCCTGTATATTCACAAAATTTGTATTTTATCGCTTATAAAATGTGTTTCTAAAATGTGTTTCTGAAACAGAGTATATGGAGTTTAAAATTTTCTTATTAGTTTAGGATCTCATCTTGAACTTCATTTATGATACTGTGATATAGTGATTAATATAGAACTGTTGAGTTATTGAAGTGTGTAGGAAGTGCTTTTACCTAATGTACTATAAAGAACTTTAGGCCTTTATGTGATTATGATTAAAATAGTATAAAATAGATACTATTAAAGTGTGTAAATTAATGGTTTTAGTGTATTTACAGAGGTGTGAAACCATCACCACTGTTATTTCCAGAACATTTTCATCACTCCAGAAAGAAACCCTATACTTGGTAGCAGTCATTTCCCAATCTCTTTTACCACCAGCTCCTGACAACTACTGATTGACTTTGTGTCTCCATTGATGTGACTATTCTGGACATTTCTTATAAATTGAATCATACAAGTTGTGGCCTTTTTGTTCTTTCACTTAGCAAAATGAAAACAGTTTTATAACAAAATATGCTAATCAAATAAATTGAATGGGGTGTGGGGTGGTTTAAGAGATCCCATTTTTTATTTATTCCATTGATAGTCTTACCTCCCCATTTCTCCTGTTTATCTAAGTTTTAATTCTTTAGCTTAGCAGTTCTTTAGGTCTTAATTGATTTTTGATTTGTTTTAAAGCTATGTGCATACAGTAGCCAATTAAAATAATTTTTAAAATCTTACTAGGTAAACAGCTGACTTAGGTAATACTTGGTGTATGACAGTATGTAACTGCATAGCAGTGTGCTAACATTAACTGTAAATACTCTGTCCCAGTTTTACCATGTTATCCTTAATAAATGGTAATGATCCCATAATTTTGTTAAGAGAGAAAACCTGTCATTAAATAGTTTTGTTTTTGTGGTGCACAGTAGCAATATTTACAATGCCATTATGAATCTGCAGGATTTACTATGTCTGCAGTGAAAGCTACAGATGGAATTTGACAGAATCTTTTGGCATTTTCGCCTCTAAGCATTATACATCTGTTATAGGAGTGAGTTAAGACCTCTGTGTTGTTGAGCTATGATTATTTAAGCTTACTGGGTAGCCTAAGTATTTTCTGTGTGCCCATATTCACTTTTAACTGACTATGGAATGAAATTATAATTCTGTTGGAGTATGTTAGTATTTACTGAGGGTTTTTTTTTTTTTTTTTTGGTGGCGTTTTATGGCCTTTAAATGGTGAAGCATTATATATATATTTTTTTTTCCCTAAAATTTTTATTTAAGAGAGAGAGAAAGCACAAATTTTTATTTGAGAGAGAGGGAGGGGCAAAGTGAGAAGTAGCTCCCCACCCAGCAGGGACCCTGATGCGGAGCTCCATCCCAAGACGCTGGGATCATGACCTGAGCTGAAGGCAGAAGCTTAACTGGCTGAGCCACCCAGGTACCCCTATATAGATATATTAAATGAAGATTAATAATAGTGAAAGTTTATTATATTGATTACTCAAATAGATATTAACAATTAAGATTTAATTTTATTGTTTAAATTTTATGTTTGATTACCTGTCCATAAAATAAACACTATTACAGAACTATGTTGAGCTGCCTATTGAACATTCTTTTTTTTTTTTTTTTTTAAAGATTTTATTTATTTATTTGAGAGAGAGACAATGAGAAGAGCGCATGAGAGGGGAGAAGGTCAGAGGGAGAAGCAGACTCCCCACGGAGCTGGGAGCCCACTGCAGGACTCTATCCCAGGACTCTGGGATCATGACCTGAGCTGAAGGCAGTTGCTTAACCAGCTGAGCCACCCAGGTGCCCCCTGCTAAACATTCT
This sequence comes from Lontra canadensis, assembly GCF_010015895.1. Taxonomy (NCBI): domain Eukaryota; kingdom Metazoa; phylum Chordata; class Mammalia; order Carnivora; family Mustelidae; genus Lontra; species Lontra canadensis. The sequence continues at coordinate 5,940,173 of NW_022631014.1, forward strand.
ATTTGAATATTTCATTGACACTTCACAAGTAACAAATCCAAAACGTAACTCCTTTTTCCCTCTAACGAATCTGCTTCATCCACAATCTTTGTTGCTAAGTTAATAGCAAATCCATGTTTCCGTTTAGGCTCAAGATCTTGGGGTCATCCTTGATTCTCATTCATCCTTTCTTTCTCTCTCATTCTGCATCCTTTATATCAGCAAAGCCTTTTAACCTACTTTGAAAATACGCGTAGAGGCTAACCACTTCTCACTTCCTCCATTGTTACTATTCTGGTCCAAGCCATCTTCATTTCTTGCCTGAATGAATTGTTACAGCTTCCCAGTGGGTCTTCTGCTTCTGTCCTTCCTTCTCTGTAGTCTTTTCTTAGTATGACAGAATGATCCTTTTAAAATGAAAGTCAGTTCATATTACTCCTTGGATTCCCATTACAATGACCTATGAAACAGTAAGTGATCAGGTCCCTCTTTAACTCCCTGACCTCAACTTACATTCTCTTGACTACTCTGCTCCTGCTACATTGGTCTCTTTCCTATTCTTCTAACATACCAGACATGCTTTCACCTCAGGGTCTCTATAGTGGTGATTTCCTCTGCTTGGATTGCTCTTCCTTTGAATAGCTGCATGACTTAGTCCCTGACCTGAAATGTTACCTCAGTGAGCCCACTCTGGTAGAGTTATCTCAGCACGCCAATCATTTTTACTCTCTTCCCACAGCACTAAACACCTAACATTTACTTATGATTTTGTGTGTTGTCTATTCTCTCCCATTAGATTGTTGGTATACTACAGGCACTGATCATCTAAGTGTTTAATATATTGCATTTTATTGACAACAGGACATTATTAGTACTCTTTAAGCCTCCCTTATTTTCTCTTTCATTCATGCCTCTCCCCCAGTCCGCTGGTTTTTTAAAATTGTTTTTTAAAAAACATGATTGGATATTATTCTCATACAAATAAAGCTCTGTTGTAGAGCCTTATTCTACATAAGCTTTATTCTTCAGGTGAGGTTAGAGTAACAACATCCTTTTACCTTGTATTTTCAAGTACAGTGTTGAGTAGCCCACCAAGACAGATGTACATTGAAACAGAAAGACTATTTGTTGAGTTTATGGAAATGTGTTTGAAATTGTTTCTACACTCTTTGCTTGTGAGTACAAATGTCATGGAATGACAACCTTCACCATTTTACTAGGTTCTTTATGATTTAGAAGGTGATCATTTCATTCTATTGACACTATGGAGCACTTTGCAGGTGGATATCAAGGATAATTATCATACTGAGGAGTGAAGCAGTACATTCTACTAACTTGCAAGTCTTTCTGAGAAAAATTGAATTATTGCCATTAAAGTGTTATTAGGCTAATAAATTGGTTATTAAAAGCAATTAAAACCTCCAAGTTTCTTATAACTTGCCATAACTGCTTTGCTTGAAAATAGTTATCACTGAATGGAAATATAAAGAAGATCAAATAACTATTGAAGTTTAAACAAAGGGAACTGCAAAGAAAACCTTCAAAGGACACTCTTCTAGTTGTTTGATTTTTTGGTGGGCGAAATTCTTTGTCTGTTCTAGAGACAGTAATATGGACAGTTTTAAAATATCATCCTTTGTTGAGTGCTTATTTTTGTATTAGGTCTCATCTTCATCTCTTTAGGCTCCCAGCGGTTCTGTAATGGCAGGTATTACAGTGTCAAATTTCTGAATATGTTTGTTCAATCTCTGAGCCTCAGATTTCCTATCAGACTTCAAATATTGGGCCCTTTATCCTGGATGTTGACCCGCTTCCCGCAGCTTTTCTCTGACTTTTTATTTCATATTTGATATTCTGAGTTTTCTCTGAAAAGCATTATATACTCATTTGGTTATTATGGCTTTAAGAAAATAATTTATTTAACGTTCAAAATAATACCACTTTGTGGCACAGCAAAAAATTGTTCTGTCATTAGTATACACATAATCATTTTGGCAAATTCATAGCCTATTTGCAAACATTGGTTAGATTGAACTTCAGAATAGCTCTGTGATATTTTGAAAATTTAAAATCAGTTGTCTACAACTAATATTGCTTTTTCTTGGCCTTAGGGCTTTAATGATGAATTTTTTAAATCAAATAGCCCTCTTTAAAATTCTTAAAAAGGATGTAGCAAATCTTGTTCCATCTGATGCCAATTTAGAGAATATTTACATTAAAAAATATTTTATTGACTGATTGATTTAGAGAGACCAAGTGGGGGAAGGGGCAGAGGGAGCCTGAAAGAGAGTATCTCAAGCCGACTCAGCACTGAGCACGTAGCCCTAAACACCTACTCATCTCTGTCTCATGACCCTGATCATGACCTGAGCTGAATCAAGAATCAGACACTTAACTTGAATGAGCAACCCAGGCTTCCCAATATTTTACCTTTTATATGAAAATTATGATGCTTCAGGACTTTTTTTTAGCCTGCATATTCATTCATTTTCACTTGATATTTTAGCTGCCCCTGTGTATCAGTGACACATCCCTGATGATTTTTTCCTTCTGATACCAAAGGGTGTTGTTTGTTTGTTTTTTCTTAAACCTGAGCAGCATTTAATCTCATTTAATCTAATCTTATTAATCTATTAAGGGAGGCTTTAATAGGTGGAAAAAACATATACCCTGAGTTTTAAATGGAAAAAACAAAATGTGAATTGTTACATGGGAGATATTTTAAACATGGTTAGTTTTTTTAACATAGAAACTTGAAGATAAATATGCCTTGTACAGAAATTTTAACCAAGAAAGATTCAATGACACTTAGTAATTGTCACTATATGTTAACAAATTTATATTTGCATATATTATTTGTATATAAAGACTGACTAGTGTCTAGCTTTCTGTATATTTTCTAATATAATTTCCTTTATAATAAGTTATATATCTGTGCAGTGGACTTTTCAGTATCGGTGTTCATTAGCCTCCTTAATGAAGATTTTTACAAAGTGGAAAAGGGCCAACTTTTTATTGTTTGTGCAGCAGCGTAATTAACTATACTGGGTTTGTTTATTATAGCTGAGTACTAGAACAATGCTTCTAAGAGGAAAACATACAGAGAAGATTAGTAAATAACATAGTAATGTGTGAGGCTGGCCAGTGGTAGTAATGCCTTTGACGGGTGGTTCCTGAATTTGTAAGTGCCTGCTTAACATTTTTCAGATAATAGAAACTAGAATGCCTAATTTTTTTAAAAAGGTTTTTTTTTTCAAGATTTAAAAAATTTATTTGACAGAGAGAGTGTGAGCACGAGCAGGGGGAGTAGCAGGCAGAGGGAGAGGGAGAAGCAGGCTCTTTGCTGAGCAGGGAGCCTGATGCAGGTCTCGATCCTACAACCTCAGGATCATGACCTGAGCCAAAGGCAAATGCTTAACCAACTGAGCCACCCAGGCCCCCCCCCCTCTAAATTGTTTAAATCCCATTTTCTTTTTACTAAATCATAATAAATGACTAGAAAGTCTCACAGGATATAATTTTTTGTGACTTGACTGAACTGGCACAGAGTATTGAACATCTTTAAATGCTACAACTAAACTTATCAAAGAAAAGTATTACAGGCCTTAGGTGATTCTTAAATGTACCAATTCAGGTTAGCAGAGGACTCTTGATACCATAATAATAACATAAATTATTGAAGTCATCATAGTAATCAAGCAGTTTTGTTTAGTAATTATGTATTACATTAGAATAGAGTTTTACTGTTTTAAAGGGCACTTGCATATCTGTTATCTAAACACCTTATACCTTTCATTAGATCTACCACGTACTTGGTTTTTTCCTTTTTGACCTTTCTAAAGTGAGGAAAAACCTTGCCTCTTTAAATTCAGGATCTGTCTTTGCATATTTACATAAGAACATCTTTCATTCTTTTTTTTTTTTTTTAAAGATTTTATTTATTTATTTATTTGACAGAGAGAGAGATCACAAGTAGGCAGAGGCAGGCAGAGAGAGAGGGGGGAAGCAGATTCCCTGCTGAGCAGAGAGCCCGATGTGGGGCTGTATCTCAGGACCCTGAGATCATGACCTGAGCCGAAAACAGAGGCTTAACCCACTGAGCCACCCAGGTGCGCTAACATCTTTCATTCTACTCCCCAATTGTTATATGCATGGTTGGGTGATTATAGTTAAATGAATGGATGAATGGATAAATAAAAGGCAGATTTCAAAAGGAGGAGCAAGAAGCTTCAGGCAAGTGTCTACCCACAAGTTGTTCAAAATAGGCCATAAAGTGAATTTTGAGCATAGACTACCTGATTATAATCAATTAAAATGAAGCATTTTATTAAATCTTTTCTTCTTTTTAAGCCATAGTGTTAATGTGTGTCTTCCCCAAGAATTACATGAGAGTGCCTAACAAAGCACCTGGATAATTGCCTGGCATTTACTAGGCATTCAGTCACTACTTATTATTTTTAAAGATTTTATGTATTTGAGAGAGAGAAAACAAGTGGGTGGGGGGCAGAGGGAGAGGGAGAAGGAGCCCGAAGTAGGGCTGGATCCCGGGACTCGAGAATCATGACCTGATCCAAAGGTAGACACTCTACTGACTGAGCCACCCAGGCACTCCGAAGTTATTACTTATTTTTTATTTATTTATTTTTTTGGTAAAAGATTTTACTCATTTATTTGACAGAGACAGTGAGAGAGCACAAGCAGGGGGAGCAGCAGGCAGAGGGAGAGGGAAAAGCCGACTCTCCACTGAGCAAGGGAGCCTGATGTGGCTCAGTCCTAGGACCAGGGGATCATGACCTGAGCTGAAGGCAGATGCTTAACCTACTGAGCCACCCAGGTGTCCCCGGTCACTATTTATTAAGTGAAAAATAACCACAGAGGAAACCTTCTAGACTCTTTATTCTTTTTACTTTTTTCAAAAAAGCCAGTTCCCAAAGAATATAAAAAGTAAAATAATTTATTTGCTGAAATATTATAAAACTTGACTGGATTTATATTATTGTTCGGTTACTGTAATATCTAATTACTATCTGATATTTAAATCAGAATATAGTTTGGTTATATATTATATCAATGAATATATAATTTTTTAAGCAGAGACTTTAAAGAAGAGTTCTTTCACAGAGTATTGAAAAAGCATTTTGTTGAAGGTGGGCTGAATTTAGAGGCTTATTTGCAAAGGCTCTTCTCACTGCACCTCTCCCCCAGAAATTAATTTCTAAAATAATTCTTTTTAGAGATATTTATTCCTTCCTTCCCTCCCCCTTTTACTAAAGAGAAACAGTAACTTGTAAAAAGTCACTTGTAAGTTCATTTTGGTTTTTTGTCTTTTCCCCAAATAGAAACTCTAAGTTGTAAAAATCTTAGTGTTGTATTTTATTTTTAAGATTTTATTTATTTATTTGACAGAGAGAGATCACAAGTAGGCAGAGAGGCAGGCAGAGAGAGAGTGGGGGAAGCAGGCTCCCCGCTGAGCAGAGAGCCTGATGCGGGGCTCAATCTAAGGACCCTGGGATCATGACCTGAGCTGAAGGCAGAGGCTTTAACCCACTGAGCCACCCAGGTGCCCCCTTAATGTTGTATTTTAAAAGGTTAGTGTTGCCACGTAAAAATTTTGATTAGCATGGAGCTAAAAGCATAAAGCTTTAGTAGAATGCCAAGCAAGTATATTTTTGCCTCCGGTTCCCAGTTCTAATACTTTTTATCCTCATTTCTCTCTATAGATCCCGTTGCCCTTTTCTTTGTAGTTGAATACTTTTTTTAATCAAATAAGCAATTATGAATTGGCCTGATATACCCCAGCTTCACACATTTCTGTAGATGCTTCGATCAGCTGATTGCCTTAATGACAGACATCTGAATCTCTTTGAATATGGGAATCGTCATGAGGCAACATGGTCTGAATTACTCCATATCCTCACTGGTGTTCCTCTTTGTTTTATAGATGGGAAAGGAATTTCTCTAAGGCTGCAAAATAATTCCCCAGTATAATCCCTGATGGAAGGAAGGAATTAAGAGGAACAGGTGAATTTTCAAATTGTTCCACAGAATATGAGTTCTGCCTGCCAAATGGAAAATTAAACATTTAGAGCATTTGGGGCACCTGGGTGGCTCAGTGGGTTAAAGCCTCTGCCTTCAGCTTCGGTCATGATCCCAGGGTTCTGGGATTGAGCCCCACATCGGGCTCTTTGCTCAGCGGGGAGCCTGCTTCCTCCTCTCTCTCTGCCTGCCTCTGCCTACTTGTGATCTCTGTCTGTCAAATAAATAAAATCTTAAAAAAAAAAAAATTTAGAGCACTCAACACAAAACCATCTTCTGATCAGCTTGCATATGGAAACCTCAAATAAGACTGTGCCACGTTATACAATTAATATGTAAGACATAAACACTGAAGTTGCCTGGCATCAGAACCACTTTTAGAATTTTTAGTGCAGATATTCTCTCACATGCATTACATCTTGTTTTAACTTCTGTAATTCAACTCTGTATACTTAGTGTCCCTTAAAGAAGGAGAAAATGTGCCTGGGGGAAATAAAAGAGTATAGGGGAGTCATTCAGCCATTCCTGTCTTTCTGATCAGTGAATGTGAGTTTCTCAGTGAGAATTGGAAGATGTTCTTTCAGTTCTTGATTGTGTCTGGTCTTTCTTGAACGGATCAGCTACTTCATCTAGTATTCAGCTGAATGGATAGGTATCTGAACAGTGCTAGAGAAAAACTGGCTTTTTTGGCCTTACTGAGAGATGATATTTTATAGGCTGACTTGAGAGGTATTCAGAGGTTATTTTAATTTTTTTTTAAAATTTTATTTTTTATAAACATATACTTTTTTTTCCCCCAGGGGTACAGGTCTGTGAATTGGTTATTTTAATTTTGACTCTGCAATTTTTGCCTTTTATAATGACTTTAGAACCTAATGAAGTAAGGTGAAATAAGATGTAACATTGCTGTACTTTCACATAAATTAAAGATGAACTAGATCAACAGAGCTGAAGCAAATGGAAACATTTGACAACAAATGGCTTTGCAAAATACTGAACATTCTGGGCGCCTGGGTGGCGCAGTTGGTTAAGTATCTCAGGGTTGTGGAGTCAGGCTCTGTGCTCTGTGTGCAATCAGCTTGAGTTGTTCTCCCTTAACCTTTGGTCCTCTCCTTGCACTCTCTCTCTCTCTCAAATAAATAAATATATATATATATATATATATATATATATATATATATAAATACTGAACATTCAGTAAGATAGATACAGAGAAATAATTCTTTAATCAATCCATTTTCTATAAAGGTTGCTTAATTTATTTTACAACTTCCTAAAATTTTGGCCACAGAGAACAAGTGGGAGGCAAGGAATCGATTCAGGATGGTTGTAGTTAATTAGCCAAGATGAGGTATTCTAGTGATCTCGACAGTAAGTATCTACATTAAGTAAAAAGCTGGTCATTTTAATTGAATCTGATAGTTAAAACGGCTTTAATATTAACTTAAAGTTTTAAAAATATATATTCTTGAGGGATTGCCTAGTAACTAATAAGTTACATTTCAGACCCTGTTTAATGGCTATTTAACCTTCACAATTGTAAGTGGGTCAATAAACACTGTTCTGGGTGCTTTATATAAACTCATTTGATTCTCAACAGTTCTATTGAGAGAAAGGACTGTTGTTATGACAACCTTGCAGATGAGAACCTGCAGTATATTCACAATTAGAAAAGCACACAGCTATTAAAGTAGATGAGTCAGGATTCAAAATCAGACTGGCTCGATTTCTTATATTCTTTTTTTTTTTTTTAAATTTTCAACATATGTTTTGCTTTATTATAATTATCTAAATTTATATTAATCTCTCACTATAATTTATTTTCTAAATTCTAAATTATTGCCTTATATTTGCGTTTTTTTAAAATTTTCAACATATATGTTTTGCTTTATTATAATTATCTAAATTTATATTAATCTCTCACTATAATTTATTTTCTAAATTCTAAATTATTGCCTTATATTTGCATTTTTTGGTTTTTGTTTTTTTTATTTTATTTTTTATAAGCATATATTTTTTTCCCCAGGGGTACAGGTCTGTGAATCGCCAGGTTTACACACTTCACAGCACTCACCATAGCACATACCCTCTCCAATGTCCCTAATAACCCCCCCCAACCCCCCTCCCCCCAGCAACCCTCAGTTTGTTTTGTGAGATTAAGAGTCACTTATGGTTTATCAGGGAGATTTCTTATATTCTTAATGTGCTTCCATTCTGATTCTTGATTCTCTCTTACATTCTTGTGTCACATGTCACATGTCAAACTGTCTACTCCAGTTTATGGAAAGTTGCTCCTTTGAGGATTCTGAGACTGGGTCAGCAAAAATTTTCTCATTTTTACCAGAGGCCGTGATTCGCATGAAACTGGAGAGTGGTCATAACCTCATCTCTAATCTTAAATTAGACTAGATCATCAGAAAGCTAGTTAGTCCTATATTTTAGTACAGGTATCCATCCTCCCCACCATTTGAAAGTTTGCATTATGCAATTTCACTTTTATGAAAGAAAGTACCTGTTTTTACTAGTAGAAATCTAAAGAGGATTTTTGCTTTAATGAAAAAAGTTGAAAAGCAAAAACAGCATTCAGTGTTTGTTTTGCATTGAGCCCTTATAGAAGCAGGATGCACCCCAGCAGTGATAGAGGCTCCACCAAACTTCTCCCTGGGAACTATACTCAGCATCAAGTTGCCATAGCTTTGAACTGTGTCTGTGAGCATCTGTGTTTTATTTCAATTTATTTCATGCATCTGTTAGCAGGGTATGTCATAAGGTATCAGAAAAGCTTGGGAGAGGTTTTTTTGGGGGGAGGGTCTAGGAACACTCAACAGTTTTTCTATATAAATTAATGGTAATTGCTCTTTACATCATTTCAGCTTGCAAAAGTTTTCATAGGAATGCTCTACTTTGGATAATGGGGGAAACCTATATCATTCCCTCAGGTTTTATCAGTGAAAAATATTTCTTCATCTCCAAAATATTTTTGAATACATTGTCTTATATAATGTTCAGTATTTCCTTTATAAGAATTCATATGACAAGTTCTTTAAGGATTTAGTTTCAGACAGATTTCCCTTATGATCTGGCACACTTCCTTCTATTAGCTATTGAGAATTATTTAGCCCATTGTGCTTTTTATTTGCTTTGGCTGCAAGGAAGTTTGGAATTATATTTCATTTTAATTATAGTAACTTTATTAGCCTAGGCTTTTCAATGGATAATTTCTTTTCTAGTTCTCTGCGGCCAGAGTTTTTAATCCATTCTCTATGTATCAGCTTCACCCCCTGAAATTATAGGTAAAATTGTTCATGTGCATGTGGCAATCTGGGGAAGGATCTTTGGATTTTTGATGACCTCCACCCTTTGTCCCGAAGATAAAGAACTGTTGTTCTCTGGGTTTGCTGTTCAGTTTTATATTTTATTTATTTTTTGTTTTATTTTATTTTTTTAAAGATTTTATTTATTTATCTGTCAGAGAGAGTGAGCACAGGCAGACAGAGTGGCAGGCAGAGGCAGAGGGAGAGGCAGGCTCCCCACTGAGCAAGGAGCCCCACACGGGACTCGATCCCAGGGCGCTGGGACCACGACCCAAGCAGAAGGCAGCCGCTTAACCAACTGAGCCACCCAGGTGTCCCAGTTTTATATTTTAATGGTCAAATTGTGTAAGGTCTCTTATAAGCTGCTGTTAGCCTTTTTGGCAAGAGTTGGGTAATAAATTATATCTTTACATTTAAATAATGATCCTATTTCTTAAATTTGTCAGAAAGTCAAAAAGCATCCTCTCTGTAATTTTAAAAGCACCCGACTTGGAAACTTAAAGAATAGTTGATACTAGAGAGCAGGGGAATGGCGGAGTAGGAGGATCCTGGGCTCACTTCTTCCCACAGACACACCATGAGGCAACAGTTACATGTAATGTAGTTCATCCTACAAAAGACCTGTAACAGCAGAACAGATCTTCCACAGCTGAAGACATAAAGTGGAAGCCACATTGAGAATGGTAGAAGAAGTAGAGATGTGGTTGGGGACCAGACCACCAGTGTGGCAACCCACGGGTGGGAGGGATTATCACAGGGACTCTTGGAGATCCTCCCTGAGGTGGTAGGGGATCAAGTACCCCCTACCCCTAGGGATCTGCATTGGCAAGATGAGCCCCACTAACGTTTGGCTTTAAAATTTAGTGACATAACCCCAGGGTTGCTGGAGGGCTGTAAGAAACCAAGACTTAAAGCACACTTAAACAATGTGCTGTATCATTTAGTGGACTAGAAGAAGTAGTCCACTCAGCTCAGAAGTAGTAGTTTGAAAAGTGCCTGGGTTGTATGTGAAGGAGATTTACTGACTAATTTTAGTGTGTGTGCTAGAGGTGCAAGGACCTGTAGGAGCGTTCCTTAGGATCATGAATGTTCCTTAGGATCATAAGTGCTGGCAGGTGCTATTTTTCTTGCCTTCCTTTATCCTAGGTGGCTGGACACTGGTGGGGGTTAGTCCTAACAATCTCCATCTCTCTTGTTGGCACTGCTCACCCTTCCCTCGTGTTCCCCTGCAGACATGTTCCACCCAACCCTTCTGTCACAGCAGACACCCCACCAAAGCACCTCAGCTGGCAGTGGCCTTCATGGGGATAAGTATCCCCTCAAAGCAAATACCACCCTGCCACACCTGGTGGGTGGTCCCAGCTGGGACTGGGACCCCTCCAGACCACCTGCTTCCTAGGGTGGTGGGGGAGCCAGCACCACTCTCTGACACTCCTCAGCTCCTGCGCTGTGGGCTAGCCCCACAGGCCATCACGTGTGTAGCAGCTATAGCTGGGCCTCTCAGCCGTGCCTGCTCACCATTGCATCCCAACAGTTTTGGCTGGTCATTGCAGACAGCCAGGCTGAGGTCCAGCCCACCCACCAAATGCCTGTGGCATTAGCAGTACAATCAGAACAGGAGGGTGCAATGCAGTCCATACAGGGGACCCTCTCGAGTGCCTGGTTCTGGTGACAGGGGGGAGATTGTGCTCCTGAGTACCACAGAACACCTTCTACATAGAGCCACTGCTTTTAAGATCAGGAGATGAACCTGACCTACCTAATATTTAGAAACAGAGAGTCAGACAAAGTGAGACAGAGGAATATGTCCCAAATGAAAAAACAAGGCAAAAATGAAAGAGAGGTAAGCAATCTACCTGAAAAAGAGTTCAAGGTAATGGTCATAAAGATGTTCACCAGACTTGAGAGAAGAGTGAATAAACTCAGAGAGAAAATATAAAAAAGAACCAATTAGAGCTGAAGGATACAGTAACTAAAATGAAAAATACATTAGAGGGAATCAACAGCAGATTAGAGCATGCAGAAGAACAGATATCTGGAATACAGGGCAGTGGGAAGCACCCAAGCTAAACAGCAAAAAAGAAGGGAAAAAAAGAAAAGAAGAAAATTTTAGGATAGGTTAAGGGGCTTCTGGGACAACACCAGCATACTAACATTTACATTATAAGGGCCTCAGAAGAAGAAGAGACAGAGAAAGAGGCAGAAAAGTTATTTGAAGAAATAGTAGCTAAGAACTTAACTAATCTGGAGAGGGAAGCAGACATGCAGGTCCAGAAGGCGCAGAGAGCTCCAAATAAGATGAACCCAAGAAGGCCTGCACCAAGACATGGGAAAACTAAAACATCAAAAATTAAAGATACGAGAATCTTCAAAGCAGCAAGAGAAAAGCAAGTAGTTAGGTATAAAGGAAATCCAGTAAGGTTATCAATTTATTTTTTTGCAAAAACTTTGTAGGCCAGAATGGAGTGATATGTTATATTCTAAAATGAAAGGAAAAAACCTACAACCAGGAATACTCTACCCAGAAAGGATATCATTCAGAATTGAAGGAGATAGTTTCCAGATAAAAATTAAAGGAGTTCCTCACTACTAAATTTAAACTACAATAGCAGCAGCATAACCTAAACTTGCAAGAAATATAAAAGGGACTTCTTTAAGTAGGAAAAAAAGGCTATAACTAGAAGTAAGGAAATTATGAAAGGATAAATTTCACTGGTAATTTTAGTAAACATATAGTAAAGGAATCACTTTTACCATCACTTTTAAAGCTACTGTGAAGGTTGAAGGACACAAGTAGTAAAATCAACAAAAACTTGTTAAGGGATACACAAAATAAAAGATGTAAAATATGACAATATATACAAAAGATGTGGACAGGGTAGTAAAAATCTAATGCTTTTAGAATGTGTTTGAACTTAAGCAACCACCAACTTAATATAGACTGCTGTATATATGGGATGTTATATATGAACCTCATGGTAACCAAGATCCTATAATAGATACATAAAAAATAAAGAGAAGGGAGTCCAGGCATAACATTAAGGAAACTTGTCAAATTACAAGGGAAGAAGAGAGCAAAAGAAGAAGAAAGGAACAGAGAACATCTTAGACAAACAACCATAAAATAATTAACATAAAAACAATAAAGACATACCTATCAATATTTACTTTAAATGTAAATGAAGTAAATGCTCCATTCAAAAGACATAGGGTGGGTGCCTGGGTGGCTCAGTGGGTTAAGCTGCTGCCTTCGGCTCAGGTCATGATCTCAGGGTCCTGGGATCGAGTCCCACATCGGGCTCTCTGCTTGGCAGGGAGCCTGCTTCCCCCTTCTCTCTCTCTGCCTGCCTTTCTGCCTACTTGTGATCTCTGTCAAATAAATAAATAAAATCTTTAAAAAAAAAAAAAGAAAAAAAAAATACATAGGGTGACTGAGCAGATTAAAAAAAAAAATCTTGGTCTATATGCAGTCTGCAAGAGACTCACTTCAGACCCAGAGACACATACAGACAGATTGTAGAGATGGAAAAAGATATTTCATGTAAAAGAAAGTGGGGGGAAAAAAAAAGGTAGGGTAGCAAAACTTGTATAAGGCAAAAAAAAAAAAAAAACAAAAAAAAACCCCTTTAAAACAAATAGTGTAAAAAGAGACAAGGGTGTTACATAATGATAAAGGGATCCATCCAATAAGAGCATATAATGTAAATATGCACCCAACTTAGGAGCACCTAACTATATAAAACAAATTATTAACAGACATAAAAGGAGAAATTGGCAATAATACAATAATAGGTGACTTTACCACCCAACTTACATGCATGAATAGATCACCCAGACAGAAAATCAATAAGGAAACAGTGACTTTGGATGACACATTAGACCAGGTGGATTTAATAGATATGTATAGAACATTCCATCCAGATACAGCAGAATGTGCATTCTTTTCAAGTGCACATGGAACGTTCTCTAGGGTAGATCAAATGTTAGGCCACAGAACAGGTCTTGATAAATTTAAGAAGATTGAAATTCTATCAAGCATCTTTCCAACAGTGGCAGTATGAAATTAGAAATCAGTTGCAAGAAGAAAACTGGAAAAAATACAAACACATGGAGACTAAACAACATGCTACTAAAGAGCCAGTAGGCCAACAAAGAAATCAAAGAGGAAATAAAAAACACCTGGAGACAAATGAAAATGGAAACACAATAGTTCAGAAAACCTTTAGGATACAGCAAAAACTGTTGTTAAGTTTATAATAAAACAGGCCTCAAGATATATGAGCCCCTGGGGCTCCTGGGTGGCTCAGTGGGTTAAGCCACTGCCTTCGGCTCAGGTCATGATCTCAGGCTCCTGGGATGGAGTCCCGTATCGGGCTCTCTGCTCAGCAGGGAGCCTGCTTCCCTCTCTCTCTCTGCCTACCTCTCGGTCTACTTGTGATTTCTCTCTGTCAAATAAATAAATAAATTCTTTAAAAAAAAAAAGATATATGAACCCCTATGTTTATTGCAACATATCAATAACCAAGATGTGGGAACAACCTGAGTGTTTATCGATAGGTGAATAGATAATGGAAAAGTGGTATATATACAATAGAATATGACTCAGCCTTTAAAAAAAGATGAAATCTTACCTTTTGTAACATGGATGGATGTAGAGTGTATTATGCTAAGTGAAGTGAGTAAGAGAAAGAGAAATACCGTATGATTTCACATTTGTGTGTGAAATTTAAAAAACAAAATAACAAAAACAGAAACCGCCTCATAAATACAAAACACTGTAGTGGTTGCCAGAGGGGAGAGTTGTGGAGCAATGGGTGAGATAGGTAAAGGGGATTAAGAGGTACAAACTTGTGGTTATAAAGTCAAGTCCCTGGTTTGAAAGTACAGCATAGAGAATATAGTCAATAATAATGTAATAATTTTGTATGGTGACTGATGGTGACTATACTGAATGTGTATTTTGAAATGTATATAGGTGTTGAATCACTGTTGTAGCCTGAAACTAATAAAATAATGTATGTTAACTATACTTCATGAAAACAAAAAGTTGATGGCTTCATGCAAATCATGTACCTTCTACATTTATTTGTTGTTAAAGAAGCTTATCTCAATTTTTTCAAAAAGATTTTATTTGAGAGAGTGAGTGTGTGTGAGTGGGGGACAGGGAGTGGGCTGGGAATCAGAGGGAGGGGGAGAGACTTTCTAACAGACTTTGCTGATAGGGAGCCCGACATGGGGCTTGATCCCAAGGCCCCAAGATCAAGACCCGAGCTGAAACCAGGAGTCGGGAGCCCAACCAACTGAGCTGTCCAGGCATCCCTCTTAAATTCATTTTCTTAAATAGGTAATAGTAAATTATTTTAAAGCAATTAATTATTAACTTAAACTAGAATTAACATAATTAAACCATAAAATCCACATAGTGGAAAATTGAACAACACAGAAGGTTAGGAGCACCACCCCCCCATGCAGTTGAAAGATCTATGTAATTTTTGACTCCCCCAAAACTCTTGACCTCCTGCTGTTGACTGGAAGGCTTACCAATAACATAGTCAAATAATACATGTTTTGTGTGTTACGTGTATTCTATACTGCTTTCTTGCAATAAAGGATGCTAGAGAAAAATGTTATTAAGTAAATCATAAGGAAAAGAAATTACATTTACAGTACTGCACTGTATTTACTGAAAAAAAAAAAATCCATGTTATAGGTGGACCTGCACAGTTCAAATCTGTATCATCGAAGGGTCAATTGTATATGAAAACAATATTCCTACATGTTTTCCATTATCTCTCTGGACTATTTATGTATCAGGAGGTACAACTTTCCCAAAATACACAGGATAGGGTTACCAGTAATTATTTGCCATAGTCATACATTTATAGGTAAAAGCTGTAACCATTAGAGTGAAATAAAGCCTGTGCTGCCATTCTCGCCACTCAGATTAATTTCCACAGCTGTCATTTTAACAATGTCTTCATAGGTTTTCAAATGCAAATTCTATTGACAGGTACTGTGCATAAATGTGCTATATAATTCAAAGGGGCACACGTATTATGTTTTTGATTGTAGTAAGCCTTTTGGCCTGATTGACTGTTTCTCTGCAACAAAATAAAATTGCAATTACTCAAGCTGGAAAAGAGGAATAAAACTTGTCTGCTTTTTACTAGGCAATATTTTGGTTGTTAAATCTATAAATTGTGTAGACATAATATATTTTTCTGTTGAATAGTTGATGACTGACAAAAAACCTTGCCAAACAAACTACCAAGGCATCATTATAATAAAAGTGGTTGTGTTGTGTCTGTGAATTATTATATAGCAGTGTTATGGTGTGAATTGTAATAAATTATTCAGTAATGCTTCTTTCCACAGTATAGAACTCTGTGAGTAACAGATCTAAGGACTATGACTTCTGAAAATGAATAACGCAGTATTATCCACATTGCTACTCTGTAGGTTATGTATGCAAAAAAGAAATTGTATGACTTAATTATGGACATTAAATTGGGTTTGTCAGCAAAAACAGATTTTCTTAAACATTATGATTTATATTCTTACAATAGAAAGAAACCAATTCTGTGCCATTGTCTTTTCTTTTAGAGTATTATTTCACTCTTTTGTATATATCGATTGGCTGAATAGTCTGTACAGACACTATTAAAATTACAGTAATGGTAGTATTTTTTTTGCAATTTATCTCTCAATCAGGAATATTAAAGAGAAAGGTTCTGTGAAGACATGCAGAGATGACATATTCTTTACCCATGATTTAGAGGGTTAAGTAGAAAAATAAAACTAGGAGTAAAGTGATTTTGGGGATTCCTTATAGAAGTATGGAAGAAATTAGAAAAAAGAAGTAGTTTGACTAAATTCCAAACTATGGTGCTTAAAAAACTGTGTATTGGTGGAGAGGGAGGAAAAAATACTCCCATGGGGGTAAATAACAACTAGAAAATGTATTCACAGTAAATGAGACAGGCAGAGGATGACAAACCAGTAAGAAAACCATGATGGGCATATATAGTATAAAAACAGGGTTCACAAAGGAAATAGGCTTAGTAAATAGGCATATGGAAAATGTTTAAACTGGCTAGGAATCTAAGAAATGTGATTTTAAACAAGGAGTCACACACAGTGCTGATGAAATGATGTTGCTGGAGGACCATGAAAGGTACAGCTCCCCTTGAAGACTTTTGTTGGCACTGTATATCAGTAGCAATAGAAATGTTGTCCATAACCTTTAATTCAGTAATTTAACATGAATTCTAGCTTATGGGAAATAATTAAAAGTAAAGACTAATATGTATAACAGTGAAAATGTGAACATAGACAATATTATATGAAGAGAGATAGTTAAATTATGGTTAATCCTTTCATTGGATGGTTATGTATTCTACAAAAATAAGTGGACAAAGTATATTGCAATGTGAAGAGATATATATAAAAAGAGTAAGCTATATTATATGTAATATATGATTATAAGTTTATAAAATATAAATATTAAAAATTTTAGGGGGTCTTGGGTGGCTCAAACAGTAAAGCACCTGACTTCAGCTCCAGTCATGTTCTTAGGGTCCTGGGATTGAGTTCTCTATTAGGCTCTGTGCTTGGCAGGGACTCTGCTTGTCCCTCTTCCTCTCCTCTCTCCCCCATGTGTATGTCTCTCTCTTTCTCTCTCAAAGAAATAAATAAAATCTTAAAAAATTTTGAAAGGAAGAAAAATTTGTAATCCTTGCATTGGAGTAATGAAGTTATAGATAACTTCCTTTCCTCTTTTCTGTTCTCTGTGAAATAGTGTTGTACAAATTTTAAAATTTAAATGTAGAATTTATATTTTTCAGAAGATCTTGTTCTCAAGAAAATGCCAGCCTACATAAAAAGTAGTATTTAATTGTCATGAGAAGAGAGACATAAACAAATGCTTTGGGAGGACTCTCGTAGTTCAGTTTACTACATAATGTGTTTTTATAAAGTCAGGTGAACCTTAAAAATTACTGTTTCTTATTTTTTTAAGTTACTGTTCTTTTTTTTTTAAATTTTATTTTTTATAAACATATAATCTATTTTTATCCCCAGGGGTACAGGTCTGTGAATTGCCAGGTTTACACACTTCACAGCACTCACCATAGCACATACCCTCCCCAATGTCCATAACCCCACCCCCCCAACCCCCTCCCCCCATCAACCCTCAGTTTGTTTTGTGAGATTAAGAGTCACTTAAGTTAATGTTTCTTAATAAAATAAGCTGATTTTTAAAGACACTGAAAGTTTATGAATTTAAAAATGTCAATAAGATGCTATTCTGTTTATTCACATTTTGATTGTAGAACCATTAGCATTAGTTTACATTTTATACTATTATGCTATGGAATGGTTAGCTAGGCATTTATCTTAAATACATTAATGGAGTGCTTATAAAATTTTTGAGGGGAGGAGGGGAGACAGGTAATGAATGAAGATAAATAACTTGGTCCAAGGGAGCTTTGCTTTAGTTGAGGAGACTGATCTTTGCCTGTGATTAGACCCCGATATGAGTTGCATTTTATTAAACACTTCAGTGGATGTTTGCAGAGGTAATTTTGACAGAAGCAAGCTGGGCAGACATTACAGAAGTTGTGACCGGTTGCTGAGCCTTGAAGGATGATAAAAGGTCATGAAATGAGCTGTGTTTTTTTCAGGTGGGGGGTTTTGAAGGCAACAGAGGACCCATGAAGTAAATAATAGGAAGATGAAACAAGATTCCATATAGTAGGTAATCGCATGAGCAGAGTCATGGAGATATTAATCTTGGATTTAGGGAATATCTGGTTGCCCTGTGTTTCTAGAGGTACAAGTAAGTCCATGTTTGTGGAGTACTGATATAGGAGTCCCAATAGCCAGTGTTTGAGATGCTAGTCTGTGCTGGTTAGTGCTGCTGACTAGGTATCCATATATCAATGAGCCTCTAGTCTCAAGAAACATGTGGTCCAGTATGGGGAGTACTGATTAACTAAAATCTAGTATATTGGCTTAAATTTTTATGTTAAGGTTTATTTGACCTCATTTAAAATTCCTGTTCACAGAGTGCCTGGGTGGCTTAACTGGTTAAGCATCTGACTCTTGATTTCAGCTCAGGTTTTGATCTTAGGGTTGTGAGATCTAGCCCCTGCACTGGGCCTGGGCATGGACCTTGCTTGACTGCTTGGGATTCTTTTCCCCTTTCCTTTGATTCAAGAATTATGTTGTTCTGAAGGAAATCATAGGCGTTTATAAGATTGTTATATAGGGGTGAGGGATAGTGTTCGATCCTGGCTGGGAGGGAGTGACCAAGGAGAATTTGCTGTAGCAGGCCATATGTGACCTGGGTTTTGAAGGGTAAGTGGAAATTAGAAGAGAGTAAGAAAAAGAGTGGTTTGGGAAGGCAGGGTATAGCCATATTATTCTCTAAGTAGTTTTATAAAAGGGAGTTAGTGACTCTGTTAGTTTCTTTCAGACATTTTTTCTTAGGCCTCATGATGTGTCAGTAAATATATGACCATGTTCCCCCCACCCCCCCTCCCGCCAAGATTTATTTATTTTAGAGAGAGAACATGAGCAGGGGTAGGAGCAGAGGGAGAGGAAGAGAGAGAAACCTCAAGCAGACTCCCCCTGAGAGTGGAGCCAGGCAGGGGCCTGATCTCAGGACCCCAAGATCACGACCTGACCTGAAATCAAGAGTCAGCCACCCAACTGACCGAGCCACCCAGGTGCCCCTAAGTAGCCATGTTTAAAAGAAATTTGTTAATGAAAAGGATAAGCCAGCACTGCCTAAGTGGTTTATGATTTCATATAACTTGGCCATCATCAGCACATCTTATTTAAAAACAGTTTGTTGTGAAATAGTGAAGGACAGTTTAAGGAGTAGGTTTTATTTAACTTTAAAATAGTGTAATTTAAAAGAGGTTAAAGGTAGAGGTTTACTATTTATTAAGGATATACTATATGAACAGAAAGCAAAAGTGCAACGATTTAGTGTGACAGCTAAAGGGAATTGAGAAAGACAAGTACAGAAAGAGTTAAAATAGGGAGCTGTGGCATTTCCACATAACTGACACTGGTCTAGTGGGAAGTGGTTATAGGTTTAAGCACTTGCTTATCTCTGTTTTACAAAAGAATGAGCTTCTGAACATGTTACTTTTAATCACAATTAGTGTCTTCATCTTGAGTTTTAGCATATTTAGCTAATTTAAACTATTTTATTGTTGGATAAATTTCCCAGTAGCTGGGAATGAAATACAGTACTCAGCTTCTGAGAGAATTAGTAAACTTGCTACCCCACACAAGCCTTTGAAGTTAATTCAGGAAACAGTACTTTAAGAAAAGCCAACGATGCTGCCCTTCATAAGCCCCTGTGGCAGCTATGGAGATCATTCCATTTGCCTATTCTTTAGAAATAAAGTTGGCACGTGAGTCTGGGCCCCATACTTTTTCTTCTGTTCTTACAAAGTTCACATTACAAAGTTCTTTTTTTTTTTTTTTTTAAAGATTTTATTTATTTGATGGACGGAGATCACAAGTAGGCAGAAAGGCAGGCAGAAAGAGAGAGGGGGAAGCAGGCTCCCCAGATGGCTCAATCCCAGGACCCTGGGATCTGACCTGAGCAGAAGGCAGAGGCTTTAACCCACTGAGCCACTCAGGTGCCCCACAAAGTTCTTTTTAGTAAACACGTACTTTTATATATATGGGAAAGTCTTCACTGAAATTAGTATTGTATTTATACAATCATGTTATTTCTGATGAAAATAATTGTTTATTTTAGCTGTTTCATCTAGGTAAAATATTGATACTGCTGTGTCATATTGAATGTTTGGGTTTTTAGATTACTTTTTAAAATTATTTTTATAAAATATTATTTATTTGAGAGAGAGAGCCTGCATATGAGCAGGGTGGAGGTACAGAGGGAGAGGAAGAAGTAGACTGCAGGCTGAGCAGGGAGCCCGATGCAGGGCTCTGTCCCAGGACCCAGAGATCATGACCTGAGCTGAAGGTAGACTGAGCCACCCAGTCACCCCTGTGTCCTGTTTTTATTATTTTATCTTAAAGGATATTCCACCACAAGATGTGTGTGTGCACATGCGTCTATGTGTTTTTTAGTAATGTAAACTTAAATATATTTCTGTGTTTTAATCTCAAACTATATTGCTAAGGTATGTTATTTTATCAAGAGCATTTTAATTCTTTAGTTCTAAAATTTAAAAAAGGGAGAAAAGTGTGATTTGTTGAGGTTACGTTAGTTTTTTTAAAGCAATTAATAAAGTCCCTTTGAAATTATTAGGGTTATATAAATTCCTCATTATAATACTGAATTAGGTCATCAGCATTGCTGCGTTTTTTTGTCTGAGTTTTTTCTGTATTTTAGTGCAGTGCATTAGATGCTGCTTTGATATTTAGTTGTTTACCTAGGAGCTTTATCTATGTTCTAAGGCATACATATACTCACACCCACACAGAAAATCACTTTCTTCTTCTTACTGTCCATTTCTGTGTTTTCCCAGAGGTTGCTAGATTGGCATTTGGTCTAGCTTGAGTAATATGTAGGCTATTTTAGTTCCTCCTACCCATCTGTATTGTTTGAAAGAACATCAGACGTTTAAAAAAGAATAGAACTCTATTTATTTGGGTGTTGAGAATCAAGAAGGAAGTGGCACCAACTTAGTCATTTCCCTATTTTCCTACATCAGGTCTTGGAATAGGGAGCATTTATGGAACATGTATTCCTTTCCTCTAGATGGATGTGGCTTATGGGAGAAACTCTTTTAATAACTCCTGAACCATGGCTCCTCAGTGGGTGTGTACATCTTTCAGGAAAGGCCAAGTCAGAGCTACACTGTCTCAGATTGTCATCTAAATGGGATACATGTAATGACAATGATAGCACAGGGCTCAGGCTAAGATCTTTCTTGATGATCTCCTACCGAGCTCATCTACATCAGAGCTGGACTAGCCATTTACTGGTCCTAGTCTGTTAAATCAGACCATGAACTGAGCTTTTATTTTTATATTTCTGTCTAAGGATCAATCTCATGAGTGAAGGTCTGCAACAAAATAACTCTCCTGTGTTTGCTTCACTGCTTTATCTTTCTTAAGGGAAGAGAAGTTTAATATATTAGGACTTTGTTCTGGCTCTTACTTTTTTCTGATACATGGTATATTTGAAGCCAGAAAATACCAAGTATCTAGTCTTAGACATGTCAGCATCACTTTCATCTCTTTTTAAATTTGAACAAATGCAGAAGTATTCTGTGGAAAAATTTATAGTATACAGACTGACATTTGCTTTACTTTTCTGCATCTTCCAGGATTATAAAATTAATAACTAGAAAGGAATCTCCTATATTTGGTATAATTCCTTATGTTACATAGTTTTGCTTTTCTTCATTTAGTTCTGCATCTTTCATCTGTTTCAGCCACTGCCATTAAAAAGAATTCTCTTCCTGGGAGAAATGAATATCAGAAATGGATTTAAAAAGAAAAGGTTAATGAGAAGAGATGATGGTACATATATAACCATGTGATTGCTCTGTAAAGTATGAATTAATTATATTGATAATGGAGGCTAAGCCTAGCACAGTGATGGGATTGGAATGCTAGCAGGATGGAATGGTAGCTGCATGTGCAAGATTAGAGCATGTAATTGAACATACTGAAGATAAGACTAAGAACTTCTATTTTATTAGGAAGGCAAGAGGCAAAACGGTAGATGCTTCACAAAGGGAGTAAAGATGGTGACTAGTATATGTTTTTGGTATGACACAAAGGAAGAGGTGTCACCAACAGCATTTGCCATTTCAGTGTAGAATATGAGAGGGTGAGCCATAGCATTGGAAATGATTTTGAAATAAGTGGGTTTGTAGTGATAGTAAAAGTAGAAAAACAGCTTAAACCATTTCTAGCAGTTGACTAATCGCCTTCTAAACAGTTACCTTAAGGTACTGCTTTTGAATGGGCTGCTTTTAAGTAGTTTGCCTTTTTTTTTTTTTTTAAGACTTTTATTTATTTATTTGACAGACAGAGATCACATGTAGGCAGAGAGGCAGGCAGAGAGAGAGGGAGAAGCAGGCTCCCTGTCGAGCAGAGAGCCCTATTTGGGGCTCGATCCCAGGATCGTGGGATCATGACCTGAGTCGAAGGCAGAGGCCCAGTCCACTGAGCTGCCCAGGTACCCCCAGTTTTCCTTTCTATATTAATTTTATTAATAACAACAGTAAGATGAGCTACCAAAAATCAGATCCTTACATTGATTATAATAAATATGTTTCTTTTGGTAGTGATCTTCTAAAAATGAGTTTAACCTCAAGAAAGAAAAATGTAGTAGAGCCTAGGTGGCTCAGTCAGTTAAGCTTCTGACTCTTGGTTTCAGGTCAGGTCATGATCTCAGGATTGTGAAATTGAGCCCCATGTTGAGCTCTGTGTTAGGTGTGGAGCCTGCTTAGATTCCCTCCCTTTCCCCCTCCCCATCTCTCCCGCTCTAAAAAAAAAAAGGGAAGGAAAGATATTTGTAATAATGTTCTGACTTGTGTGAAATAAAAGACTTTTTCTAAAATATAGAAAACCTTTGGCAGTTGTTTCTTTAAGTTGCATTTTTATGTAAGTAAAATCTATTTTTAATTTTTTGTGTATGTAACATTTTTTAAAAATACACTTTTTTTTAGAGCAGTTTTAGGTTCCCAGAAAAATTGAACAGAAGGTATGGATTTCCCATGTAACTCCTACTCTTACATATTCATACTCTCACCCATTATCAAACAACCCCCCCAGAGTGTTGTGTTTGTTACAATTGAGGAACCTGCATTGACATACCATTATCACTCAGAGTTCGTAGTTTATATGAGGGTTCACTCTTAGTGGTATAACTTCTCTGCGTTTGGAAAATTTATAATGACATGTATCCACCATAATGTGTATGGAGTAGTTTCACTGCCCTAAAAGATAATCTGTGCTCTATTTAGGTCTTCCTTCCCTCAACCCCTGATCTATTTACTATCTTCATAGTTTTGCCTTTTCCAGAATGTCATATAGTTGGTATCATGACAGTGTGTAGCCTTTTCAGGTGGGGTTCTTTCACTTGGTAATAGGCACTTAAAGTTCCTCCATGTCTTTTTATGGCTCAATAGCTCATTTGTCTTTAACACTGAGTAATATTTCATTGTCTGGGTATGCTACAATTTATTTATCCATCCAGCTACTGAAAGACCTCTTGGTTACTTCCAAGTTTTGAGGTAAAGCTGCTGTAAACATCTGTGTGCAGGTTTTTGTGTGGACACAAGGCTTCAATTTTTTGGGCTAAATGTCAAGCAGTATGATTGCTGGATTCTATAGTAAGACTATAATTTGCAAGAAACTGCCAAACTGTCTTCCAGAGTGGCTGTACCATTTAGTACTCACACCAGCAATGTATGAGAGTTCCTATTGCTTTATCTTCTCACTGGGATCCAATGTGTTGATTTTGGCTATTCTTACAGGTGTGTAATGGTATCTCATTGTTTTAATTTGCATTTCCCTGATTACATATGATATGAGGCATCTTTTTTTTTTTTTTTAAGATTTATTTATTTGAGAGAGAATGCTTGCACAGTGGGGAGGGGTAGATGAAGAGGGAGAATCTTAAGCAGATTCCATGCAGAGCTTGGAGACTGATGTGGGGCTCAATCCTACAGCCCTGAGATCACAACCTGAGCTGAAATGAAGAGTCAGACATTCAAGTGACTGAGCCACCCAGGTGCCCAATCATCTTTTCATATGCTTATTTGCCATATGTTTATCTTTCCAGTGATGTATCTCTTAAGGCCTTTGGCCCATTTTTTTAAATACTCATAGGACAATTATTTATTATAGCAAAAATATATAAAATATTTTATCAAATATTTGAAAAAATAAAAAATATTTTATCAAATATTTGATTAATGACTCAGTATTTTTTGAGTGGACACAGTAATCATTTGATTTTAACATGTTCTTATTCATAAAACTGAGCATTTCACTTTGCGTTTTCTATAGGAGCAACTTTTTGTTGTTTCAAGTTTTTATTCTAGTTAGTTAACATATAGTGTAATAGTGGTTTCAGGAGTAGAATTTAGTGAACCATCACTTACGTATAACACCCAGTACTCATCACTAGTGCCCTCCTTAATCCCCATCACCTTTTTAGCTCATCCGCCTTCCCACCTCCCCTCCATCAACTCTTAGTTTGTTCACTATCGTTAAGAGTCTCTTATGGTTTGCTTCCTTCTCTTTTTTTCCCTTCTTCCCCTGTGTTCATCTGTTTTGTTTCTTAAATTACACATTTGAGTGAAATCATGTGGTATTTGACTTTTTCTCACTGATTTCTTTTGATTAGCATAATACAATCTAGCTCCATCCGTTTTGCTGCAAATGGCAAGATTTATTCTTTTTTTTTTTTTTGAGGTTTATTTATTTATTTGAGAGACCGAGATCACAAGTAGGCAGAGAGGCAGGCAGAAAGAGAAGAGGGAGCAGGCTCCCCGCTGAGCAGAGAGCCCGATGTGGGGCTTGATCCCAGGACCCTGCGATCATGACCTGAGCCGAAGGCAGAGGCTTTAACCCACTGAGCAACCCAGGCGCCCCAGATCTATTCTTTTTGATCGCTTTTTAATATTCTGTGTGTGCATGTGCGTGTCTGTGTATGTGTGCATATACCAAATCTTTATCCCTTCATCAGTTGACAGACAGTTGGTCTCTTTCCATAACTTTGCTATTGTTGATAATGCTGCTGTAAACATCAGGGTGCGTGTACCCCTTCAAAACAGAATTTTTATATTCTTTGGCTAAATTATCTAGTAGTACAATTGCTAGGTCATAGGGTAGTTCTGTTTTTAACTTTTTTAAAAAAGATTTTATGTATTTGAGAGAGAAAGAGTGAGAGTGTGTGCATGTACTAGCAGGGGGCATCGCAGAGGGAGAGGGAAAAGAGTCTCTTTGCTGAGCAGGGAGCCCCACATGGGGCTCCATCCCAGGAAGCTGAAAGCATGACCTGAGCTGAAGGCAGATGCTTAACTGACTGAGCCACCCAGGTGTCCCTCTATTTTTAACTTTTTAAAATTTAATTTTATTTTTTCAATGTTCCAAGATTCATTGTTTATGCACCATGCCCAGTGCTCCATGCAATCTGCATCCTCCTTAAGGAACCTCCATACCGTTTTCCAGAATGGCTGCATCAGTTTGCATTCCCACCAGTAGTGGAAGAGGGTTATCCTCTCTCCACATCCTGACCAACATCTGTTGTTTCCTGACTTGTTACTTTTAGCCATTCTGACTGGTGTGAGGTGATATCTTATTGTAGTTTTGATTTGTATTTCCGTGATGCCCAGTGAGGTGGAAGCATCTTTTCATGTGTCTCTTGGCCATCTGTATGTCTTCTTTGAAAAAATGTCTATTCATGTCTTCTGCCTATTTCTTAACTTAATTATTTGTTTTTTTGGGTGTTGAGTTTGATAAGTTCTTTATAGATTTTGGGTACTAACCCTTTATAGGATATGTCATTTGTGACTATCTTCTCCCATTCAATAGGCTGTCTTATAGTTTGGTTGACCGTTTCCTTTGTTGTGCAGAAGCTTTTTATAATTATGAAGCCCCCATCGTTCGTTTTTGTTTTTGTTTCCCTTACCTCTAGAGACATGTCTAGTAAGAAGTTGCTATGGCCAATGTCAAAGAGGTTGCTGCCTGTGTTCTCCTCTAGGATTTTGATGGTTTCCTGTCTGACGTTTAGGTCTTTCATCCATTTTGAATTTATTTTGGGTATGGTATAAGAAAGTGGTCCAGTTTCATTCTTCTGCATGTTGCTTTCCAGTTTTCCCAGCATCATTTGTGAAGAGACTGTCTTTTTCCATTGGATATTCTTTCTTGCCTTGAAGATTAGTTGACTGTATAGTTGTGGGTCCATTTCTGGCCCATTTCTTAATTCGGTAGTTTATTTCCCTATTGTTGAGTTTAAAGCATTCTTTTATATTTTAGATAGCAGTCCTTCATCACATGTATCTTTTACAAATATTTTCTCCCAGTCTATGCCTTGTCTTTTAATTCTCTTGACAGTGTCTTTTGTGGAGCAGAAAGTTTTAATTTTAAGGAAGTCTAGCCTATCAGTTCTGTTTTTCATAGATCATACCTTTGGTGTTGTATCTAAAAAAATCGCTAATCACAAGGTCATCTAGATTTGCTCCTGTCTTATCTTCTGGGAGTTTTATAGTTTTGCGTTTTTACATTTGGATCTGTATTCCATTTTGAGTTAATTTTTATAAAGGTTGTAAGATTTGTATCTATATTTGTTGTTATTGTTTTGCAGTGGATATCTAGTTATTCAAGCACTGTTTGTTGAAAAACTACCTTTGTTCCATTATATTACCTTCGTTCCTTCATCAAAGATCAGGTTGATTATGTGACGGTATTTCTGGGTTTTCTATTCTTTTATATTGATTTGTCTGTTTCACCAGTATTGCCTTGTCTTGATTATTGTAGCTTTATAGTAAGTCTTTTTTTTTTTTTTTTAAAGATTTTATTCATTTATTTGACAGAGATCACAAGTAGGCAGAGAGAGAGAGGAGGAAGCAGGCTCCCCACTGAGCAGAGAGCCCGATGCGGGGCTTGATCCCAGGACCCTGGGATCATGACCTGAGCCGAAGGCAGAGGCTTTAACCCACTGAGCCACCCAGGCGCCCCTATAGTAAGTCTTGAAGTTGGGTAGTGCTTAAACTTTTTTCTTATCCTTCAATATTTTGTTGGCTCTTCTGGGTCTTTTGCCTCTCCTTATAAACTTTAGAGTCAAGAACTAACATCTTGGCAATACTGAATCTTCCCATTCATGGATATAGAATATATGTCCATGTCTTCAATTCTTTGATTCCTTTTATCAGAGTTTTTTCAGTTTTCCTCATATAGAGCTTGTACATATTTTATTAGACTTCTAAGTATTTCATTTTGGGGGGTCCTAATGTAAATCGGATTGTATAAATTTCACTTGTTCATTACCGGTATATAGGAAGGCAGTTAACTTTTGTATATTGACCTTGTATCATACAACCTTGCTATAATTGCTTATTAGTTTTAAGAAAGTTTTTGTTGATTTTTTTAGATTTTTCTGAAGATGATCATGTCATCAGAAATACTAAGTTTTTTGTTCAAATGTTTGTTTTTAGGGAACAAGTGAATTTTTATTGAGGACAGCATAGAGTAGGTAGAGGGAAGCCTTCATGACCCATTCCATGAATCATTGCAGTGTGATTTCTTCCCACTGAGGGTGTTGCCCCTCCCCTCTCTTCTCTGCAAGGTATCTTGGACCCCACAGATGACCTGAGGCTGCACTTCTCTCTTCTACCTCCTTGCAGGTCTCAGGCGCTGGGCAGCTCTTCTTTCTAGTTTGCTACCTTCCTGTCTCATACTTAAAACTCTTCTCTCTTCTTAAAATTAATTAATAAATTAAATTCTTTTGCAGGTATAATTAACATGCAATGTTATATTAGTTTCAGGTCTACCATAATGATTTGATACTTGAATTTTTTTTTTTTTTGGGGGGGGTAAATCTTTTTTAAATTGCAGTGGAAAAAGAAGTCACAAAATGTGAATTTAGGTTATGGGAAATGTATGTAACAGGGACATGAAATTACCAACCAGTATCTCTGTGGGATATCTTGAGTAACCACAGAAGCGCTGCAGAAGGTCTATCCCCTCTCTCCTAAAATAAACCAGGCAGCCTCTCCATGTGTCTTGGGCACTCCTACCTCACTACTTCCTAGTGACCCTTGGAAATGTGTGTGTGTGTGTGTGTAAAGTTATATGTATTTGAGGAGACATGGTTCCATAAGATACTAGGGCTTTTTTCATTTTATCTGAGTATCTACTGAAAAATGTTGCATTTTTGTTACTATATTATTTCTTTTCATAAAAAAAACAGTATTTTATTTTATTTTTTAAAAAACGGTATTTAAAAAAAAAAATCAAATCAGCATTTTTTTCTTAGAGTTGAATTTAGTGACCAGAGCCTACATTGCATGAGTACATGTTAACATGTAGAAAGATTACTTTATATCATGTCTACCTTGTGGAAATTGTTTGCATGATTTAACTTATCTGAAGAGCTTTATGCTGTTTCACTTCCTTAAATGAAAGATTTCTGTGGAAGACTGCAGGTTAAAGGGGCTGGAGACCCTTCCCATTTTAGAAATAAAAGAAGATTCATTTTCCTTATTAAGAGTTATAGGCAGAAAATACATGAAATTAGATCAATAGACTGCAAAATCCAACTTAAATTCACTAAATATAATACTTGGCTTAGAATTCTCTTTTCTCACAGAAGTACTGTGTGTGTAGATTTCTCTTTATAGAAGCAAGTTGTGAAAAGGCTGGGAGAACAGAACCTAAGAGGACCTGAGGTTGAAGGGGATTTTGTTTAATGTCTTTATCAAAAGCAATTTACTTTCTCACAAAAGTAGATACCTTTTTGAAAAAAATTAAAATTCTATCCTATCCTTTGTGTCCTGAAAGTAGTATCTTAGTGTTAAATTTCCCTTTTTAATTCGTCACAGTGGTGTCCTAGATATGTGTGTAACATTGCAGGGTTAAAAGTTACTGATCTGGGAGGGTGGTGTAGTCATTTGGGCATCCAGCTCTTGGTTTTAGCTTGGGCTGAGCCCCATGTTGGGCTTCTTGCTCAGTGCAAAATCTGCTTGAGTTTCTCTCTCCCACGCCCTCTCCATCCGCCTTTCCCATTCGTGAGTGCTCTCTCTCAAATAAATAAAAATTCTTTAAAAATATTACTGATCTGTATGTCTTTGAAAGTGTCTGACTTACAAAGGAGATTTTTTAATACATTAGTTCTTTTTAAGAGTCATTGTACATATGGTAAGCATGGTGGATATATCATACAACTGCAAAACACCATTTATTGTTTATGTTTACAATACTTTTTTTTTTTAAGAATGGAGAGCAGTTGTAAATTATAAGCCTATATCAAATTGTACTTGAATTATTTCAATTCCAAGAATATTTCAGGTTGGTTTTAAGTTAAAAAAATTAAATAAATCTGAAAACCTAAAATTTAGAATGTTAAAATGAAAGAGTTCTTTAATCCAGTTATGTATAAAAACATTTTTTTTTTTTTTAAGTAAAAACATAATCAGGCGCCTGAGTGGCTCAGTCGTTAAGTGTCTGCCTTCAGCTCAGGTCATGATCCTAGGGTCCTGGGATCAAGCCCTGCATTGGGCTCCCTGCTCCGCGGAAAGCCTGCTCCTCCCTCTCTCACTCCCCCTGCTTGTGTTCCCTCTCTTGCTGTCTCTCTCTATCAAATAAATAATAAAAAAAAAAAAAAACTAAAAAAAAAAGTAAGAACATAATCTATGTAATAAATCCCTATAATTCCGTGGAATAGTTAATATCTTAATAAGCAGTGTAAGGATGTGGTAGAATTCTTTAAAATCTTAGAAATTATGTGTGAAAGTCCATCTTAATGTATGATAGCCTGTTTTAGAGAGGCAAGACTGTTTGGAATGCTTTCAAATTTGAAAAACATTTTACCTGTGTAGAAGTTAAGGCTAACCACAGAGATTGCATAATGTTTAAATCTTACTGCAGTTCTAAATTTTGGTATAAAAGTCTTTAGCTTTGGAAGGCATAAAACCCTTTCAGAATTGTGCTAGCTTGCTTTCTAAATGTACAAAGGAAAATAACTTTCTGATGAGGAAAAGCTAGTGTAATGTTGGTGATACAAAACTCAGATGTACCTTCTGGACTCCTGTCTTTACCTTCTGTAGTGAGGATGAGGGAAGGAAGTATTAACTTTTAGTTAGTGAGAGGTAGGTGGAGGTACGTTTTTAGCTGAGGAAAAACATGGGATATAGCAGTTTATTAATTCTATACTTAATAAACTACTTGAGCCATTGAGACAGCTGGGAGATTTTGACATCTAATTGAGTTAGGTGAGCAAGCAACCATGGGTTTTTATCTTTTATATATTTATATCTTTTTGTCAGGCGTAAAGTCTGATGTTTATATAGAGCCATAGAGAAAAATACTATGTCTAACCATTTACATAAAGATCTTGTGTGCAGTTAGGTTGAACTTCTTAAGTAATTAAATGAGTTAACTTGTTGAATAGAATTTGTGAAGAACATCTGCTAATAGCAATGGTTTCAGCTTTGGCAAAATTGATATTTAATTGTGACAGCAATAAGCTAACAGATTCAGCTGCTTCTTGAGTGCCTTTTTGGGAACAGGTAGTAGGGTTATGTCAACATAATGGAGGATGCTTTTCTTCCTTTGTTACTATAGTTGGGGAGGGGTCTTTCATTTAAGAGCTATAATGATTTGTGAGGTATACATTTTTTTTTTAGGGTGGTTAGAACATAACTTTAATTTCAAGGAGCATAAATGCTTTACTGAAAGACTATTTCAGTCATTTTGATTTTTATAGTATTTTTGGTAAAGACTTAGAATATTAGAAGATTTTATACTATTATTATAGAGCTTGGTTCATAGATAGTTTATTTCTTAGACTCAGTGTAAGATTTTATAAAAATATAAAATTTTATTTTATACAATAAAATATAAAATATAAATTATTCTAAATAAATAATTTTTAAATATTCATTAAAATATTAAATATTAAATATTTATTTATCTATTAAAATTTATCATTTATTAAAATTTATTTAATAATATTAAATATTATTAAATATTAAAATGAAATAAAATTTAAAAAATTATTTAAAATATTTTAAATAAATGAAATATTTTATAAAATATAAAAATTTTATAAAAAAATATATACCACAAAAGTCATAGTGTTCTTAACCCTTTTTTATTAGTGTAAAATTTTGGTGAAGCAGCATAGGTTAGTGGTGCCTTAGAAGCCTCCCTGGGTTTTTGTTTTATTTTGTTTTGTTTTTAAAATTTCTAGATTGGATGATCCAGACTACAGTATGTTTGTACTCTGTCTCATTCCACAGAGGATTTATGGTGACTACTACTGCTACTACTAATAAGCATTTATTAAGTACATACTTACTCTGAGCTAGGCACATGATCTTGTCTAATTCATATACAATCATATGATGTATGTACTGCTGTTATCTGTGTTTTGCATTTGAGAAAATGTTGCATAGAGGGGTTAAATAACTTGCCAAAATTTAACATTCTGGGAGATGGAGCTAGAATGCAAATCTAGGAAATCTGACTTTTGCTCTGAATTTCTATAGGGGGAAATGCAAACCAGAATTAAATGTCCAAACTAGGATGGAAGGAACAGTGGATGTTCATGTCTTTAGGTCCCATAGCTATTATGACTGGATATGAATTTGACTCAATTTACTATAGCAAAAGAAAAAAAAAGTAGAAGAGAGTGAAATGTGTATGTAAGAATACCTCATGAAACCCTTTTCTTAGGATTTAATTCTTAAATTGAGTCTCTCTGTGGGAACCTCAAGAAGAGTCTCTTTGGAAAATGTTGGGAATGGTTTCTTCAGTAACATTTCCTGTAACATATGTAGTGACAGGTTTATAGGACTGCTTCTTTTTGATCTCACAATGAAACTCAAGGCCATAGGGGTGCCTGGGTGGCTCATTCAGTTAAGTGTCTGCCTTTGGCTCAAGTTATGATCCCAGAGTCCTGGGATCGAGTCCCACAATAGGCTCCCTGCTCAGCAGGGAGTCTCCTCCCTCTCCCTCTGCCTCTCTCTACTTCTCATGCTCTCTCTCTCTCTCAAATAAATAGTCTTAAAAAAAAAAACAAACAAACCTCAAGGCTATAATGTTAAAGCATGATTTGATAAGAATTGTGTGAGATACCATGACTGTAGGGACCATGCATGGTTTGGTATGATCCACATACAAAATCTGGAGTACTAAGAGGGATGGAATGATGGTCTATACATTTGCCAGTGAATCCTGAGCTTCGTGTATACTACAGAAATCAAATGAACACATGGTAGAGTTAACATCTTTGTCCTGAAAATTGAGAAGTATAGACAAGGGATATAGTGACAGTTGTTCATGATATTGAGCTCACAATTAAATAGGTAAGTTTCCCAGGCTACAGGACTGTTATAGAAGCCAAGAAGGTAAATTTCCAGCAAGAAGATATTTTTCAGTCCTCTGAAATACAGCAGAGAGATGCCATGTTAGATAAGGATTAAAAAGTATCCATTACTTCAGAGACAGGTCTTAGGTATCTTAGCAGGTACAGCTTCAGTGGAGTGTTACAGAGTAGAAATCCCATTGTAATGGGTTCAGGATTGAGCGCAAGATGAGGAAGTGGCAACTTTTATATAGACTTACTTTGTAGTTGAAGGTGTATTGGGAAGCAGGAGAGAAGCACAAGAATGGGGCCCCAGCATTGAAGGAGGAGTTTTGTTGAAAGACCTAAAGAGGCTTACCAAGGGAGATAGAAAAATTGAAGATAAAAAGATAAAAAGCAGAATGATGGGTGTCTGGGTGTTTCAGTTGGCTAAGTATCTGTCTTTGGCTCAGGTCATGATTCCAGGGTCCTGGGATTGAGCCCCACACTGACTCCCTGCTTAGTGGGGAGTCTCCTTCTTTGTCTGCCTCTGCCTCCGCTTGTGTGCCCTCTTGTCCTGACTCAATAAATAAATAAATAAATACATACATACATCAAAAAACAGAATGATGATTGATATTGCAAGGTGCATGTGATTTGGGTTGGAATTCAGGTCACTGAAGGCGGCAAATGGGTCAGCTCTACTGAGAAGTAAGAGCACCTAACTCATTCCACTCCCCTGCGCCCCCCCTTCCCCAAGTTATACAAAGAAGTACAGATGTGTAGATGGTAGATGGTAGACGGTAGATGAAATCAGGATATGAATCAAGATAGGGGCTCCTGGGTGGCTCAGTCAATTAAGTTTCCATCTCTTCATTTCAGCACAGGTCATGATCTCAGGGTCTTGAGATCAAGCCCTGTGTGGGGCTTCACCCTCAGTGCTTCCCCTTTCTCTTGTATTCTCTCTCTCTCAGGTAAATAAGTCTTTAAAAAAAAAAAAAAAAAGATAAGAATCAAGAGTGTATGACCCAACTGAAGAGGTGACTGGGACCAGCAGCAGTTCCTCCTAAACTTTGAAAATGAGAGCTGTCGTAGGAGTTGTAAATAAGGGGACCTGAGTATGGAAGTGGATTAAGCTAGATGGATTAAGTGGACAGAGAAACCAAGAATCCCAGCAAAAATAAAAATGCATTCTATTTTGCCACTTCTTCCAGTAGATGATTTTGCTTTCATACCTAATAGTGCCTTCTACCTCTGGGACTTCCTAACCCAGGAATACGTGTGGTGGAGGCAACAGGGTTCTGGATAGTAAGGAAGCTGGATTTGATCCTTTCATATAGGAAGTTTGTTTTAGGTGGACATCTGAAACCCACTTAGAGTTGGCATATAGAGTTAAAGGCTAAAGACCAAAGGCCTTAGGAACTGTATTTGCTATTGGGATACATTGAAATAAAGAAAAGTAGATGACAGCCTACTCAGATCAGTTTTCACCATCCAAAGGGAGCAGATTTGAGGGCTGAGTCAGGGGCAGGGGAGAAAAACGAAAATGCTTTTCAATCATGTAAAGGGCTGGTTAAGAAAGTATCATCTACTTTGGGCTCTAAAGAACAGCTTTTAGTTGATAGTGCAGCAGCAGCAGCAGCAACAACAGCTGAATAGCTTGTGCTGGAGCTTTTTCTTGGCAGAGAACAGAAAGCCCATGCTACGTAGCGGAAGCAGCAGTAGAGAGAAATCGTGGAGGATGGAAAATAATGTGCGGCCCTTAATGTGGTAACCGGCCTGGTAGAAAAGAGGAGAAATTATTTCATTCTATTTATAAGTAATCAACATGTTTTCCAAGGGCCGAGCAGTTCCGAATCAAGAAATAGGAGTCACAGTAACATTAGGAAATAGGAATTTCTTGAAAGTCTTGGTTTGGAGCTCCTCTGTTTAACTGGGGACTCCAGAAATGCCTGGTCCAAGTGCAGACTTTGAGTGGCTCATGCATTTATTCTCTGGCTACTTATCCCAGCAGCCATCGGCCGGAAAGGTCCCTACTTTTGGGGCCCTTGACTCTATTTGTGGTCAAGAATCCTTTCCTTTTTGCCATTTTTATTTCAATGGATGATTTTGTTTATTTTAGGTAGTGGGGTTCCCTGACCACAAGGTCATCCAGGGTGTGCAGATCAGGAATCCTCTGCTGATGCCACCCTCAGTCTTTTGTGGTAGGATTGCCTTTGGTGCAGGACATGTGCTGGAATGGCAGATTTGTGTAGCTAGGACTTGGCTGCGCTTGTCTCTTGCTGTCCCTGCACTTCTTCCAACAAGAGCCCCGAGGCTTGGGTTTCTCTGCACCCATAGGAGGAGCCTGAAACCAAGGTGTGGGAGTCATGGGAACCACTCAGTCTGGTTTGCAAACACACTGGTGGCTTAACCACCTCTGTGCAGGGCTGAATCTGTTTTCCTCGTAGAAAAGATTTTGTGTGGTTCAGGTATTCTGGCCCTCAGAAACTGCGGAGTACATACAATTATGCAGAGAGGATAGGCTTTGATTACAAGTACCAACCCAGTATTTTTGTCTTTTGAGCTTTTTCTCACTATGCCTTGGCAAAAGAAATAAGGAGGGAATGAATGGTTTGAATGAACCCATCATTACTGTCTTCTGATACTTCTAGCTCTGTCTGTCAGAAACGTCATTTCTGTGGCTATTTGTTACTAGTTATAATGCTTAATAACAGTTTCAGGAACTCAATTAATAGTTTCTCCTAGGTGTGCAGTTGTTTTTCTTGAGCAGATTTGGTTTTTAATCACAGATCCTGGATTAAGAATGACAATTATCTAACATTTATGAAATCATCCTGGCAACTGAATTTAGACTCCATTTGTTAACAGGCTGTCACTAATTCGATATATTTGCATCTTCTGAAACCTGTGAGCAATTTGGAGGGAACCAGATTTATTTTATTTATTCCTCTGTTCCTTGTGTTTACTGTGTAGTAGGCATGCAAAAGTAGAGATAATAGCAATAATGAAGGAAAACAGGATACTGGATATGAGTATATTGGAGAGTGTGTGTGAGGTGGGAGTGTTTTGAAATGGGTGTGATATATTAGGGTTCTCCAGAGAAACAGAACCAACAGGATGTATGTATAGAGAGAAAGAAAGAGATTTATTATAAAGGATTGTCTCATGCGATTATGGAGACTGATAAGTCCCAAGATCTGCACTATACACGCTGGAGATCCAGGAGAGCTGATGGTGTGATTCTAGTCTGAGTTCTGAGGCCCAAGAATCATGAGAGCTGATGGCATGTGGTTCATCCAAAAAGCTGACAAGCTTAAGACTCAAGAAGAACTGATATTTCAGTTTGAGTTGACTGGACCCAAAGTTGGCAGGAAAAAACTGATTTCTTGGCCCAAGCACTCAGAAATGAGGACTTCCCTCTTACTCCAGGGAAGGTCAACCTTTTCACTCTATTCAGACCTTGAACTGATTGGTTGAGGGCCACCCACATTAGGGAGGGCAATCTTCTTTACAAGTATTTGATGCAAATGTTAATTTCATTCTGGAACACCCTGAGACACACTCAGAATACTGTTTGACCAAATGTCAGGTAACCTCTCTCCACCAGCCTAGTCAAGCTGACACATAAAATTAATCATCATGGATAGATTATACAACAATTTTATAATATAAACATCAGTATAATAATTTTACAGCATCATGGAATAAGTGACTGAATTTTTAAAATTGTTGAATTAAGAATCATTCTCCCACTTTCCAGGACATTTTCATTTGAATTTGATGTAGTGTATGTTATTAAAAAATTACTCAGATGTTAACAAACTTGATTCTTCTTAGTGATTAAATCATTCTTGTGCAGAAACCCTTTGCTGCAATGGAAAAAAAATGCTGTTGGAAAAAGAAGGAATGTCAAATACATGGTACAGGACTGTTGATTTAAAAAATTTTTTTTTAAGATTTTATTTATTTATTTGAGAGACAGAGATCATAGGTAGGCAGAGAGGCAGGCAGAGAGAGAGAGAGGAGTAAGCAGGCTCCCCGTGGAGCAGAGATCCTGATGTGGGGCTCGATCCCAGGACTCTGGGATCGTGACCTGAGCCAAAGGCAGAGGCTTTAATCCACTGAGCCACCCAGGTGCCCCTAAAAATTATTTTTTTAAAGTATAGTAGTAGTGAATTGTTGTGCTGCTGTATTATCCTCTCTATATCTGGTGCTGATTTCTGATCATTCTGGATTATGTTTAAAAACAAAGGCAGTATGTGAATGCAAAAAATTAGTATTTTGGGGGTGCCTGGGTGGCTCAGTGGGTTGAGCCGCTGCCTTCGGCTCAGGTCATGATCTCAGGTTCCTGGGACCGAGTCCCGCATCGGGCTCTCTGCTCAGCAGGGAACCTGCTTCCCTCTCTCTCTCTCTCTCTCTCTCTCTGCCTCTCTGTCTACTTGTGATCTCTCTCTGTCAAATAAATAAATAAAAAAAAATTAGTATTTTGTGGTATCCTTTTAAGTTATAAAAATTCATTGTTGAGAAAATGCCTAGATTTATAAAGAAAATGATTTTCACTGTCCACATATTTATCTGTATGTTCTTTCCTTCCTTTATCACTAGAATTCTTTACTGTTTTAAATTGATGCACTGAGTATTTTTGTTTATAAGTTTTCTGCATGGCCCCTACCCCCTTTTTAATAATAAGTGCTGTGGAGTTAAATGGAGTGAAGCTGTGTCACTGTCTACTTTTTCAGTAGTTTTAATAAATATTGCCTAATTGCTCTTATTTTACAAGCTCTTATATAAAATATTAATAATAGCTAACTTGTGGGATGCCTGGGTGGCTCAGTAGGTTAAGCCTCTGCCTTTAGCTCAGGTCGTGATCCCAGGGTCTTGGGATGGAGTCCCACATTGGGCTCCTTGCTCTGCAGGGAGCCTGCTTCTCTCTCCGCCTCTGCCTGCCACTCTGCCCGCTTGTATACTCTCTCTCTCTAACAAATAAATAAATAAAATCTTTAAAAAATATATTTAAAAAAATAGCTAACTTGTATTGAGTGCTGGGTACAACCTGAGCTTTATATGGATTGTTTCATCTGACCCTCAAAATAACCTTGTGAGGGAGGTGTTAATATCGCCCTTTAAGAGACAGCTGAGTGCCTACAGTGTGCAATGCACAGAGCCAGGCAGGGGAACTATAGGAATGAATAAAGCAACCATTGTTGATGCCCACATTCTAAAGGAAAAGGACATCAGCTACTCTCAGTTTATTTACTTGTCATCGTGGAAAGACTGTGAAAGAAATATTTAGGCTACTTTGAAAGTACTATCACACAGGATATAAGGAGGAGTGGCAAGAAAGAAATTATCTTTGATGAACACCTTTGCCTCTTAAATTCAGCAGACCACATGGGGGAAGGAAGTGTCTTAGGCTGAGAAGGCAGCATGTGTGAAGGCCTTGAGGTGGATAAAATGGCATATTCTAGCGACTGCAATTAGATGACGTGTGACTGGAACCATGAGGTGTCTGAAGTAGAGTAGCTCAGGATGACACTGGGCTAGATCACAGAGGGACTTTTTGGTCATGTTAAGGATTCTGTTCTTTGTCCTGAAAGCACTGGGAAACCTTTGAAATGTTTTAAGTGGAGGAGGCCCAAATGGATTTACTTTTTTAGAAAGAACACTCTGGCTGCCATATGGAATATATATTTTGTAATATATGAAATTTTCTATTGCCCTGTAATTTTCAGCAGCCTTTTAAACGTCAGTATGATAGTTAAAGGTGTTCAAATTTCTTAAAAAGAAGCCAACTTGATTCCATAATCATAGTTTGGGGTGGGGGATGAAGTGGTGGCTTGGGGAAAAGGAAGGGATGATTCAAGACTTAGAAGAGATGCCTAGTCTCTTGTCACCATGTCCAGAAGACTAAGTTTGTATTTGAGAAGCATATGTTGCTCAGCAGATCTAGTTTCATGAAAAATCTGAATTTGAGCTGCTTTCTGTTCAGAATGCTTTCCTTCATCCCATCTGGTCTCCACAGACCTCCGCAGACCACAACAGAGAGGATGTCACTTAAGGTACTTACTAAAAGATTCTGAGAGCTTTGTAGATTGATAAGACATGGTACAGTGGAGAAAAGTAGAGATAAACTTATTTTTATTCTATTGTACAATTTCTGACTTTTTTTTTTTAAGATTTATTTATTTGTTTGACAGAGAAAAATATCACAAGTAAGCAGAAGTAGGCAGAGAGGCAGGCAGAGAGGGAGAAGCAGGCTCCCCGCTGGACAGAGAGCCCGATGTGGGGCTTGATCCCAGGACCCTGGGATCATGACCTGAGCCGAAGGCAGAGGCTTAACCCACTGAGCCACCCAGGCGCCCCAATTTCTGTCTCTTTTTATCTGCCTTGTGATGCCTGTGAAAGTAAGACCGCTCTCCGATATGTACATAGGTTGGTGGAGAGGCTCTATGATTTTCAATTACTCTCTATAGACCGCTTCTCCGGTAAGTTACCTTCATCCTACTTTTTCCCCCTCAGATTCAGACCGTATATCACAACCCATTTCTTGGAATTGTAGCTCCATGAAAGGTACACTTCAGTTCCAATTTTTCCTCCTAAATTTGTTTTAGTTTCAAGAAACAAAGCTTTTAAAACAATGCTAGAAAACTGTACTGCTCTGGAATATGTTAAAATTAAAATTAATTTAAAAAAATATTTATTTGACAGGGAGAGAACAAGAGAGCACGAGCAGGGGGAGTAGCAGG
Source organism: Lontra canadensis (assembly GCF_010015895.1). NCBI lineage: Eukaryota > Metazoa > Chordata > Mammalia > Carnivora > Mustelidae > Lontra > Lontra canadensis. The sequence goes on from NW_022631014.1 coordinate 5,979,271, forward strand.
CAGAGGGTGAGGGAGTAGCAGGCTCCCCACTGAGCAGGGAGCCTGATGTGGGACTCCATCCCAGGACCCTGAGATCAACCCCGGCCAAAGGCAGATGTTTAACCAACTGAGCCACCCTGGTGCCCTGTTAAAAATAATTTTTAACCAAAAAAATTTAATACGTAAACTAGGAGGTTAATTGTCCTTAATATAGAACTCCCTTCCATTACCTTCTTTGAACCTTTTTGTGACCTCAGAAGAAAAAAAGAAGGTGGAAAATCTGTAAAAATATTAATATATTTTATAATGCATTATGCCCTCTAAAATGTATTGTGTGAATCTTGTTTCTAGTGGAATCATGACACAGCCTTGTGTGTTCAAATGATCATGCTGCTTTTTCCTTTGCTCAGAATTAAGCTTGAGTGCAGCAAAGCTATAAAAATCACAAGTAGAGTGGGTTGTGTTGTGAGGTCTTTAATCATTATAAATGAAAATAAAAAGTTACCTCAAGATACTGTTTTGGAATATGATTTTACATTGTGGACATTATATTTTTGTTTGTTTTTATTTCTAGTCATGATTGTGATTTTGGGATTATTTCATTACATAAACAAGGATTGATAAAGCGAAGGAAATAGTTCATCATAGTATTAATATTTTAACAGAATAATCTTTTGTACCTGCCTAAAGAAGAGATTAAAAAGTTTTTGTTTTGTTTTTTCTTTTATTCTTTAAAACAAAACAGAATAAAACTGAGCTAATTTAAGTGGTTGCAGTTTCTGGTAAAACAAAGGCTTTGGTGTACATGCTTTTGATAATAGACATTGTGACCATATCATGTATGCTTTCTTAATAATGTCTGACATTATCAGATTGATTAACTCAGCATGGGGCCTAATCAGATTTAACTATGGTTGACAGCTGTGCACTAGAAGAATAGTAATACAGAGGGGGAATAAAATTAGTTTTTTAATAAGCTATATTAAATACAAAACTAAAAAAATGTATCAGAACTTCATTATTTTACATTGACATGTGAAAGTATTGTATTCACACAGTATCCTTTTCAGATACATGCTGACTTATATTTTCAAAGATTGCTACTGCCAGAAGCTAGACCTGCTGATAATAAGATTTTCATTTGATAATTGATGGTGTAGGTTTTAGGGAGTTATGAATTCTGCAGGCTTCAAAGGTCAACATTTGTGTCTATATATTGTGTTCACTGTGTAAACATCATAGATTATCCAACCTGTCTAAGAACTAGAACCAAAACCTCTGCCTACCATCCTAGAATTAACATATTTCTTTAAAAAAGTAGTCATTGCAAAAGTAACTGTTTTCCTCATTGCCTTTTTAAAAATATTTATTTGAGAGAGAGAGTGCGAGTGAGCAAGTGCCAATATGAGTGGGGGGCAGGGGACAGAGGGAGAGAATCTCAAGCAGACTCCCTGCTGAGCATGGAGCCCCACATAGTGTGATCCCTAGAACCCCTGAGATCAAGATCTGGGCCAAAACCTAGAGTCAAAAGTCAAATGCTTAACCGACTGAGCCACCCAGGTAACCCTCGTCATTGCTTTTTAAAAAATAAAATCGTGAAAAGTTAATAAATGATGCATATGAAGGAGTCCTAAATTAAGGAGTTATGATTAATTCTGATTCTGCCTGTTAATTTTAACTGGGGCCTTAGCGTTTAATTAGATCTTTCACCAAAATTTAATGAATGCCTATCATGTGCAGGTCGTTCAGGGCTCTTTGGTTTTGACCAAAACTGCAAAGATTTGGGCCTCAGTCAAAGCACGATCTTGTTGTGCTGAGATTCCCTATTAAGGATAACAGTCATTAATGTCCACACTTTGAGGACTAATTTTCAAATATACCGAGAAATAGGCATAACAAAAACAGTTTAATTGTGTTGCATAAAGTGTGTGCACAGAATTTTCTACTCCACTAGGTGTGACACCCAGTGTTAGTAAGTTTTCTAAAGCTATTGAGCTAATAAAACTTTTTGTGGAATATTCAAATTTTAGTCAGATGTTATTCAGAATTAAAGTAACAAAATAGCTAAGTGAGTGAAAAAGTTTACAAACTATATGGAGCAGTTTTCACCTTCTGGGAAAAGAATAACTGCATTTCAGAGAGCAGTTTTCCAAATATCCATTAAAGTGTACTTAGATGCCTCATATATTAACACATAATCCTGTTATATGTATGAGAAATAATATATATTTAATTTCTCATGTTGCTTAAGATTTCTAACTTAATTAGCACAGTGTCATGACTAGTTTGGATCTCCAAAATTAATTATATTTTTAATTTAGGAAAATAACACTTTCTTTCATTTTAAGGTATGGTGGCCCCTAACAGGTCCTCACTGCAAGATCATAAAATGTTTAAAAGTTTGATAGTTCTCTGAATATATGAAATTAGATAATTTATTCAAACTTAACCTTAACTATAATCTTGCAGATGAGAAGAGAATAAAAATATTCCAGATCCAAGAGGAGTTATTTTGAGGAGCTTTAAGTGCCAGTAAATGGAAGCTTATAATTAACATGGTTTTTAGCTGTCAGTGTAGCTTTATTTTAATGTAGAATGTGTCTGAGACATGTTGTAGGTACACAGAAGCATTTGTGGAATTGAATTAAATGTATGCTTCCTAGATCTAGCTTCCAAAATGTACTGAGCAGTTGTTGAACTACACTAAATTAAAAACAATAACTAAATGATCAATATTAATTTATGAAATTGGTAATTAATTTACAATAAGAAGAATTGGTTTGTGGTTGAATTCAGTTGTAAATTTTGTGTAACTGTACTGTGAAAACCTAAATTGCCAAAACCCTGGCAGTATAGAACCAAGCATAGCTATATTAGATATAGTTTACAATTTATTGATAGCTTATTTAAACAGATATTCGTATGTTCCTTTTGTAATAGTTTTTTGGATCATTCAGTATACTAAATTGTCCCATTTTAGTATTATTGAATTTTATATACACTTTACTAATCAAACCTTGAATCATTGTGTAAGTTATTAAAATGTAGGAGGTTGGGTAGAATAAGCACACCATTTAACTTATTTTTCATTGTAAACATGACTTTGAAACAACTGTCATTTAAAAAAAAAGTACTGTCTTTAATTTTCAGGTAATAAATTGACAGATTCCATTCAGTAGTAATTTCAGGAAATGCTAACTCTTCTCTCTTGGATACCTCTGTCAACACTCACTCACTGATTCTTAAAATCAGTTAATAGTCAACTGTGCTTTTCATTCACCTGTTAGAAGGCCATAAATGCAAATAAGCCTAGGAAAGAGAACATGTTTGACTTATTACTACATTAAAATTCAAATCACTGATACCAAACTCTTAGGAGGCTTTGATAGAGAAGAGAACACAGTGGGATAGGATGGGGCTTGTAGCAAAGGTGGACTATCGGTACCAAAGATAAGTAACCTATCATAACCTATTTTTAAATTTTGCCAGGGCAATCCCTGTGATTAAGTCCCTTTAACAGCTTGGTATGTCTTTTTATTAACCCACTCATTTGCAGCCCTGTCTGGTATTCATATTTTCATATTTCATATTTTCACCCTGAGGGTATTTTGTTAATGTGGAAAATTTTTGATAGTGCTGATATTCTTTGATAAATATAAATGTTGTATATAGACTGTAGTCCCCCCTTACTCTTACAGTGAAAAGCTGATATGGGTCAGGATCACATTGGTCCCACTTTTAACTGGGAAGTTTTGAGGGATTGTGAATGGGACTAGACATGGGTGTGCAATCTCTTTGAACCTTCTTTGTTCATACTTTGTACTCTTTTTCTCCCATTTGTAGTTGGAAGTTGACAAGTGTTGAGGTTGCTGTTTACTTGGGAAGCTTATTGACCTCTCAGCAGTCCTGATGCCCCATTTATATTATTCACTCAGAAATGGTGCCTTCTCTTTAGTGGCACTTGCTATAATTGTCCTAAAACACTGGCATGTAACCTACTGCTTGGGTTTAGTAAATATTTGTTGAGTAAAGAAGGGAATACTGGAGACTCAGCTTTTCTGTGTCTCTTTCTTACTGTCCTTTTTTGTTTTTACTGATTCTGTTTTTCTTCACTCGTTAGCTTCTCTCTTATTTCACATTCAGAGTTCCCATTAGTAGATCAAGTTGGTCAGTCCCCATTCAGTCTGGGGTGACCAGAAAGCAGGGTTCTCACAGTAGTTATCAATGAGATGCCTAGTTTATCTTCTGTTCAGCCTTTATTGGGTTGCCTTTCACTAGGTTGTGACATCCTATTCTGTGGGCTGTGGCCTTGGTAAATGGCTTGCCAGACCCAGAGCTTGAGGAATCAGTCATTCATGGGTAGGCAGAGATTATAGTGATTGGCTGTTAGTAGAGTCCAAATGGAGAAGTGGATTTTATCATCTAAACATACTTTTTCTACATTAACTCAGAAACAGTTTTTATGGGGGATATATTGTATAGAAAACATATATACTTGTATTATGAAGGTTAAAATTAAAACTTTTAATGAAAAAGTTGTATTTTTGTCTAGGAGAAGAGTTTCTAAGACTTCATAGTTATTTTAGATAAATCTACTTATATCCACTTGTGTTTTAGATACCCCCATATATTCATATGTAGGTACATGTACTTACAGGTATATACTTGGTTAATACACTAGTAACTGTATCTCCTTATATCCCTCATGAGATGTCTTTGTGATATTAAAAAATGCAGTTGTGGTCTAACATTGATAAAACTGAGCACAGTATATAAAGAATTAACATCTATTTTTCTGAAGTTTTCTGCAATTTATTTTTAACGATAAAAACAAAATCTTGTGAATTGAAAACTGAAAATTCTGTTAGGAGTAACATTAGAGATGTATTAAATCCTTTAGAAATCTTTGAAATACAAGTAGTTTGAACTATTTTTATTGAAAGTAAGTAGATATAGGCCAGATTTTCAAAAGTAGCTTTATTGTTTATTAACAAAGAAAATATTAACCACCACTTACTGAGTACTTTCTTTGGGCCAAAGATAACTTTGGATGTAATTTTAATTCAGTCTCCAAAATGACCCAAAAGATTGGGGGAATTATCTAAATTTTGCAAATGAAACTTGGGTTTTGGAATTTGGCCATTTGCTCTCAAAGTTGTATAACTGGCAAGGAAAGACAGCCGAGGCTTGAACCCATCTCCATATATTCCAAAGCTCAGCCCTTTCCTTTGTGCTGTATGTAATTTCTACTGTCCTGTACAAATGACTACATTGCACTGAATGAAATAAAAAATAGGGGTGCCTGGGTGGCTCAGTCTGTTAAGCATCTGATTCTTGATTACTTGACACTAGTTATCAATGATAACTAGAAGAGCTGATTTCGGCTCAGATCTGATCTCAGGGTCCTGGGATTGCCTAGATCTGGATTTGTGCTTTGTGGGGAGTCTGCTTGAGATTACCTACCCCCCCCCCCACCAATCCTTCCCCTCTGTGTAGACAGGCACTCTCTCTATTTAAAAAAATAATATCAGGGCACCTGGGTGGCTCAGTCGTTAGGCATCTGCCTTCGGCTCAGGTCATGGTCCCAGGGTCCTGGGATTGAGCCCCGCATCAGGCTCCCTGCTTGGCGGGAGGCCTGCTTCTCCCTCTCCCACTCCCTCTGCTGTGTTCCCTCTCTCGCTGTGTCTCTCTCTGTCAAATAAATAAAGTCTTTAAAAATATATAAAAATAAAATTAAAAAAAATAATATCATTTTTGGTCCCTCTCAGAAATTTTTTTATTATTACAATTTGTAAACTTTCATCTAGATCCTTCTGGCTTCAATATATAGTTGGAAACAGGTGAATGTTCATTGTAATGAATTAAGTATGTATAACCATTACTCTAATGACACAGGCTTACCCTTTAATGTAGTTATGTATCAGCTTCTGTACTGTTGTGAGCAATTTTCTTTGCTGTATTCCCAGCAGATCATGTTTAATAAGCAAAAGCAAGCACATGAAATTCTTATGTTGATAGCTGATAAATTTCTAGAGCCTTTTAGGAGGTAATATTCCAGCAAGTTTGAGTTCACTCTATCTAAAATTTGCTTGGAATGTTCTACAGTAAAACTGTATTTGATTATCCCAAAACTGGTATTCTGTGGTGTGAAATCTAGATTCTCTCCTAGAGTTTTATATTCTTTTAGGATAAAAATTCTATTTTTATCTCTCTCCCTCTCCTCTGCCCCTCCTGCCTGTACACCTCGTCCTCATCTCTCTATCTGAAATGAGTAAGTCTTTAAAATAAAAAGTAAGGAATGTGAAATTAACTGGGTTCAGCTTGTTATACTAAATACATCTTACATAGTCATTTATAAAAGCCATGATAAAAAAATAGAACAGTGAATTAACTTGGTGATGAACTGGGTTAATTTGTAGAGAAAAGGCTCAGACCAAGATAAATCGAGACTTGGAACTGTAAAATAGTGACATAAGTATATCAGAAAAGGGAGAACTTGGAGAGTGCTAAAGTTCATGTTTCATCTGATTGAATGTTAGAAGTCAAGTAAGTCCAGAGATAGTTTCAACCTATTTGGGACAGCGAGGACAGGCTGATTTTTGTCATTAAACTCTTATGCAAAGAGAAGTTAATAAATGTCACCCTCCTACACTAAACCCTGACTGCAGATTTAATGGTGATATTCCAAAGTGCCCTGAAGGCAACCAATAAAAAAGTTTTTTCTTACTAGGAAGATTGGAACTTAGTTATTTGTAGATGAATCTCAGGCTTTAAAAATGCTCAGTTACCCGCCCCTCCTCCTCAAATTTATAACTAGCAGGGGGGAAGAGCTGAGACTTGAACTCACCCCCATCTTAGTCCAAAAATCCATGTTTTTTGTTTTGTTGGATTAACAGCAAATGCCAAAACATACAGATTTGCAAGATTTCGAAAATTTAGATCAGTGATTCTCAAATTGTTGTCTTCAGACCAGCAGCATTGTCACCTGGGAACTTGTTACAAATCTAAATTATCAGCCCCTTACTCTATGCCCAGTAAAATAGAAACTCTGGGAGTAGGGCCAGCAATCTGTTTTAATAGGTCCTCCTGGTAATTCTGATGCAGGCTAGGTTTGAGAATCACTGCTTTAGGATCTTTGGAATTTGAGACCTTAAGAACATAAATAAGAGGGGTTCTGTATAATATAAGGCTTTTCCTACTTAGAATGATGTTCGGGATAAACCCATTTTATGACTAGTTGATTGTAATTCAGGTACAGTCTGAATTGACAACAATTTCCTCCATTTTCAATCCCCTATAGGGAAAATTTTTAAAAAAACAACTGGAGTAGTAAATTTGGTCAAATTTGGTTTATCTGGTTTACCGTTTTTTAAAATAGCCATCAGAGGCACCTGGCTGGTGCAGTCAGTGGTGCATGACTCTTGATCTCAGGGCTGTCAGTTCAAGCCCCACTTGGGCATGGAGCCTACTTAAAAAAAATAAAATAGCCATCAGCTAGAATGTTTCTACTCTAGACTTAGCTGTGTTGAGGGAATTAGAATTTGGGTAAGAGCTGTGTAATATTTATATTACTCAAAAGACCATTTTTTAAAAATAAAAGAGAAGTAACTACTTAATTTTAATGAATTAGATGTAATTTAAAAAATGTAAATAAGCTCTTACTGGCCTTATTTGTACTTATAAAATATTTGGACAGTTTAATCAAGAGATTTTGTTAAAATATTATAAGGTAATTTCATTCTTTCAGTGCTTCAGTAAAGAATCTTTGTTTGAACTGACTGGATATTTGATTGTATTAAGGAATTATTATTCAGTTGTGTGTGTGTATATAAGACCAGTGGATGATACTGTAGGTATGTTTAATAGGGGAGTATTTGTCTTTTAATGATGCATAATTTTGTCTGAAATATTTCAGTGTGTATCTCAGGCTTGCTCTAAAATAACTGGAATGGGGTAATGAAAGTTAATACATGGGGGTAGAATGGAGACATGATCAATCATGAGTTGATAATTTCGAAACTGAGTGATGAGTGCTATGGTCTGAATGTTTCTTCCCCCTCCCTCATTCTGTGTTGAAATTATTTTTTTTAAGACTTTATTTATTTATTTATTTATTTATTTAAAGATTTTATTTATTTGACAGAAAGAGAGATCACAAGTAGGCAGAGAGGCAGGCAGAGAGAGAGAGAGGGAAGCAGGCTCCCTGCTGAGCAGAGAGTCCGATGCGGGGCTCGATCCCAGGACCCTGAGATCATGACCTGAGCTGAAGGCAGAGGCTTTAACCCACTGAGCCACCCAGGCGCCCCTATTTATTTATTTGACAGAGATCACAAGCAGGCAGAGAGGCAGGCAGAGAGAGAGGGGGAAGCAGGCTCCCCACTGAGCAGAGAGCCTGATGCGGGATTCAGTCCCAGGACCCTGGGATCATGACCTGAGCTGAAGGCAGAGGCTTTAACCCACTGAGCCACCCAGGCACTCCTGTGTTGAAATTCTAATGTCTGATGTGTGAGGTATTAGGAAATGAGGCTTTTGGGAAGTGCTTAGGTATGAGAATGGAGCCCTCATGAATGGGATTAATGCTTTTATAAAAGAAACCTCACAGATCTTCCTAACCCCTTCCATGCTGTGAGAACACAAGAGGTTGACCTACGAGACTCTGGCAAAGAACTAGGAAGATAGCATTCACCAGAACACTACCCTCATGGTGCCTAGATCTTGGGCACAGACTCCAGAACTGTGAAGAATAAATTTCTGTTGTTGATAAGCTACCCATTCTGTAGTATTTGTTACAGCAGCCTGAAGATCATGACAAGGGGTGTATAAGGGTATATTCTTTTCTCTAAAAGTAATTTGTAATGTTTTACGATATGAAGTTGGAAAGGAGAAAAACCAACAATGATAATTGGGTCAGCACCTTCCTCACACAATGAAGGCTTGGTTCTTTGGCTAGCATTCCTGGCACACATACCTGTTAAAAGAAAATTTTGTTAAAAGAAATGTTAAAAGAAAATTTGTTAATGTTAAAAGAAAATATGTTAATGTTAAAAAGAAATGTTAACGTTAAAAGAAAATTTTTCTTAGCAAAAAGCAGGGTTTTTTTGTTGTTGTTGCTGTTTTTTAAGTAGGCTCCATACCCAGTGTGGAGCCCAGTGCAGGGCTTGAACTCACGATCCTGAGATCAAGAGCTGATCTGAGATCCTGAGTCTAGGGCTTCACCACCTGAGCCACCCAGGCATCCCCAAAAAGCAGTTTGACACACTGCTACTGGTGGATATAAATTTTCAAATGTAATATATGATTAGGAAATACCAAAAGCAAATCAGGCAGACAAACTTAAAAATGTCACCTTAAAATACTGCTTTATGGGTTCAAGATTAATATACAGAAATCTATTGCTTTTCTATATGCTAATAATGAAGTAGCAAAAAGAAAAATGGAAGCAATCCCATTGAACAAAAGCAGAAACAGACTCATAAATACAGAGGACAAACTGGTGGTTGCTAGAAGGGAGGGGTCCTAAAATTTGTATGGATCCCCAAAGATCTGGAAAGGCCAAAACGATTTTGAGAAGGCAGAACAAAGCTGGAGGTGTCACAATTCCAGATGTCAAGACGTATATACTACAAGGCTATAGTAATCAAAACAGTTTGGTACTTGGACAAAAAAGACACATAGATCAATGGAATGGGGTAGAGACCCTAGAAATAAACCCATGTTTATATGGTCGGTATACAAAAAGGAGACAAGAATATACAATGAGGAAAAGAAAGTCTGGTTAATAAATGGTGTTGGGAAAACTGGACAGCTACATGCGAAAGAATGAAACTGGTGTGCTTTCTCTTAAGCCATACACAGAAGTAAACTCAAAGTGAATTAAAGAATGTGTGAACTGAAACCATAAAACTCTTAGAAGAAAACGTAGGTATTATAATCTCTTGGACATCAGCCTTAGCAACATATTTATGGATATGTATCCTCAGGTAAGGAAAAGAAAAGCAAAAATAAACTATTGGGACTACAACAAAGTAAAAAGCTTCTGTAGAATGAAGAAAGCCTTCAACAAAAAAGGGGCAACCTAGTAAGTGGAAGAAGACATTTGGGAGTGACATATCCAATAAGGGGTTAGTATCCAAAATATGTGAAGAATATATACAACTGAATATCAAACAAAACAAATAATCTGATTTAAAAATGGGCGAAGACTTGAATAGACATTTTCCAAAGAAGACATACAGATGAATGACAGACACATGAAGAAAAGATGCTCAACATCTTTAATTATCAGGGAAATGCAAGTCAAAACCACAATGAGATATCACTTCATACCTGTTAGAATGGCTAGTATTCAAAAGACAAGTAACAAGTGTTGGCGAGGATATGGAGGAAAGGGAACCCTTGTGTACTGTTGGTGGGAAGGTACAACAACTGTGGAAAATAGTATGGAATTTCTTTAAAAAGTAAAAAACAGAAATACCATGTGATCCAGTAATTCCACTACTGGGTATTTACCCAAGGAAAATGAATTGTTTTATTGTAGCATTATTTACAATAGCCATGATATAGAAGCACCCAACTGCCCATTGCTAGGTTAATGGATAAAGAAAATGTAATGTGTATGTGTATGCATGCATGTGTGAAAACACACATGGAATATTACTAACCTGTAAAAGTGAAATCTTGCCAGTTGCAGCAACATGAATGGACCTAGGGGTATTAATTATGCTTAGTGAAATAAGTCAGATGACAAATACTATGCGATTTCAATCATATGTGGAATCTTAGAAACAACAGTAAAAGAAAACAGACTTGTGAATATAGGATACAAACTGATAGTTGCCAAAGGGAAGGTTGGAAGGGGGACTGGTGAAGTAGATTAAGAGGATTAAGAGGTACAGACTTTCAGTTATAAAAGCAATTAGTCATAGACATGAACAGCATAGGGAGTATATCAATAAAATTGTAATAATTTAGTCGGTGACAGATGGTTACTACACTTATTGTGGTGAGCACTGAGTAATGTAAAGAACTGTTGAATCATTAGGTTGTACACCTGAAACTAATACAACATTGTATGTGTATTATATTTCAATAATAAAGAGATACTATAGTATGTTACTGTAAATGATAAAAAAGGGTACATTTTTAGACCCCATAGTTAAAAGATGCACTTGATTACTTTTAAATAGACACATTAGCTGAATATTCTAAATGCTTGCTATTTAGTTTTAAAATGTCCAAGTATTTTTAATGTTTAGTTAAACTTAAGTTAGGAAACTAAAAAGAAATGACACCTGCCACTGACATTACAGTTTAAAGACTTTCATTATCAAATTGTAGTATTTTATTTCAAATTTATATTTTAGGAATTTAATTCTTCTATAAAAGTGATTTTTCCTTCGTATTATAAAATTTTTCCTTAAAATACTGCTATACTTTTGGGTAAAGATGGTTGATAGACTGTTAATTTCTCTTGTGATATGTGTGTCTGTGTGTATTCAGAATACACTACAGAGGACTCATTTGAAACATTTCTAAAGGAACATTTGAGTTCACTAAAGGGTGACTATAAAAAGCATTTTAAGTCAGTAATCAGGCCATCTAGTGCATGGTTGGATTTAGAATATATGCTTAAAAATTATTTGTCACAACAAAATCCAAACATGTACTTACTATGCTAAGGAGTTAAGATTGGTAACTAAGGTAGTAGCTGCTGTAGCAGGAGGTCAGTGTAATAAATGAGGGAGCGCTTAAATTAGATTGTGGGCTGTTTCCTGAAGCTATCCAGGCCACATGGGGCCCAAAGATTGCTGTCTCTAGTAGTCTAGGTCACTGTTTCTCGGACTTGAATGTACATTAAGAATCACCTGGAGATCTTGTTAAAAATGCAGACTTTCGGGGCGCCTGGGTGGCTCACTGGGTTTAAGCCTCTGCCTTCGGCTCGGGTCGTGATCTCAGGGCCTTGAGATCGAGCCCCGCATCGGGCTCTCTGCTCCCAGGAGCCTGCTTCCCCTTCTCTCTCTCCCTGCCTGCCTCTCTGCCCACTTCTGGTCTCTGTCTGTCAGATAAATAAATAAAATCTTAAAAAAAAAAATGCAGACTTTGTTTTCAGTAGGTCTGGAATGGGACCTAAGAAACTGCATTTCTCTGCACGGGTTCCCAGATGATTCCACTGTCAACTATTTGAACAGCAAGGAACAGGATTGTCATGGTTGTGATTTAGAATTAAAAAACTTGAGTAAAATGTGATTATAGATAACATATTTCCACTGACTTTAAAATATTTCAAATTTTAGCCTTTTCTTGGGTTTAAAAGTTGTTAGTTGCTTAGGGCTGCTAGTAGCCTCCATAATACTTTCATGGCTAGATACAAATGCTCCTTAAAGGGGGTACATAGTTTGACCAGCTGAAAGGGCTTTGTGAGTTAGGAAAAGATGCCTTCCTTAAGTAGATGCAGTTCTGCGTGCAGGGCTTGAACTTGAGCCTTCCCTTACACCCAGGCTGGAAGCCTTTGTGCAGTATATAGACTCAGAAATTACTAGTTCATTCTGCCTTCTTTAACCTCTTAGTACAGAGTTACAGAATAGGGTGAAAAAGCATTTAAAATTATTATTACAGTGATAATAAAATCAACTGCCCCAAAAATATATAAACAAAGCAAGAAATCCTGACTTTTTGTGTCTTATAATAACCTGACTTTTCTCTACAATTAATATACTTGCTTTAAAAAAATATTGTTGCTATATACTCATAGGCTAAAATGCATAGAACATATAAAAGTAACATACTACTAATGACGTTCACTTAAAAAATAACCACATCCACAGATTACCACTTCTAGGGAAATGGTTCCCAAATTTTTGGTATCAGGCAAAGTGAGAAAAAAAAATGACTATGTAGTGAGGTTTTCTTATTTTATTTTTTGGGATGGAAGGGCAGAAAGATAGGGCAAGAGAGAGAGAATCTTAAGCAGTCTCCCGTGCCCAAGTGTGAGCCCCATGCAGGGCTCCATCTCACAATCCTGAGATCGTAACCTGAGCCAAAATCAGAAGTTGGACACTTAACCGAATGAGCCACCCAGGTGCCCCTGAGATTTTCATATTTATAAATGAAAGTATAATGAACAATCTATATAATATAAGGGACTGTTCATTACTGATTATTTTTTAGTATTATGGTATCTTCTTTGAGAAAAAATGTTGGTAATATATAGGGATATATTTTTGAGTGTGTACTTGTGTGAATGCATGCATACCCATCCTACTTTCCATTCCTGGCTCTTTTTTTTTTTGTTTGTTTTTGTTTTCTTTTTCCCAGAGTGAGAAACAGTTTCTTTTCCTGGTCTTTAAGAAAGAAGAGAGATACCAAAGCTGAGCCTGGTAAAATTTGGAGGGAGATAAAATAGTAGCATTCTTTTATTTCCTTTAGCTCAGAGACCCTCTCATCTGTCTGCTGGGTGCCTCATAAATAGTTACCAGAACTCTTGCTAATACTTAATGAAAATTCACCTCCTCCTGGGAGCAGTCCAGGCCTTCAGAATAACCTTGTTAGCTAGAGTAGCATGATGGTTAGGAGCTTGAATTGGACGGTACTCTACCACTTAATGGCAGAGTAGGCATTATGTACCCTTGACAGAGCTTTGTAATCTATTTGTGCCTCTTTTTATTCATATTTTAAAATCAGGATAATAATACATTCTTCATGTGGTGGTTGTGATTTGTGATTATTAAATGTTTGGCATTGTCACATAATGAACACTCAGCTGCTTTATTGTCCTCATCCTAATTTCAGTTATTTGGTGAAAATCAACAGGTTAAAGTGAATAAAAATTCACACCTCCACCCCAAGTTCATTTCGGTACTCCAGTGTTTGATGAGCTTTCTAGGTGGTTTTTATATTTAAGACTTTATCCTGTACCTTAAGTACCATAAAGATCCTATCACTGTGAACTTCATCTTGGACCCGTCTTAGCCACTAAGAATCGATTATATGTACTCATACGTATAAGAGGGTAGATACCTTGTTTATTTTGTCTAGTGCTGTAACATAGTGCCTTGAATGTGTGGTCAAATCTTAATAGTTTTATGAGATAACATCGACTTTAAAAAAAAATAAGCGCAAATATTGGTTCTAGATACGTCAGAGAGACCCTAAATGGCAAATTCACTGAAGTATAAGAATTCAGTCATCTATGAGTATTTTTCCTGTGGCTTATTAGAAAAAGATTGAATAAATTATATTAAAATCATAATATATATCTTACTTCTTGAGTAAGGACAGTCTTTTTTTTTTTTTTTACTTTTATGAAAAAGTAGCAAATGTACTTTTATTTTTACTATTTCCTGGTATAAATTTTCTTTAAGTTCAATTTGGGGGGCCCCTGGGTGTCTCAGTCGTTAAGCGTCTGCCTTTGGCTCAGGTCATGGGCCCAGGGTCCTGGAATCAAGCCCTGCATTGGGCTCTCTGCCCAGTGGGAAACCTGCTTCTCCCTCTCTCACTTTTCCTGCTTGTATTTCCTCTTTCTCTGTCTCTCTCTCTGTCAGTAAATAAATAAAATCTTAAAAAAAAAATTCAGTTTGGGAAGTCATGCAATAATTTCAAAATTTATTTCAAAAGAAATAAATTCTTTTGGATTAAGAAGGAGCTTTTTAGGCAGTGAGGATGCTCGTAAGTATAATCTGTAAAGTAGAAACATGTTTTGTTTACCTTGAATAATTTATTAGAACACTCAATAAAATGCTAAGAAACTAATAGTTCTACAGGAGTAATTGAGCAATGATCTAATTCCTGAGCAAAGCCTTTTCAACTAGATGTTTTTAAAAGAAAAATTTAAATGTCCTTGGTAGGACTTGAATTATCTACTGCATATAGTTAAAGCAGTGCTTACCAAGCCATAATGATAAATCACTAATATTTAGCATAGACTTTTTCTTGATATAATTCATATATGGGTCAACTAGTTTTATAAGAATAGATTATATAAGTTCATTGAAGAGAAATCTTGATTTCCAGTTAGTCTGATGTTATCTCCTACCTGCCTTGATTACTGTTTTAGATTACTTTACCAGAAATGAAAAGAAAATTAAGAAATGACTTATCTGATTTCCATTTCTCTTCATCATCTTTGTATGAAGTTCAGAATTTGGCAATTTATTGTATCTTTAGATAATGTATTCATATTTGTTATAACCAAACATATATTGGTTCTAAAAGATTACTCTCTAAAGCCATTCACTCAGTTGAAACTTCATTGTTTATCTTGAGACTTTTTCCAGTTTCTTCCTCTTACTGTTTTTCATTCAAATATATCTAAATATCTGCAATTAAATAATTTTCTTATAAACCTATCTACATATAATATCCATGTCATTTTTTGTTATTATTGCCATTTTCCCTTTCTCTAGCCCTTCTTAAATTCATCCATTGTAGAATGGATTCTACACTTTACTGAATCTTCTCTCAAAGTCAGTAACCTCCTTCTAACTACATTCTTTTTTCTGCTTATGCTCACTGAAGTTGTCTCCTTTGATTTCTGTAGTAGTAATATACTTTTATCTGATATTTCTTTCTTGGTCCCTTTGCTGGTTTCTTTTCATGGCTCAAAGTATTTTTCTGAACTGAGGCCTTAATCCTCTGCTTCTGTCTGTTTTAGGGAGATTCCCCCAAAGAGGCTTGTAGGTGATGTGAAGGAATGAGTAAGCCAAGGAGGGACACAAGTAATAACTAATCAGATCCTTGTCCAAAGGGAACACACCATGGTTTGGCTCCAGCTTACTTTCATGTGGGGAGATCTTCTAATTAATCAAGAGATGTATGGAAAGTCTAGATTTTTCAGTGAAGTATACCAGATTATGAGTGTTAGCAGTCATTTGAAGTTTGGAAATATCCAAATGAGAGTTGTATACAAACCAACTGTTGTGGGAAGGGGGTCTGTATACTCTATACACTGCACAGTCTTTAGGTGTATAGTCTACATTATAATATGCACTAGTTGTATTACCATAAAGAGTGGTCCTAGGGACTGCCTTAAAGCTGTATTTTCACATGAAGTGCACATTTTAGAGTTTTAGCATATATTGCTAGGGGTGCCATGGAGGAAGGGTTGATGGAAATGATGGGAATAAATGCCTCCCAAACTATTCTTCCTGCCACAGATGTTGGAAGCCAATTCATCCTTCCTTCCTTCTTTTTTAAAACACTGTAGTTCAAGGGTTCCTGGTTGGTTCATTCAGTGGAGCTTGTGACTCTTGATCTTAGGGTTGTGAATTTGAGCTCCATGTTGGGTGTAGAGCTTACTTAAAAATAAAATCTTAACAAACAAAAAATTATAGTTCAAACAAAAATGACTATGGAATTTTAGTTTGTGACCTCTGCTCTGAATCTTGTAGAGTTCATACAGCTTATAGCCTCTAACATTTCTAAATAGAAAGTAGAGAACTAAATTCTGGTTCCTTTTCAAGAAAAGTTTTAGCTGTTGATTTGAGAGTCACAGTTCTTTGGCTGTCAGTTAGCTGATCTTTGAATTGGAGGCAGGTACTTATTTACCTCAAAGCAATAGTCAGGGACAGTGCAGCTCAACGGCCTTTCTACTTCTAAAATTTATGACTCTCTTGCTCGAGATCTGTTTCTTGTGTGACCTCTCACACTGGTTTTCACTGTCATGTTTCCCACTACTTCTGGAATACCTTACTGCTTTAGTATTTCTTTTCCTCACTAGCATAAAATTAGCTTGTGTCAAATTGAATTCATCTTTATTCCCAATCTAGTTACTTTGTCTTTAATAATTGTCATGATAATTTCAACTTGAAAGAAGTTGCTGACTCATGTTCATTCATCCTCCTGGCCTGGTCTAGGACTTCCTGAGATTTGCCCGCCAAATTTATTCTCTAGTTTATCTCCATGACTCTAGTCTGTGTCCCTCCTAACCATTTCCACTCTACTGTAAACAAAGCCCTGACCACTCTAATTTTCTCCTAAAAAAGTTCAGCGGTTTTGATTAGTATGAGCTAGATTCACCAGAGAAGATTCCTGGAGGGCATGAAATTGAGCAGTTAACGTTGTGTGGGGTTTTTGCTAGGGGAGTAAAAGATATTTTAGTGGTGGACAAACAACAAGAAATAAAAACAGGAGATGTAATTAGTAATAAAGGATCTTCCTAATCTGGGATAGTAACTGTTGGATAGTGGGAAATAGTGTTGGACAGGGTAAGGGCAAGATTGTAGGATCTTTGAAAATTTGGAAGAGAACATATTTAACATATGTTTCTAAATTATTTAAGTCTTAGATACTTTTAGATATTGAAAGGATCTTAGAGATCAGATGATCATTTGTGCATTTTATAAATGTATAGCAAATTTATGACTTGCCCTTGATCACATTAGTTAATAGCAAGATCCAAAGTAGACTTCTTACCTAGCTTCCTGTATAGCTTGGCAAGGTAGTATGAAAGCAGCCAGATATGGCTGTATTCCAGTATTCCAATACAGTATGGCTGTATTCCAGTAAAACTATTAAAACAGACTGCAGGTCTGATTTGGCTTGTGGGCAAACCTTTTCCATCCTGTTCTAGAGTATTACTAACAGGTGTCCTAGTATATTTTTCTCTTTTTGTGTTAGTTTTAGAACTAAGACATTTAAAAGAAAAAAACATTTAAAAAAACTTTTTGTTTAGAAGGATCATCAGAGAAAGAAGGAAAGTACAATTTATTTTTTATTATCAGGTGTAAATTTTCATGGTTAGTTCAAGTTTAGAAATTAATAATGTTTTCATTTGAGAAATATTGCTTTTAAGTAATAAGCTTTTAAAATGATGTATAGACAAGTGCTTCATGTGTCTTAAAAATGAATAAATTATATCTATCAATATTTTCTATCTTAGAAATTAAAACAATTCTAAAATACATTTTTTTATTAATTTGTTTAAATTAGCAACAGTAGGGGTACTGGCTCAGTTGGTGGAGCATGTGACTCTTTGGTCTTGGGTTTGTGAGTTTGAGTCCCATGTTGGTGTAGAGATTACTTAAAATTAAATAAATAAATAAAATAACAATAGTAAGTCCATTTTATGTTAATATGAATGTGTTATGAAAAATATGTATTAGTTTATATACATACTGAAAAATTCTTGGAGTAACATTGTCTTACATTTTTATAAATCTCTTTAATGTCTGACTTACTAGACCATAGCTGAATTCTGCTTCTATAGTCTCTTGTGATATGTTGTTGGACATATATGACACATGCATGTAGTTGGAAAAGAAAGTATGCTTTGATAGCCTTTTCAGATAATTTTGGCAATTTTTGGTAATACACCAAAAGTTGACAAATAGTAATCTTATGAGTGAAGTAAGTTTATCAGTGAACTTTTCATACTTTGTTGCATTAAAATCCATTGGTCTGATTTCTGCAAAGAAGACATCCAGATGGCCAACAGATGCATGAAAAAGTGCTCAACATCACTCGGCATCAGGGAAATACAAATCAAAACCACAATGAGATACCACCTCACACCAGTCAGAATGGCTAAAATTAACAAGTCAGGAAATGATGGACGTTGGCGAGGATGCGGAGAAAGAGGAACTCTCCTACGCTGTCGGTGGGAATGCAAACTGGCACAGCCACTCTGGAAAATGGCATGGAGGTTCCTCAAAAAGTTGAAAATAGAGCTACCCTACGACCCAGCAATTGCACTGCTGGGTATTTATCCTAAAGATACAAATGTAGTGATCCGAAGGGGCATGTGCACCCGAATGTTTATAGCAGCAATGTCCACAACAGCCAAACTATGGAAAGAACCTAGATGTCCATCAACAGATAAATGGATAAAGAAGATGTGGTATATGTATATACAATGGAATACTGTGCAGCCATCAAAAGAAATGAAATCTTGCCATTTGCGACGACGTGGATGGAACTAGAGGGTATTAACGCTGAGCGAAATAAGTCAATCAGAGAAAGGCAATTATAATATTTCCCTGATATGAGGAATTTGAGAGGCAGGGCAGGGGTTTGGGGGGGTCAGGAAGGAAAAAATGAAACAAGATGGGATCGGGAGGGAGACAAAAACTGTAAGAGACTCAATCTCACAAAACAAACTGAGGGTTGCTGGGGGGAGGGGGGTGGTAGGGAGAGGGTGGTTGGGTTATGGACATTGGGGAGGGTATGTGCTATGGTGAGTGCTGTGAAATGTGTAAGCCTGAGAATTCACAGACCTGTATCCCTGGGGCAAATAATACATTATATGTTAATAAAAATAATTAAATAAAAAAATCCATTGGTCTCTCTTACACTTTGTATGCTATGCACACATTCATTCACTTAACTGTTTGAAGGTGTGAGGGTTCTTTGTTCTTTGGATGAATCTTTTACCCATTTGTGATACTGTATTATCAGGTGTTAGTCATTTGGAAATTATTGGCTTTGTGAGTTATGTAAATCTTCCATATGCTTATATATTTCATTATGCAATATCAAAAAAATCAATTTTTAAATACTACCAGTGATCTTATGAGAAAAGATATTTTATTGAGATAAAATTGGTTTATAACATTATGTAACTTTCAGGTTTATGATATTATAATTTGATATTTGTATAAACTACAAAGTGATAATCACCATACAGTTAGTTGAGCATCTTCATCTATTTTGCCCACCACCCAACCTCCTTCCCCTCTAATAACTGAAATCTGTTCTTTTTATCTATGAATTTGTTTTGTTTTGTTTGTTGGTTTGTTTTGTTTTTTAGATTCCATATGTAAGTAAAATCATATGGTATTTGTCTGTTGCAAATGGCAAGACTTTTCTCCTTTCTTATGCCCAAGTGTGTGTTTGTGGGGGTGTGTGTGTATGCATATATGTGTGTACACATATGACACTTACCACACCTTTTTTTTAGTTGTAGTTGACATACAGTGTTAAATTAGTTTCAGATATACATAAGAGTGTTTCAACAGTTCTGTACGTTATTCAGTGCTCACCATAGTAATTGTAATCACCATAAGTCGCATACAACATTACAGTAGTAATGACTATATTCCTAATGTGGTATCTTGTTTGTAACTCATTTATTTTATAACTTGAAGTTTTATCTCTTAGTCTTCTTTCACCTATTTCAGTCATTCTTTTCCCTGTCAAGTGGGCAAACACCAGTTCTCTGTATTTATGAGTCTGTTTCTGTTTTGTTGTTTGTTTGTTTTGATTTTTGGATTTCATATGCACATGAAATCATGTAGTATTTGTCTTTCTGTGGCTGACTTATTTCACATAGCATAATACTCTCTAGGTCCATTCATGTTGTCATGAATGGCAAGATCTCATTCTTTTTAATGGCTCAGTAATACTCCATTGTATATATACAGCATATCTTCTTTAGAAGATATCATTGGGCACTTAGGTTGTTTCCATATGTGGGCTTTTTGTAAATAATGCTGCAGTGAACATAATTAGATTTGAATTAGTATTTTCCTGTTCTTCACATAAATACCCAGAAATAGAATTGCTAGATTATATGGTAGTTCTGTTTTTAATTTTTTTGTGGAATCTCTATATACTATTTTCCACAGTGCTGCACCAGTTGACATTCTCACCAAGAGTGTTACTGGGGTTCCCCTTTCACTACATCCTTGCAAACACTTGTTATTTTTTGTCTTTTGGACACTAGCCATTATAACAGATGTGAGATAATATCTCATTGTGGTTATAATATGAATTTTCTTCATGATGAGTAATATTGTACAACTTTTTAAGTGCCTATTGGTTGTCTATTTATCTTTTTGCATAAATGATTATTCACATCCTCTGCTCATTTAAAAAAAAAGATTTTCTTTATTTGAAAGAGTGAATGGCAGGGTGGAGTGCAGAGGGAGAGGGAGAGAGAGTATTTCAAGCAGACTCCTTGCTGAGTGAGGAGCCTGATGTGGGGCTCAATCTCACAACTCTAAGATCATGACTGGAGCCAAAATCAACAGCTGAATGCTTAGCTGACTGAACCACCCAGGCAGCCCCCTCTGCTCATTTTTTAATTGGGTTGTTTACTTATTTGGTGTCAAGTGGTATGAATTCTTTATATATTTTGAATATTAATCCCTTACCAGGTACATCATTTGCAAATACCTTATTCCACTCAGTAAGTTGTGTTTTGATTTTGTTGATGACTTCTTTCACTGTGCGGAAGCTTTTTAGTTTGATGGAGTCTTATTTATTTGATTTTGCTTTTGTTTCCCTTTGGAGACAGATTTACAAACACATTGCTAAAAGTAATGCCAAGGAGCTTACCACCTATGTTTTCTTCTAGAAATCTTCTAGTTTGGGGTCTTACATTCAAGTCTTTAATCCATTTTGAGTTGATTTTTGTGTGGGTGTAAGATAGTACTAGTTTCATTCTTTTGTATGTGGCTGTTCAGTTTTCCCAGCACCATTAATTGAAGAGACTGTTCTTTCCCTATTGTATATTCTTGTGTTACAAATTAATTGACCATATATGTGTGGGTTTATTTCTTGAGAAAAATCTTTTAATTATTGGTGGCAGATATAAGTTTTTTAAAATTTTGATCTTTGCTTAGATCAAAACTTTGCTTTGACCATTTAAGTTCAAATTTTCTCATTGTTCTATGAAAAAAACAGCTAATGTAGCTTACAGCTCTAACAGATACACAGTGCTTCACTTCAACACAGCCATCATATTTTGGTATGCAGTAAAAATGCTTTATGCATGCTTAAGGGCCAATATGTAATATTACTAATAATTTTTACTACATTAGTCAAGAGCAAGTGAAGCTGCCTCTCTTTTTTACTGAGGTGTAGTTTGGTCCCATTTCATTGATTTGAGATAAGGTGCTGGCAGTTTTACCAACTATTGTGTTTGCATAGTCAGTACAAATGTCAACCCAGTGAAAAAGGCAAATGAAGTCTTAGTAATGTTATGAAAATAATTCTGACTTTATTGACTCTGGAATATCTCTCGGATGCTTGGAAGTCTGTTTGCCACACTTTGAGAACTCCATTTATAACCATTTAGAAACCAATATTTAATGTTCCCTTTTCTTTTGACGATATAAAATCATAACCATTCCCTTATCACCCATTTTATTTACTTTTAGTATTCTCCAAGAACATTACTATGAAACCATTGTTCATTTTTCTAACACTGAGTTTTTGCTATGGGGTTTATTATTCTGTTAAAGTGATGATATGACCCTATTAACAATTACTCTTGGGTGGTCCTTCAGAAATTAATGGTAGATAAAAAAGCAAGAGCCTGAAAACAAAGTGTTTAGGAAAATATGTACTAGAAATCTGCCTGGGCATTGAAGTAGTTAAAATAAACTGAGTTTTGAAGTATCTTTTCATTTTGTAATAGTGACTGAGGGTTAACCACTTGGTTGCCCAAATCTAATTAAAAATTTAATTGTTTTGTTATCCCGAGCAAGTCATTTGACCTGTCTATGCCTGAATTCCCTTGACAGCTGACATTGCTATAATTCAGAGAAGTATATCTAAGAACTGAAGCAGACCTCCATTGAAAGAAACATAATCCTTTACCTAAAACTCACTAACAGTATTTTAGTTGTGTATTAGACCTAAAGTGCAATGTTAGTTCAGTATCCATTCTCCTGCTCTCTAAGGATATGTATTCATTGTATTTTCAGAAATGAGTGGTATATGAATGCTACATAATTGTATCTATTAAAAAAGAATACAATGTCCTGGTTCAGATTATAGATAGCAGTAAGATTTCAATCAAAACAAATCAAAGAGATGAATAAGTCATCATTTTGTTTATATTGTAAATGTAGCTATTGTATAATAGCACCGATTTATTATTTATGGCCAGACACATACACATTTTATTCACTTTGCTACTCTCAGTTGGCTTTCTTTTATAGTACCATTATTCTATCTGGAATGACAAGCAAATGAACCAGTGGGTACCTACAGAGCAAGGACCACCATTGAACGATGGACACAGATTTTAGAACCTTCTTCAAATGTTTAGGGGGTAATGTAGGAGAGTTTTGAGTATTTTCCAATCAATCCAGAAAAATGTTTGTGATCATTTTTAGATATTTAAAAACTGAATTCTTTTAATAAATGTTAATTCAGCATGTAAATCTAAAACAATTGACTTAACTAAGGAAGATTGACATATTTCCTTAATATATTTTTAAGAATCCTTTTGTTTAATAGAGACATTTTATAGCTTTATAATGCAAGAAAAGCAGCAGAGAAACTGACATCTGGAATACTATGTTCTTTATAATTCAAAGAAAATTTAAAAGGCATACGCTAATTTGGAGATATTTCTGGTTAAGGTACTGCCCGTATTTGATTAAAATATGCTTTGTAAATAAGATATACTCTTCTACTGCCCTCTTTCCATTTTGTAGATTTTTTTAAAAGATTTTATTTATTTGAGAGAGAGAGAGAGCATGAGCATGAGTAGGGAGAGGGCCATAGGGAAAGAGAGAAGCAACTTCCCGCTGAGCAGGGAGCCCAGTGTTGGGCTCTATCCCAGGACCCTGAGATCATGACCTGAGGTGAAGGCAGACACTTAACCAACTGAGCCACCCAGGTGCCCCATTTTGTGATTTAAAAAAAAAAAAAAAAGTAGTATAGTTACAGGTTTATAGTTGTGACTATCTTTTGAGTATGTTAATAAGTTAATTTTTTCCTCTGTGTGGTCTTTCTTTAAGTTGCTTTTTTTTTTTTTTTTTTTTTACTCTTTATGTCCGGTAATCCTCCGACACTTACAAATTTATTTATGTACCGGTTTCTTGAATCTGCTAAATCATTATTACTTGTTTATGTGCTTTCCAGCTCTCAAAATTTATTACTTTACCTCTTCTCCCTTTACCTTACTCTGATGTATTTTTTCTTACACTTTTACAATTTTTATAGTCATTTTAGTAGGGCTTTGAAAGGGAACAAATGTCAATGTATTTGTTTCCATTTTTGAATAATTGGTTATTTAAGTGAAAGCATCTATATTGTTTTTATTTCAGACCAGAAGTTGAGTACAGCAAGTAAGTACTAAAGTTAACATAATAGTTTAAAAAATTGTTTAGTGATCATACATTTAGATTGTGTAGATACCATAAAATAATCATATGGTTTCAATAATGTTATTTATGAATTATACATACTATTTTTGTTAAAAGTTTATAGGATTTTAAATTTAAGTTATGAATTACTTTTAAAAAAACATTCACTTTAATGTATTAGGTAGTTCTTATTAGGTAAATTAAAAGGAGGTGGACATTTTAATGCTTTACAACTTAAGTAGTAATTTACAATTGGGAAAGATTTATAGGAGCACAGAATTAGTTTGGTTTTAAATATCTTAATTTTCCATATGTGTACTTTTCTCCTGACCTGCTGATCAAGTAGCCCCTTTAGGAAAATGAGTTTTAAGAATGTTAGCCTTGAGATTTTATAAACTCCCCAAAATACTTAAATAAGTGCCCTTGAGATGAATAGTGGAATGTTTGCAGATTTTTTAAAAAAAAGATTTTATTTATTTATTTGAGAGAGAGAACACAAGGGGGAAGTGGCAAGAGTGAGATGGAAAAGTAGACTCCCCACTGAGTAAGGAGCCTAACGTGGGGCTCGATCCCAGGACTCCAGAATCATGACCTGAGTTGAAGGTGACTAAGCCACCCAGGTGCCCCTGTTTGCAGATTTTGAAATCAGATATACCTAGCATTACTGTTAGCTATGTTTACTTAAGAAGGACAAAATGGATATAATACTTTTGTTTTAGAATTGTTGTAAGGATTAAATGAGATGAAATATGTACAGTACCTAGAGCAATGCCAGGAATTTAGATACTTGTTTTTTTTCCCTTGTAAGACTGCTTCTTACAGTCTTACAGAAAAAGAAAGTTTTTCTTTCTTTAGGATGACAGATGTTAATTTTTCCATCATTTTCCTGTGGTTTATTATTACTGTGATGATACTTCAGTGTGAAGATTCCACTGTGGTGCTATATTTTGTTCAATTGAATTAACAATAAAATTAGAAGATGATTTTATGCAAAGAGGATATTGATTTTATACTAGTAGATGTTAATGTAATGAAAATGGGTTTGTTATCATTGATAACCATTAAATTTTAAACTGTACCTTGAATTTTAAAAAGTTGAATTTTTATCTTTTTAGGACAGCAATTCTTGTTGGACACATGACTTCTAGTAAGCTCTCAATTTGCTATGATTTGTTTAGATCACAAGAAGAGCTCAGGAAAATGAACATAGTTATAATAGCTAAGGTATTATTTCAAATATCTCGATTCATTCTATGTCATCAGTACTATACTAGGTGCTAGAGTTATAATGGTGAAATAATATATCAGTTGCTTACTGCTGCATAACAAACTACCCCAAAATGTAGTGACTTAAACATTTGTTATCTCATTTCTCAGGAGTGTGGGTGCAGCCTTGCCAGGCTGTTCTGGCTAGGGGTCTCTCATGAGGTTGCTATCAGGGTGACTACTGAATAACAATCTGTTGTCATCTGAAGGCTTGACGGGGGCTTGAGGATCTACTTTCAAGGTGGCTCAGTCATGTGCCAGCCATGTTGGCACTGGTTGTTGGTAGGAGGCATCATTATTCCACATGTGGGTACCTCCACAGGTTGCTTGAGTGCCCTCAAGACATGGTGGTTGGCTTTCCCCAGAGCAAGTATTCAGGAGGAGGTAGGGCAAGGTGAAGGGAAGACATAGAAACTATCTAAAAATAATCCTTCAAAAGTCATATAGCATCAGTTCTATCCCATTCTTTTTTATCAGAAATCACTAGGTCTGGCCCACATTCATCAGGAGAGGAATTAGACTCTACTTTTTGAAAGGTGGGGTGTCAAAGAATTTGTGACATCTTTTAAAATTTCTAGAGTAAAACACATTTCATATTTCTAGGTATCAATTTCTTAGATCACTCAAGATTATAGTTATATAACGTAGTATTACATTAACAATGGATTGTAGTTACTAATGTAAATACCAAAATGCAATGAGATAAATGTTGTTAAGAGTAATATGTACAAAAGCCATGCCTCTTTGACAACTGCTAATTAGGGCATTTTTGACTTAGATGTCCTACCATTTTCTTAAATTGAAAAGATCTATAATCTGACTCACCAACCACATCCCCCACTCAGCTCTCTTTACTTCCTGTTTGTCATTGTTACAGTTTTTCTGCCAGTTACCTTGATTTGAAGCTGAGTCATCTTTTAAACACCACACTGCAAGCAGTTCTCTAGAGGTTTACATTCACCTTTTCAGTTTCCATATCTCGTTCCATTTCTAATTGTATCCCTTCTCCCCATTGCCCTGTTACCTCAAAACAAAACAAAACAAAAACAAACAAAAAACCCCTCATATTCTCAACTATTTAAAGTTCTGCTGTCTGGTCCCAGCTTCTCCTATTTTTTCTTTTTTTCTTAAAAAAGACCTACTTCATTAATCCTTCCCACAAAAATTGGAGAGATTCAACCAAAGGTAGATAATATTAAAAGTTCTCACTATGTGTTTCTAAAGTTGTTTTTTATGATTAAAAAATAAAATACTATCGCTAAAGAATATCAGAAACCTCAATGTGGAGAGGGAAAAGATGTCACCAAGTTTACTCCATTTGGAGAGGCTGTTGGAATTAGAATGGAGAGGAGAGACAAGATGTCTTTGGATGAGGCAGAGAGGACAAGTTGAAGGATTCAAATTGAAAGGTGGTCTCAGTTGACAGAATGAGAAAGCGCTTTAAGTGTATAGCATTAGTAAGGATAAGATAGTGATGATGTCATTATTCATTAGACTGTGTAGTATGATTCTCAGTAGGAAAGAATATAGTTCTCTATAGTGAGTGGGTAGGAAAAGATGGAAATTTTAGTGTAGTCAGACTTCGGTTGTCGGTAGCTGCTTTGTACAGCCTTCGTCAAGTTGCTTACTTTCTCTAGACTTCAGTTTCTTAACCTGGGAAAATAAATGTATTGGAATAGAACATTTCCATGCTGACATATCATGTCTTTGGAAAGGAACTTTTAGAACTTAGATATAATTGAAACAATTGAGGTTTTATTAAAGCAAATTTCCCCATTTATTTTTTAATCCCACAAAAAAACAAGTTCAGAAACATTGAGAATGTTTACTAATTTCTCCCTTTGGTTGAAGCTTTCCAATTTCCATTTACTAGATGGAAGCCAGTATCAAATCAAAACTGCTCTAACTGAAGTCACTATTCAGTTAATACATATTTTAAAAAATACATTCTTAGTGGATTTTAACTCGAAAGTGTTAGAGAAAAACTTTCCAAAATTTATAGACAAGAAAGAGTTAAAATTGCCAGTAAATCTGTGTAAATAATAATCTACTTATAAACAATCTGCTTGTAAACTAATTTTTCTTTATATAGTTTTGAGTATTTTAAGATTGTATCTGTTCCCATGTTTCACTTGTTAAAAAATATTTTCATAACAAAGGAGAGTATTTGCTAATTCTGAGAACTCAATGAAGATTAATTGGAGAGAAATTGATAGTCCTTTACAGAGAGTAAAGGATTTATAAACCATGACTTTTTATTTAAAACTGTATACCAAATTTATATTATAATAAAATTGGTCATGTTAACCAAAGTTAATTAAAGCCTGATTTTATAAACTTTTTCATCTTCCCAAAGTAAAGAGGAAGGAGCTGGGTTTATTGTTTTTTGCTCTTTACTTGCCAAAGCCCTGACAATCTCTTTGGTCTGAAATGAGCCTGACTGTTCTCTGCCAAAACCTATGTTCTTCTTGAGATGAGTTATAGGTGAGCACAATCTCCTTAAATGCTGTAATCTTTATCTTACAAGAAATGTTTGTATGTTGACCTTGGTAATACACTATAATTCTCTTCATTTTATAACAAAACTTATATGGTGCTGACCCTGTACGAGACACTATTCTGAACTCTTTTATGTATATTAACACATTTAATTCTCCGAACAACCCTATGGCAAAAAAATCTATCCTTCCCCTTTTTAACAGATTGTCCTTCTCTTTTGGAATCAAGGCAGCAACTGGCTATGGAACTTAGCTGAAATCTCCAGGATCTGGCCAGCCCTAGTGGTTTGTACCCAGTGAGTAAATCTTCTTTCAGGGAGCAAATTTGAGGGCACCTGGGTGGCTCAGTCATTAAGCATCTGCCTTTCACTCAGGTCATGATTCCATGGTCCTGGGATCGAGCCCTGTGCATTGGGCTCCCTGCTCAGCGGTACAGCAGGGGGTATTGATGGGGGGCTGCTTCTCCCTCTCCCATTCCCCCTGCTTTTGTTCTTTTCCTGCTCACTTTCTCTCAAATAAGTAAATACTCTTTTTTTTTTTTTTTAAGTGAATTTGTCACACAGCCTTAGCTGCAGCCATATATGAAAGCACCGTTCCCAGGAGAAAGCCAGGTTTTTCTTGGGTTGACACAGCACTTAGTACAAAGGTAACCAGTGCAGAAACCTGAGAGTTGTCCTAGCCATCTTTCTCCCCTTAATTCCTCACATCCAGTCTTGTTGTACCTACTCAGTGTTTCCTTTCATTAGTTCCCTTTCCCCTGTGCCCATTGGTTAGGTTCAAGGTGTCCTCTTCTCTGGTCTGACCTGTTTACAGTCATAGCCTCACACTGTTCTTCATGCCTCTATAGATATTATTTTGTTGTAATTTTTTGCAAGTTTTAGGCTTTAGATAGTGTTTTTTTTTTTTTTTAAGATTTTATTTATTTATTTAGCAGAGATCACAAGTAGGCAGAGTCAGGCAGACGGGGGTTGGGGGTAGGGAAAGCGGGCTCCCTGCTGAGCAGAGAGGCTGATGTGGGGTGATCCTAGGACCCTGAGATCATAACCTGAGCCAAAGGCAGAGGCTTAACCCACTGATCCACCCCCACACCCCAGTAGGTTTTTTTTTTAATAACAGTTTTATTAAGATATAGTCCACATACTATACAATTCCCTTATTTTTATACAATTCAGTTAGAATATTTTAAATTATACAACCATCACACCAAAAAGAAATTCTGTACTCATCAACAGTCGTTCCCCATTTCCCCATACCTCCAGACCTAGGCATCTACTAATCTACATTTCA
The DNA here is from genome assembly GCF_010015895.1 of Lontra canadensis. Classification (NCBI taxonomy): domain Eukaryota; kingdom Metazoa; phylum Chordata; class Mammalia; order Carnivora; family Mustelidae; genus Lontra; species Lontra canadensis. The sequence goes on from NW_022631014.1 coordinate 6,008,336, forward strand.
ACTGTAGAGACAAATACAATGTCTTTTGGACATTTCATATAAATGGAATCATACAGCGTGTTTTTTGTGACTGAGGTCTTTTTCTTGACATAATGTTCTCAGTGTTTATAGAGGTTACATGTTTGTTCTTTGTTCAGCCAGAGACTTATTAGCACAAATTGCCCTTCTCAAGTTGTTCCTCAGAAGGCACAGCCTTGGATATGTGTATAATGTTCAGGACTACCAGGGATTATTGTGGTTTTAGCTGTATTCTCTTTGACTGATCCTCAACCCCCCTATCTCCTGTTAAGCTTCTGACTGTCCTGTTTCTACCAGTATTACAACCAGCTATTTGACCTTTACTAATTCCTAGCTGTGATTAGTTTCCTAGGGTTACAGTAACAAATTACCACAAATTGGGTGGCTTAAAACTAATAAAGTTTATTGTCTCCTAGTTCTGAAGTCCAGGAGTCCAAAATCAAGGTACCAGCCAGGCCGTGCTCCTTCTGAAACCCATGGGGGAAAATTCTTCCTGTCTTTGCTAGTTTCCACTGTTTGCCAGCAATCATTGGCATTCCATGGCTTTTAAATGCATCACTCCAAGCTCTGTCTCCCATCTTCACATGGCCATCTTCTCTCATGTGTGTCTGTGTCTTCACATGGTGTTCTCCTTAGTGTGTGTGTCCAAATTTCTCTCTTCTAATAAGGACACCAATCATACTGGATTAGGGTCCACTCTGATGACCTTATCTTTAACTTGATTACCTCTGCAAATACCCTATTTCCAAATGAGGTCACATTCACAGTTGGGAGTTGATTGGGACTTAAACTTTTTAGAGGAAATAATTCAACCCTTAACATCAGCTGATTGATCATTTGTTTTCGGTAATGTGGAGCATAAATTTCTCCACATTCTGATACAAACAAAGTCTGGCTCCTTGGACCACATAGCCTGATTCTGGTCTTTGAGGCTTATTTAGACCCTCTTCTAGTCTTAACTTTTGTACTGTGGATCAGGAGCTTGAGGGTGATGAGGAACTTGCTCTTTGCTAACTGTCTATCTGTATCTTCCCTCTATCTTCCCCCTGTGGAGCAGAAGGTGTGTTTGTGAAGAGGCTAGAAAGTGATCCTGCCACTTAGCATAGATTATCCCCAGCCCAGCTCTAGTATTGGATTTGGGAATAGCAAAACAGGTGCTTCCTCGCTGCTACCACCTTCTTTGTGTAGGTCTTCTGCAGCGAAGTGCTGTGGGAAATGATATCTGCTGATGTTTACCAGCTGTCATATTCTCTAGGAACAGCTCTTGTACTCTAGGTATCTGTGGGAGATATGAACTGCTATTCTACTGATGACCCTACTAGAACAGCTCTTCTGTAACACGGAGTTGCTGGGGGTGGGGGTGGGGGTTGGTGCATGCAAGCTATAGCTGGAATGCCTTGGCCTCCTACTGTTACTACCCACTGTCTGTAGATTTTATTTAATAATGCTTTGTAATTTGTTGCAAGCCCTTTGATCGTCTCCAGAGTGTGAATCATTTTCTCTCCTAATTTTTGCAAGTTCAATAAATGTTGGGGTAGGGTGAGGGAATTCTTTGAGTTCCTTATATAGCCATTCTAGAAAGTCTTACCCCTTGAATGGTTTTTAAAGCACCATCTTTGAGGGGACAGTAGTGAGACAGATGCATGATTGGAATGCCATATAACTCTTTAAGGAATTTAGGCCATAGAAATATGATTTCCATTAGTGCTGATGTTATTTTTCAACATATTCAAGTATTGAAAAGTTTTAAAACCTGTTGTTAAAGTGATTAAAATTATTCCTCATTTGATTTAATAGCCCTCTTTTGTACCTCACACAAAACACAGAAGAAAACATTTAAAGATAAATGATTAGAGAAGAATGTTAATAAAATCTCATTTCAATAAGTAAAGTTATTCTTGGAATATTTAATGGACTAATTATGTAAGCTAAGTCTTCATTTTTTTGGAAGCTGGAATTTTTCATAATGAACTTATAGCACACATCTCTTTCATGGGTATTTATTTGATGTAAATGTCACCATCTGGGCTGTAATTTTTTTTTTTAATCTTATTCAGTTAGTTGAAAGGGCCAGCAAGATATCTTGAAAGCTTTTTTAAAACTCTAAATGTATTTATGTAGGGTTAGCATGCTTGTAGTGATTAGTTTTAACTAAGCTAAGTTCTACAATTAGAGATTGGTAGAACTAGACGTTGTTATAACCTGTGTAATTTTCTCAGACCAGAATATTGCTTTTTAGACTGGGAAATCACTCTGAGACTTCATTAATAATGAGGAATAATCATAAAGTATTCTTTTTAGTGTTTTGTGTAAAACTTGTAGATTTTATATCTTATTTTGTAGGATTTTAACTGCCTTTCTGTATATGTTCACTAATGCTTTTAATTAGAATTTTAGAGATGGTTGAACCTTAGGTTTTACTTAGTCACACCCTACCAATTTTGGTGAAGTAATTGAAGTCCTTAGAGATTAAAAAAGTTTCTAAGTCTTAGAATTTAAGATTACACATATATAACTATAAAGGCAAGAACAAAATGATAACACTTCCAAAAATCCATGAAGCAATGTGTATAGTCTCCCTTTTTCAGAAAACTTTAGAAATACCATGTATTTCCCCCTATAATTTAATATTGTAATAATTATTTTGTTTAGGATTAATTTGGCATTTATATCAAGTAACTTAATTTAGGCTTAACTAAGCCACAGAGACTTGAGAATTTTGTGTTTTTTTCTAGTAGGAAGCATTTCTTTTCCTTTTTCAACATTTATGTTTCAGTAAAGCTAAAATAACTGTCAGTGTTAGTATTAATATAAATACATAAAATCTTATCTGAATACCTCACTTAAATATTTTGAAATCATGAATCTCAGAAATTAACATCAAAATTAATTAGGTCTTATGATTTGCTTCTTTATTGTCATATAGTAAAATAAGCTTTCTATATATTACATTTGAGCCTCATAGCATCCTTATGAAGGTAGGTTAGACAACTTTTATTATTTCCATTTTATAGATGGAGAAACTGAGGTTTAGAATTTAAATAAATTGGCCTAAATTTTATGACCTTAGTAATTTACACCTATAGTTACCCATTTCTTTGCACGTCACCAGTAAGCATGGTAGTAACTATTACTATCTTATTTCTTCCAGGGAATGCAGATGTCTTGACGATTTTTAATCTAGAAAATTTAAGAGGAATAATTTGTGTCATTTGGTATGACTCCAAAACTATCACAAATGTAAGGAATGTAAGTTAAACTCCAAATGCCAGCATTCCTCTCTTCTCTCTTTTAGCAAACTCTTATCTTCCTCTCAGTTTTAGCTCAAATGTCACCTTCTTCAGGAAGCCAGACTTTTTTTCTAAGACAGAAATCCTTTTTTCCTTCCATCCTTCCTTCCTTCCTTCTTTCTATTTATTTATTTATTTATTTGACAGAGAGAGAGAGAGAGGGGGAGAGAGAGAGAAGGCGCACAAGCAGAGGGAGAGGGAGAAGCAGGCTCTCCGCTGAACAGGGTGTCCTACATCGGGTTTGATCCCAGGACCCTGAGATCATGACCTGAGCCCAAGGCAGACGCTTAGCTGACTGAGCCATCCAGGTGCCCCTCCTCCATCCTGTTTTTATAGTAATTTTGTACTGCCCTACTTGGTACACTTAACATGATTGAGTGCCTCACTTGGTACACGTAACATGATTGAGCACCCCTCCTCCATTCTGTCTTTATAGCACTTTTGTACTGCCTCACTTGGTACACATAACATGATTGAGCTTCTTTTTTTTTTTTTTAATTTAAAAATTTTTTTTATAAACATATAATGTGTTATTAACCCCAGGGGTACAGGTCTGTGAATCACCAGGCTTACATACTTCACAGCTCTCACCAAAGCACATACCCTCCCCGGTGTCCCTAACCCCACCACCCTCTCCCTACCTGCCTCCCCCCAGTCACCCTCTGTTTTGTGAGATTAAGAGTCTCTTATAGTTTGTCTCCCTCCCGATCTCATCTTGTTTCATTTATTCTTTTCCTACCCACCCAAACCCCCCACGTTGCATCTCTACTTCCTCATATCAGGGAGATCATATGATAGTTGTCTTTCCCTGATTGACTTATTTCGCTAAGCATAATACCCTCTAGTTCCATCCACGTCATTGCAAATGGCAAAATTTCATTTCTTTTGTTGGCTGCATAGTATTTCATTGTATATATATATACCACCTCTTCTTTATCCATTCATCTGTTGATGGACATCTAGGTTCTTTCCATAGTTTGGCTATTGTGGACATTGCTGCTATAAACATTTGGGTGCACGTGCCCCTTCGGATCACTACGTTTGTATCTTTAGGGTAAATACCCAGTAGTGTAATTGCTTGGTCGTAGGGTAGCTCTATTTTCAACTTTTTGAGGAACCTCCATGCTGTTTTCCAGAGTGGTTGCACCGGCTTGCATTCCCAGCAATAGTGTAGGAGGGTTCCCCTTTCATGATTGAGCTTCTTGAAGACAAAAATTGTGATATACCTTTTCACTTTTCCGGGGCCTTGAATGAACCAGATTGAAGGTCAGTAAATACTTTAATAATTAGTGGATGTGAAAAAATAAAATAAAATTTTAAAAAAATGATGCTTACCCAAAAATTAAAAAAAAAAAACAGTGGGTGAATGAATGCTACATGGTTGATATGATATGATATGATATGATAACAACCATGTTGTTATGTTTGTAAGCTGTATAAGCCAACTAGTCTGTACTCTCTGATCCTGGAGTAACTGTGCGATGTTAAATGTTTGACTACTTACTACATGATGTTTTGCTGGTTTTTGCTGGAGTCTTCATTTGGTACTTTGGGCATTTTATTTCTGTTCCACTTCATCACTTAGAGTTGTTTGGGATCTGGATAGAATAGTTTCATTGAAATGTTGTATTAGTTGAATCTGTGATTTCATTAAAAACAAAAAATCTGGCTCAGTACATTTGATTTTTTATCAAAATGAAGTTTTGTTGCTTGAGGTCTATCATATTTGTCTATATTTGTTTTAAAACAAATATTTTGGCCCAACTCCTGACTGACCCCTAAGTGAATTTAGAAAAGAGTAAATAAACTTCCTTCCAAATTAGGAAGGGAGTTTAAAAGGTGGATATATCTAGAAAATCTGGATAGGGTCTGATTAACCAGGTAGTGTGTTTTCAGTGCTTTTCTCCTCTCCTTCTGGCGGCCTCTTCTGACCATTTCACTGCTTATTAGCAGTAATACCATAAAGTGGAATAGGAGATGAAATTCACATCCTTCACTTTTGTTGCTTGTTAGTAGATTCCTTGCATTTTAGGTGTGAAGAAGAATGAAAATAGTTATCTCTATTATTTCTGCCTCCCATTATCACTGATAATGATGACTTGTCTACAATTGACTAAAATTGCTGGAAAGAAAAGTAGTTAAGAAATGTTTCCTTAAGATTTTTTCACACCTTTAGTTTGGGAAAAGTATTAAAAAGAAAAATGACCTAAATGCATTCCAATTATTTTCTTTATCTATGATATTTTGTTTTGTTAAGCTTTGTGTTATATAATGAATAGTGGAATTGGGCTCAGTTGTGAATTACAAGAAATGGCACATATGATAAAGACTGTGGTTTTATGTCTATTCAGCAAACCCAGGTGGAATTGAAATGAAACTATAAATGTTTTAGCAACATCAATTGCTTCTGTCACCAACCAGAACTAGTCCTAATGAAAAATAGATCTGCTGATACAAGTTAATGTGAAACAGAGCAGGATAAGTCCCTATTTAGTATCAGGCAAACTAGCAGTTTTGAGTCAGCTAGGCACATAGTCATTTTTTTCACCGAGAATACAAATATCAGAATACTTTTACTCAATGAATTAGTTACATAATAGCGCTATCCTTTATTTTCTTTTCCTTGGGACAAGAATTTTTATTTAATAATGAAATGTGTATTTTGTGTAATAAATATGCATGAAATAATATATTGGAAAACAAAAAATATATTGTGAAAAGCAAATAAAAATATTCAGTTTGTATACTCTTTCTACAATTTATATACGAGTCTGGGTTTGAGGAAGTAGATAAATTCTCTAGATTATTCAGCTGCTAGGAGTATACTATATTTTCAGAAACTTTTTTTTGAATAGTGGTACTTACTAAGATTTTACTGTTAGAAATTGAACATATTTAGATTCTTTAATATTATACAGAGAACATTAAAATATATTTAACAGAATAGCCCAAGTAATTTCCATTCTCTTTTTTTTTCTTGGATTTTTAAGTCCCAAACAATAGACTTAACTTTCATCTGAAGGTGTCTGAATGTTACACTTATTTGTGCTTCCCAAACCAGAAGTGAAAGCCCTCTTGAGTTTTGTTTGTTCATTTTCCAACATGTAAGACCCAAATGCTTAGTTTGTGCAAGCTAATGTGCTGTTCTGATAAGTATAATAATGAATTTCCAGTTTCCTCCATATCATTGAGCTTTGAGTCCTGTAGAGGAGAAAGAATGATGAGAATAACTAGAGAGCCCATATGTCTTGTTTTATGTCTCTCATTGTGGCATAATTATTAGTAGAATCCCCTTTCATTTCAAGTGTCCTGGTTTGGATGACAAGTTATATGGTCATACAGTGAACAACTATATAAATATCAGGCTGACTTTAAGCATTAAGCTACTTCATATAAAGCATTATGGAAATTTAGAAGAGGGGAGAGGGGCGCCTGGGTGGCTCAGTGGGTTAAGCCTCTGCCTTCCACTCAGGTCATGATCTCAGGGTTCTGGGATCGAGTCCCGCATCGGGCTCTCTGCTCGGCAGGGAGCCTGCTTCCTCCTCTCTCTCTCTCTGCTTGCCTCTCGGCCTACTTGTGATCTCTCTCTGTCAAATAAGTAAAATCTTAAAAAAAAAAAAAAATAGAAGAGGGGAGAATTGATTTAACTTGGGGTGGGGAAAGAAAAAATAAATTTGACACTTTTTCTTAACTCATGTTTAGGTGGCAAGGGACTGCCATTTGGCTCTTGGAAATTCCCTAATGTAAAAGTAAGAATTTCCTCTCTCATTGTTACTTTTTGTAAACTGTAATAAAACAAGAGAAGGACACAGATTTCAGTGCTTTTTCTGTTTTAGTTTTCTTTTTTGAGACTATGCCTTTAAGCAGCTGCTGAGATTTTTATGTTTTTAAATTGCTTAGGTTAAAGAGGAATATTTAAGATTTTTTCTCCGTTGATTTTTCTAAATGACTTAAATCTTACCACAAATATTGATTATTAAGCAAGAGAAAGGTTGTAATTAGTGTCCAGTATCTTCTAAAAACCAGTTGGAGGTTGTATATAGTTTTGGGCATCAGATATTTTCTAGAAGTCTCAAAATGACACTTAACATTTAACTTGCAATACAAAACCTAATCTACTACTACTGTTTTCCTCCCACTGTTGTCCATTCCATTTCACTAATGAGAAACTCTTTAAGTATCCTTATAACGGGGAGAAATGCTTGAAAAGGCTAATGCAGATGAGATTGCCTGTACTTATAGCCAGGTTTATTTGTGGTTGTGATTCGTATTGGAGAGTGTCAGTCAGGAAGTCATTCTGGAATTGCTTTTTCTTTGCTTTCAGACAATGAAGATTATTCATTCTCCTACTATTTTCCTCTTGGCAGGACAAATATGAGTGCCTAGTAAAATGCTTATTGTCTCTTGGCCACACATACCAGAAAAACGATCACTAGAGAATACTTGAGCAAGCAACATTTTATAGAATTGATGGGTGTGCATCAGGTGGGATGGTAGGTTGGGGACCATGCTACATGTAGAGTCAGTCTTATAGAAGTCTTGGAAAACGAGCAAGGACCTAATTAAGAGGATGTGTTCTGTTGAAATAAGCCAAACTTTAGCTTTGTTTCATTGCATCAACCCTGGGAAGACTACAAAATGTTATAGACCAAAGAGATCTTATACAGGTCTATAAACACTGTAAGGTTCAGACAAATCTTTTTTTGAAAAGATAGTTTTTATTCATTTGAGAGAGAAAGAAAAGTTGCGGGGGGGAGATGGAGAGAGAGAAGCAGACTCCCCGCCTAGCAGAGAGCCCAACATGGAGCCCAATCCCAGGATCCCCAGATCGTGACCTGAGCTGAAGGTAGATGGTTAACCAGCTGAGCCACCCTGGCGCCCCAGTTTACATAAAACTTATGTATGCAAATTAGGAGTTGGTGTGGTCTGGGAGCTTGTGAAGATAAAGTGTTTCAGGTTCTGATTTCATGAAATGCCATTCCATATTTCTTTTAATCTTAGTGTAGGATTATAGAATATGCACATCTGTTTTTTATCAATGATTACTATATGTAATAATTAACTCATCTCATACTCACTACAATAAATATGGAACAGTGGTTATAATATACAATTGAGGAGATAAGGTGGTTTTTTTTTTTTTAAGAAAAGATCTAATGTAGAAAGTAATATAACAGTTCAGATAATTTAGTACAATAAAAAAGAAAAGAAAAATGAAGCATGCCAGTAATTTTGACAGGCAAATTTCATAATTTGTGAAACGAAAAGATCAGATTCATTAATTTCTAAAAGTATCTTCTATCTTTGTGTCTTTGAGTCTACAGCATAGACTCCTGTCATTTAACTAACATGTCTTGGTCTCAGTCTTTTGCACATGTGCTCTATAAACTGAATAAGACATTCATACTTAGCTGTTGTCCTCTTATCCCAGCATCATATTTGCTACAGCAGATGTTGGTTTCTCTTGAGAAATAACAAAATCATAACTTTTGATTAACATTTTAGTGTTTAATGATATGAAAATTAAGGTAGGAATTCAGATATATGCATTTTATATCTGATAATAGGAAATTCTAGTTATAGTTAAAAGTCAAAATTTCAATATTATATTGAAAAGTCAGACCAAGTAGACAACTAATTTATGGGGCTATTAACATGAATATGGCTCCTCAGACTGGGCATCAAGAAATGTTCATTGAATAAATGGTGGATGTATTTTACCAGTTACTTTGGGGGGGCGAAATTGCTTATTTTCTCTTTGTAGTTTGCTTTGCATTTGTTAAAAACCATTAAAAGCAAATGCGGTACTTATATTTTGCCAAAGTAGGAGACAGAATAATAGGCAGAAAATTGGTATGTAGGCGGGCAAAAGGGCAGATTCACTGCCAAAAGGCTTTAGATGAGTTGATGCAAGGAATTTAAATATTAGGCTTTGATGAGAGATTGTTGAATTTCCTCAGTGTTTTCCTTTGGTATGCAAGCTAATTGGAGAACAACAACTAATTGGAGGCAGTGGCTCAGACAGCCTGCTTCTGTTGGCACAAATGCTGTAGGGTGGCACAGTTGGCTTTGTTGCTAACTAGGAAGACTTCCATCAAGGCTCAGCTGTGATCATGTCTGCAGATCCCTCCTGGCTCTCTCGTGGAGAGCCTTGATGTAAATGGGCCATTGGTAACAAGGGGTGTTCCAGGAGATGCTCATAACTTTATTTGTGGTGTTGATGCAGTTTGTATTTACCCCTCCTAATGTATTTTGTCAATCTCTAAGCTCTTCTACTCTAGGAAAATGGAGAGATCCCTTGTTTGGCAAGAATAAAAATTATTACAAAATGCCTTGCTTCTGCATTAAGTGATAACTTTTAAGAAAGCAGCTGATCTTAATCTTAACTATGCATAGAAACACCCAGGTATCTTGTTAAAAATTTATTTTCCCATGACACTACTTCCATAAATTCTAATGTAATAGATGTGGAATGAAACACTATAGAAGCCGGCCTTTCCCCAGCTTAACTAGAATGAAGATTGTCTCCTAAAATATCAGAAATCAGAAATGATTTTAATACCCTAAGTGTTGATAAACAAATTTGGTCTGTAAACATACTTCAGAGCTGAACTTAGTACCCCTTCCCCCCTTCACAGCTCTAAATGTCATACTGTCAGTTACATGAGCTCATTAGTCTTATTAGTACACTTCTAGCCTCTTAGTAACAGGACTTTGAAAAAGCATTTTCCTTATTTTGTAAAATTAAACACTGAAAATAAATCTTCAAAAGTAAATTTACTCTGTTTTGCTGGCTAGGATATACATTTATCCTATAGGAGTAGGTGATAACTGTCTTTCTTTAAAACTTTGACACAGGGACACCTGGGTTGCTCAGTCAGTTAAGCATCTGCCTTCAGATCAGGTCATGATCCCAGAATACTGGGTTTGAGTTCTGCATTGGAATCCCCGCTCAGCAGGGAGCCGCCTTCTCTCTCTGCCTGCCACTCCCCTTGCTTGTGCTCATATGCTTTCTCTGACAAATAAATAAATAAAAAGCAAAAAAATTAAAATTTTGACACATAATAAATACGTGAAAAACTAGGTAGATACAGTCCTGTAGTCCTTATTATAATATTGAATAGTGTATAGATTACAAGGAATTGGGATTTGGGTGTCTTCTAATGGAGCCTTTTGGATTTGGATGAGGCAGAGTACTTTCACTGCATATGTGGGAAAATAATACAGATGACCCCTTCATTGTCCAGCAGCTTTATGCATTGTTATTGGACTAGATATGGGATAAATGATTTAGGATATTAATATGCTCTAAACTATTCAGATGCATCTGCTTACATAGTTGCTTCTAAGATCAGTCCAGATTAGCATTCTATCCTCAGAAAACATAAACAAGGTTACATAGTTATGACCAAAGAACTAATTTATTCTAACTCAATAAGAAAGCGCAAGACAAGAAAGGATTTACTGTTACTGAAAAAGTTTAAAACAGCATTGTTATACCATTTACTTCTAATTATCATTTTATGATTCTGTAACACCCAGGCAGTTTATTAATATGTTGGTTGGCTGCCATGTAATCTGGTTAGGACATACTTAAGATTTTCAAAGTAGAACATGTTAATTTAAGGAAATTTGGGGTAAATATGTTTAGACGGTAATTTAAAAAAAAAAATTTATATCCAGTTTATCCTTTGATACTTGGGTATCATACACAAGCATTAAACATCTTAATGATTTTGTTTTGTTAAGAATTAAAAACAAGAAAATCAGTGCAATTAAGCCCTTTCAAAAACTGTTTAAATAATGCCTATTTAAAAGAAAACTGTTTTCTCTTTAGTCTTTTCAAATAATAGTGATAGAACTTGCTAACATTGATCGGTTACTTTGTGCCAGTCACTGTGTTAAGCTCTCATTCAATCCTTAACACTGATTCATTATGAAAGAAGCTAATAATCCTTTAAATATGTGCCAATTTCATTATATTGGATACTTGTTTATTTATTTTTAAATATTTAATTTATTTATTTGACACAGAGAGCGAGTGAGCGAGCATGCACAAGCAGGGGGAGCAGCAGGCAGAGGGAGAGGGGGAAGTAGTCTCCCTACTGATCACAGAGACCACTATGGGTCTCTGGCTCGAACCTGGGACCCCGAGATCATGACCCGAGCAGAAGACAGATGCTTAACTGATTGAGGCACCCAGGGGCCCCTAATTTGGCTTTCTAAATTAAGCTTTCTATTTCAGAGAATTATAGATTCAAATGCAGCCACAAGAAACAGAAATAAGAGATTCCTTGAACCCTTCAATTTTCTCTCTTTGTAACATCTTGTATAACAGTAGAGCAGTTATTACAATTGTGATATCGATAAAGCCACCAAATGTATCTAGCCTTCATAAATATAATATGCATTTATATGTGCGTATATTTAGTTCAATCAAGTTTTAGCACATGTGTAAACGTCATCACGGTAAAAATATGGAACTGTTCGTCATCTTAGAATCTCTCATAATACCCTCTTATAAGCTGCAGCCATTATCATTTTGTTATTTTCAAGGTTGTTATATGAATGAAATTATAGTATATTACCTTTTAAGATTGGATTTTTTTACTCAGAATAATTTTCTGGTGTGTATTAATAGTATGTTTTTTTGTTGCTTAGTGGTATTTCATGTTGTGAATGTGGCACACAGTCTACCCATTCACCTATTGAAGGACATTTGAGTTGTTTTCTCTTTGGGTCTATTACAAATAAATCTACTATGAACATTCATGTGTATTTTTTTTATGAACTTAAGTTCTCATTTATCTGGGTTGTATGTTCAAGAGATAGGTATTAGATAAGTGCATGTTCAGTTTTATAAGAAACTGCAGAACTCTTTTCTGAAGTGCCTCTCCCATTTTGTATTTCTGCCAGCTATGTATCCAGTTGTTCTTCATCTTCACCAGCATTTGATCTTATCACTATTTTTTTCTTTTATCCATTTCAATAGGTATGTAGTGATAGTACATGATGGGTATAGTTTACATTTCATTTTGGTATTGAAGTCGAACATCTTTTCTTGTATTTATTTGTTACCTCTACATCCTCTTTGGTGAAGTGTCTCATTATGATTTTGCCCATTTTCTGATTGGGTGGTTTGCTTGTCTACTATTCAGTTGTGGGACTTCTTTATATATTCTAGATACGGGGTTAGATATATGATTTTCAGATATTTTCTACAGTCTTATCATCCTCTGAATAGAATCTTTCGTAGAGCAAATGTTTTAAATTCTGATGAGGATATATTTATCCAATTTTGCTTTTAATGGATGATGCTTTTAGTGCCAAGTCAAAGAATTCTTTGCCTAGGCTTGGGTCCCCATTTGGCCGGAGAAGGGGGTGTTAAATTTCAAATTTAAATTTTTATTCTAATATGATACGTTTGTAACAAACAATAAACCAATATTGATATATTGTTACAGTGTCCACATTTTATTTTTCCTTAGTTTTTATGTAGCATTTTTTTTTTCTGTTCCAGAATCTGATTCTGGATATCATATTACATTCATTCATCATGTCTCTTTTAGGCTCCACTAGACTTTGACAGTTTTGAGGAGTGCTGGTGAAATATTTTGTGGTGTCCCTCAACTGGGATTTGTCTGATTTTTTTTTTTTCCATTTTTTTAAATGTTCAAAATAGGGTTGATGGGTCTTGGCAGGAAGACCACAGAGATAAAGTGCCATTTCATCATATCTTGTCAAGGGTGCATGTGTTCAATGTGACTTATAACTGATGTTCAATTTGATCACATGATGTAGGTAGTGTTTGCCAGGTTTCTTGACTGTGAAGTTGCCCTTTCTTTTCTGCCTTTGCTGTAATCTTTGGAAGGAATTCATTATGTGCAGCTCAGATGTGAGGGATGGGGTGTTATCCCCTACTACATACATTTTGGTATGGTATATTTACATTCAGTCATTTGTATTTTTGTTTATTTCCTTTAAGACTTCCTGTTCGGCATGTGGATTATTTATAAGTATGTTGCTTGATTGTAGATTTTCCTGTTGTCTGTTGTTCATTTTTAGTTTCATTACATTATGATGGAGTATACTTTGTATGATTTCAATTTTTAAAAATTTTTTGAAGTTTGTTTTATGACCCAGAATATGGTCTACATTGGCTCTTTTATTTATTTATTTATTTATTTATTTATTTTTCATCATGATAAATGTACTCCCTATCACCTATTTCGCCCATACCCCCATCCATTTCCTCTCTGGTAACCATCAGTTTTTTCTTCATAGTTAAAAGTCTCTTTTTTGGTTTGTCTCTCTCTCTCTCTTTCTTTTTTTTTTTTTTTTTTTTTTTCCTTTGCTCTTTGTTTTGTTTCTTAAATTCCAGGTATGATTGAGATCATATGGTATTTGTCTTTCTCTGCCTGACTGATTTTGCTTTGCACTGTATTCTCTACTTCTGTTCATATTGTTGCAAATGGCAAGATTTCATTCCTTTTTATGACTGAATAATATTCCATGGTGTGCGTGCACACCCCCCCACCTGCATCTTCTTTATCTGTTAATCAGTTGATGGTCATGTGGGCTGTTTCCATAATTTGGCTATTGTAAATAATGCTGCTGTAAATAGAGATGTGCATGTGTCCCTTTGAATTAGTGTTTTTGTATTTTGGGGGTAAATATGTAATAGTGTGATATCTGAATCATAAGGTAATTCTAGTTTTAATTTTTTGAGGAACCTCCATGCTGTTTTCCAGAGTGGCTGTACCAGTTTGCATTCCCACCAACAGTGCAAAAGGTTCATTTTTCTCCATAGCCCTACCAATACTGGTTGTTTCTTGTGTTTTTGATTTTAGCCATTTTGAGAAGTGTGAGATGATAATCTCATTGTACTTTTGATTTGCATTTCCTTGATGTTGGGATGTTGAACATCTTTTTCATGTATCTGTTGACCGTCTCTAGGTTTTCTTTGGAGAAATGTCTGTTCATGTCTTCTGCCCATTTTTAAATTGCATTATTTGTTTTTTGTGTGTTGAGTTGATAAGTTCTTTATATATTTTTGACACTAACCCTTTATCAGATGTGTCATTTACAAATATCTTCTCCCATTCAGTAGGTTTAGTTTTGTTGATTGTGTCCTTCTCTGTGTAGAAACTTTTTATTTTTTAAGTAGTCCCAGTAGTTTATTTTTGGTTTCATTTCCCTTGCCTCTGGAGACACATCTAGAAAAATGTTGCTACAGCCAGTGTCAGAGACATTACTGCCTGCACTCTCTTCAAGGATTTTTATGGTTTCAGGCCTCACATGTAGGTGTATAATCCATTGAATTTATTTTTGTTTATGATTAAAGAAAGTGGTCCATTCTTTTGCATATAGCTGTCCAGTTTTCCCAACATTATTTGTTGAAGAGACTTTTTCCCATTGTATATTCTTTCCTGCTTTGTTGAAGATTAATTGACCATATAGTTGTGGGTTTATTTCTGAGTTTTATATTCTATTCCATTGATCTTTGTGTCTATTTTTTAAAAGATTTTATTTATTTATTTGAGAGCAAGAGAGCGGGAGAGAAGGGGAGAGAGTGCTTGCATGGTGGAGGAGGAGCAGAGGGAGAAGCACACTCCCCACTGAGCAGGGAGCCAGGCTTGGGCTCTATCCCAGGACCCTAGGGTCATGACCTGAGCTGAAAGCAGACTCTTAACCAACTGAGCCACCAAGCTGCCCTTAAGATTTTATTTATCTATTTGAGAGGGAGAGGGGAAAAGAGTGAGAGTGTGTGTTCAAGTGGGGGAGGGAGAGGGCCAAGCAGATTCCCCACTGAGTGTGGAGCTGGACTTGGGGCTCAGTCTCACAACCCTGGGATCATAGACCTGAGCTGAAATCAAGATATGAACACTTAATGAACTCAGCCATCCAGGTGCCCCAATCTTTTTGTCTATTTTTATGCCAGTACCATACTGTTTTAATTACTACTGCTTTGTAATATAACTTTAGGTCTCTAATTGTGATACCTCTAGTTTTGCTTTTGTTTTTCAAGATCGTTTTGGCTCTTTAGAATCTTTTATGGGCTCATACACATTTTAAGATTGTTATATTTCTGTGAAAAATGCTGCTGGTGTTTTGATAGGGGTTGCATTAAATGTGTAGATTGCTTTGGGTTGTATAGACATTTTGACAGTATTTGTTCTTACAACCCTTGAACATGGAATGTCTTTCCATTTCTTTGCATCATCTTGAATTTCTCTCATCAGTGTTTTGTAGTTTTCAGAATATAGGTCTTTTGCTTCTTTGGTTAAGTTTATTCCTAGATTTTTTATTGTTTTTGGTGCAGTTGTAAAAGGGACTGTTTTCTTAATTTCACTTTCTGCTGCTTCATTATTAGTGTGTAGGAATGCAACAGATATCTGTACATTGTTTTTGTATTCTGTGACTTTACTGAATTCATTTATCAGTTTTAGTAGTTTTTCGGTGGAGTCTTTAGGGTTTTCTCTATATAGTATCATGTCATATGCAGGTACTCAGAGGTTTACTTCTTCCTTATCAGTTTAGATGCCCAAGATACAGTCTGTTGACTATTCCATGGGCTCTTGAAAAGGATGTGCTGTTTTTGTATGGAATGATCTATGTATGTAGATTATATCTTGAGAGTTGATTATTTGTTCAATTCTTCTCTACCTTCCTGATTTTCTATATCATAGTGCTCTCAGTTACTGGCAGTGGGATACTGAAGTTCCCAACTATAATTGTGGATTGATCTGTTTCTTCTTTCAGTTCTATTAGTTTTTGCTTGATGTATTTTAAGATTTTCTAGTTTCATGTATTCACATTTAGGATTGTATCTTTCTGATGGAGTGATCCTTTTATTATTGTGTGGTGTCCTTGTTTGTCTCTAATAGTTTTCTTGCTTTGAAGTCTCCTTTATCTGATGTTAGCATAGCTATTCCTGCTTTTTAAAAAATTAATGTTTGCATGATACATCCTTTCCATCTTTTTAGTTTCAACCTACTCATGCATTACACTGGTTTTTAAAAGTAAATCAAAGCCAAGTTTAGGTTTTAAATGTTGTCATGAAGTTATTTTGAATTCTTTCAATTAAGCTTAGGTTACGTATGTGGGTAAATGGTATAAATCACTTTTAGAAACTAGAAAATGGAATATTGGTACAAAGCAGAGTGGAGAGAAAGCCTTGTTTATTAAGCCAGTTTTTGGTCATTAAACAGATATGCGTTGAATACCTCATGTGTGCCAGGAATTGTTTCAGGTGCTGGAAATACAGTAATGAGCAAACAAGAAAAGACAAAACACTGTCAGCCTAGAGTTTATAGTCTTATGGAGGAAGAAGAAAGTGAAGACATAAACTATATGGCATGTCAGAAGATAATAAATACTTTGCAGCAAATTGAAGCTGGGAAGGGGGTAGAGATAGGACTTGTAGTAGATGGTGGTGATGGGTGGTGGTGTGAGGTTTTGATTTCAGATAGGTGATCAAGGAAAGACCTCTCTAATAAGTTGACATTTGTGAAAAGACATGGAAATAATGAGAGAGCAAGCTGTGCTAATTTAATTTCTCTGGTAGAAAGGTATCCCAGACAGAAAAGAGCATTCTTGTCATGCTAGAGGAACCCCTGGGAGACCAATGTGACTGGAGCAGAGTGAGGCATGGGAAGAGTGCAAGGAGATGAGGTCAGAGAAGAAGCAGGGGTCTAGGTCATGTTGAATCCTGATAGCCACTATAAGGACTTTAGCTTATGTGAGGTGAGAAGTCACTAGAGAGTTTTGAACAGAGTAGTGACATGATTTAGCTTTCATTTCAAAAAAAGCATTTGATAATTTGTGTGTACCTGATGGTCTGTTGAATAAAAGAAGGAAGATGGGAATTAAATGCATTTGATTGTTAAAATATTTTTTTAAAGGAAAAGATAGAGTAGATAATTCCACAAGATTATTTCTATTTCTGAAATCTTTCACTTCTTTACCTTTACTGGACCTAAAGTAATTGACGTTTTTAATTTAAAAAGTATGAGAGTATTGTAGAATAATTCTCAATGTGTAGCATTAGGGGGAAAAAAAGTCCAATTTCCATTGAACAGTTTTAGAGGCCATTTTAAAGGTCTAAAGGAATTCACCAGAGGCACAGATGATATCATATCAGAAATAACAAACACTGGAACTTCTGCCACAACTATAATTTATCTTGGTTTATTTTCAATAGACTGTCAGGCACTTTATACCACTACAGCACCTGAGTGCTTAAAACAGTATACCTGATAGCAAGAGCAAATACAAATAATTAGGGATGGTAACAAAAGAAGAAATATAATCCATTAATAACAAAGCCATTAATCACAAAGCCATCGATAACCAAAACTAGCTTTGCACAATTTTCAAATTGTTAGGGACTTGTCTTAATTTTTCTGTTTATCATTTCACTTAAAAAATTTCAGTGAGATGAGAACAAGAAAAAATATGAGAAAATTGTGTCTTATGGATAAAGAAGGAAATCATAATCACAGTACTTGATACAGGAAATGCACAAAGATTGTTTTTTACAGACACCATAAAAAAGATTTTGCAGAGGTTGAAAGTGGAGGATTTATTTGAAATGTGATAAAAATCTAATCCAGTTCACCTTCTGGAAAGAACTAAAGAATAAATATACAGAATGAAATAGTACCTTATGTGAAGATGATCTCATAGCCTGTTAGAATTTCTGACCTGCACCCAGAGTAATCTATAACCATAATTTACTTAAACCATCATGAACATTATATTTAAATCTTCCCAGAATTAAAACCTCTTCTATAGGTATTTGCATATGCATGTCTTACATATCTCTTCATTTTAAACCCTACCTCTACTTCTTACCCAATAAATCTTTGTAAATATTAATCTCAAATAGATTACTTTTTCATCATCCTTCATAGATGTTTTTCAAAAAGAAAGTATTCTACAAAGCTTTCTGATTTAATAACTTGGGTAAGTTGTAACTGATCAGAAGGTCAGGCAGTAGAACCTTTACTAATAAGAATTATATTTTCTGATTCATATATCAAAATAACAGGATCTGACAACAGTTTAGAATCTATGAAAATTGACCTGAAAATCCAAGATACAAATTCTTTGTATCTAATAGGAAAATACTTCTGTTTCAAAATAAAAATCATACCTCCTAATCTGAGTGTGTAAAATACTCGACTAAAATGCACTGCTTAGCCTACTTACAGAAGTACAGTGTCAAAACTAAATTCGACACTGGCTCTTAATATGTGAAAACTCAAATATGCCTGCCTCATATTAAAAAGTCATGATACATTCAAATAAATCTATGGAAAATAAATATAGTATATGAATAGTTCTGGTCTTATAATACCAATTAGACAAATATTTTTATTATTTATCTATAGAATAAACTCAAAAGAATGAGTTTGCGAATAAGAATGTACTCATTTTCGGGACGCCTGGGTGGCTCAGTTGGTTAAGCGGCTGCCTTCGGCTCAGGTCATGATCCCGGCGTCCTGGGATCAAGTCCCACATTGGGCTCCTTTCTCCACAGGGAGCCTGCTTCTCCCTCTGCCACTCTGTCTGCCTGTGCTCTCTCTCTCTCTCTCTCTCTCTGACAAATAAATAAATAAAATCTTTAAAAAAAAAAAAAAGAATGTACTCATTTTTATTCCTTTATGGGCAGGACACTTATTAAAAAGAACTGCTGGGGCGCCTGGGTGGCTCAGTGGGTTGGGGCCTCTGCCTTTGACTCAGGTCATGATCCTAGGATTGAGTCCCGCATCGGGCTCTCTGCTTGGTGGGGAGCCTGCTTCCCCCCCTCTCTCTGCCTGTCTGTTTGCCTACTTGTGATCGCTGTCAAATAAATAAATAAAATCTTAAAAAAAAAAAAAAAAAAGAACTACTTATTTTATATAATGTCAGAGACATAAGTATAGCCTGAGCATTCAGCCCTGACCTGGAAAAATAAATGTGTTTGTAATTCTCCGTGATTTTAGTGAACTAATTTTGCACCAGGTGAGTTGAAAAAATTCAGTTTATCTTAACACACAAACTGGTTTCCTTCACAAGTTTTCTAATTCTGACAGTAATAAAAAAATAATGATGATGGAGTGATAGAGCTAACCACTTATTTGTGCCAGGTTAAGCTGTTACTTGGAACTTTTTCCCTGTCAGAAAAATTCCTAACCATCCAGCATACAGAGATAGACGGTATGCTCAAGTTCCAAAATCTTCAGAAAACCCCTTTGACAATGTTAAGTCCATACTGATGGTTTCCCTGAGTTGCTATGATCAGGTTTGTGTCTACAACATAATCAAAGATTTCGTGATGTAGGACTTACGAAGTTTTGTGTTTTCTAAGTATAAATATACCCAACCCTAAAAATAAGCTCTGTTAAGGGTCATTACCATGTTTTCCTTCCCATGCCTTCATTCATATAGCACAGCTCTGGAAAACATATACATGTAAAAAACAGCTACTGACTCCCTCATTTTGCTTTTAATATTAATTAAGATTCTGTTTACTTTAATTTACAAAATTTTCCCCAAATATCATTCTCTTCCTTCTTGATCTCACCATGTTATCAGTAAGTTCCCCAAAAAGGCCTAGCTCACCAGACACAAAGTTGTTGAGGCTGACCTTGAAGAAAGAACAGAATATCTTTAAGTGCTAGTAAATGTGCAGTAATAAAATTCCTGATAACAGTTCATCCAGGTTTTCAGTATAATTGTAACATTTTATGTAACTTTTTAAATAGTGAGCTCTCCTGTTACCTCCAGTAGCTCCATTATTTTGAAGGTCATGTTGACCAGGATAACACTTCTCTGAATCCAGCTAGAGTTCCCAGGGTACTTTAAGAAATCGTCTTTTATAGTCAGGAAAGGTCTGGAGGAGGAGTTGTTTAATCCATTTTACAGATATGGTTTCTAAAGTCCAGAAAGGTTAAATGGCACACACTGGGCTCACAGTGCTTTCTTTAAATCTTGTGGTTCACCAAAGTGAAAGTGCTAGGTAAATTGATAAAAAGAGTCAAGATTGAAGATGGATCATCCTGACACCCTAATTTAAAGCACCTTCATTTAAGGAAAGCTGAAAGCAAACTACCAGATGAACATCTATATATCAAACCAAGGAAAGATGTGCTCTCTTATAAACTTATAGCACAAATGATAACAGTTTTCTCTTTTTAAAATTGTTTTGGATCTCCATTCAAGTCATCTCCTAACACCACAAAATTTAACTAATCATGAGAATTACCTACTAACCTCATTAATGTAAAACCTAAATGAATTGGGAAATTTGGTTTGGATTACCTGCTGCCTATTAAAGAATAGAACATTTAATCTCTGGAAAGACAGAAGTCTGTTTTGTTTTTCCCAAAATAACCAGTTGAATAACAATTTTGGATTACAATTTTAACTAAAATTCTGTCAGTAATCATTTAATGAAATGACTGTGGCAGCATTCTTTAATGGACTCTTCTCATCTATTAGAAAGTTACTAATGAGACTCACTTAGAAACTGAATGGATTAATGTGGCAACAGTGTTGATGTTGACCTGGGGTGGGAATCTTTTAAGGATAGAGTCAACTCAAATACTCAGGGCAGGCATCTACAATTTTTAGATTATCCATCCCCTTGCTCTTCTTTTTATCCTCTTTGCTGACAACTTATGCTTTATAATCACCCATTCTACCTCAACAGAGTACAGATAAAATTAGTAAAATTCAAATTGGATAGTTTTGCTTCAGGTTAGAAGCTTCTTCATAAAGTTTTTAAAATTCCCCCAGAAGAGTTTTTGGGATTTCACGAAGTAAAAAAGGCAAGACTTTTTTGTTAATTTATAATGCTCTTTCTAATATAATGGGTAAGTATTGGCTAAATAGCAACCAGAGTCAAGCAACCATTAAAATTATTATTGTGGCCTCTTAGCCATGTTACAGTTTGTAAATTGAAGTAACATTGATAGACCTAATTTCTTTCTTTTAGCATTTTGATATGTTTGTACCAGTTTCCTATAAGGAGGTCTTAATTAGCAAAAATTTTAAAGTACCTGTTCTTCTTACCAAGACTGGCCAGGCGGAAATCAGCATGACTGGTGGGTCATAGACTGGTGGGTATACTGACTATAGGTATGCTGACTTCAATACCTGGAAAAAAAAAAAAAAGTTAAAAGGTCAGACCTGTACTTTTTTTTTTTTTCCAGATCTGCACATTTTGATGTGAATAACAATATGTGCACACAGAACAGAATTTGTGAATTAAATCATATACCAGTTAAATTTAGTTTGTTTTGAGGGTAGATACCATTCAAATACAGATCAGTAAATGTATCTTAGGAATCAAAAATATGAGAGAATGGACTGATGAATGGAAATGATATATTGGACATTGAAGAATGTTACAGTTTTTTGAAATAGTGTTTGCCCTGGTGTTGATCAAACAGAACCTAACCCCGCATATGAAAGTGAGATTTGGCTCTGCTAAAGATCATATCTGATTTCTTAAGCAGTTTCTTCAGTGTCAGCTGTGAGATACACTTAACATTAAATGACAAGGCAGGATTACAGTGCAAGCCCTGGCGTCCAGCCAATTTATCGTCCTTGAAGCTATGTGGGATGCTATATAACACTACTGAAAATAGATGACAGAAGGCTGTCCAAGCAGCTGCTGCACGGTTGATCTAAAATAGGGAGACCACAAACCAGGCTAACAGAAGAAATACTTTAAGGGCACACTGGATCACAGCATCAAATGATAAAACACAGCTCAGGGCAGCTAAGAAACAATTGTTTCTGTGAATGCAATAATCAGAAATGAAGTGATTCCTTTATAGAAAAGCCACTGAAAGTAACATGATTCTAAAACAATGGTTTGCAAACAGGGACAGAACATATAAATAATTGTTGCAACTCGAATCAAAGGACAATTTAATACAAACATCATGAGAATGATTAATTAGATCCTTTCTCTAAAGCAATTCACAAACCATTAGAGACATCTTTCATTATCAAGATGTCAGTAGCCTTAACCACTTTTCTAAGACAGAATTTTAAGTTATGTTAGTTTGGTTTAAAAAATAATAACAAATATCCAAAGGGCTAATTTTCTAGTGTAGAAATATTCCTCCCTCCTCTAATATAAGACATCATTTTGAGCACATTAAGTGCTTTTAGATTGTGGAGCCAATTTATTAATAGTTTTTTAAATAACAAACTGAAGTCTTTGTATTGGAAATAATTCATTTTATTGATGGGTATGTATAGACTGTTTCCTGTGCATTCATTTGCCTATGAGTAAATCATACTGGTACTATATATAGAATGATTTAGTTAAAAGTCCTGTAACATAAGAGTATGTGATCAAACTTTTGGAAATTGGGAGACACTGAGCCATTTTCCTATATAGCCAGGCTCCTAACCAAAGGCAAGTTACATCCCCAAATTTCTTTAAAATAAGTAATAGAAACTCAGAATGTACTTTCCCAAGGAAATGATAAATAACAGGTTCATAAACTGGCCCAAAGATTCCAATTTAATACATAATATACCTAAAATACAGATTTGCACTGAAAAAGGTTGATAACCACTGTAGATACATACCAGTAATTAAACAAAATGGAACCAAATTGAAGAAATAAGGGGATAAAATAGAAAGTAAGTGATCCCTTTGCATTGAAAGGAACATGATTCTAAAACAATGGCTTGCAAACCAGGGACAGAGAGTACAAATAATGGCTACAACTAAAGTCAAAGGCTAATTTGATATAAACAGCAAGAAAAAGATTAAAATAACTAATTAGAACAGATGAGGAGTTAAAAACTTTTGAGTGTTTTGAAATCTGTACAGGAATAGGGCAGGTATTTTAGAATTTATGTTAATGTCCTTTTTTTTTTTTTTAAATAAAGATTTTATTTATTTGTCAGAGAGAGAGAGGGAGAGAGAGGGAGCACAGGCAGATAGAATGGCAGGCAGAGGCAGAGGGAGAAGCAGGCTCCCCGCCGAGCAAGGAGCCCTATGTGGGACTCTATCCCAGGACGCCAGGATCATGACCTGAGCCGAAGGCAGCTGCTCAACCAACTGAGCCACCCAGGTGTCCCTGTTAACATCCTTTTAAAATGGTTTTCTTTTCACTGATAAGGAAAAACTAGAAGCCCTCATCTTTTCTTCTGTTCATCTCTTCAAAGCCAGTTGACTTCTTTATCTTTCTGTATACTATGTCTTGATTTCATCTATATCCCTGTATTTCATCCTCCTACTTGCTGGACCTCCAAATACATGTTCCTAATCTAGATCTTTCCTTTTAAGTTTGCTGTGTTCCCTGTTTACGAACATTTTCACTCGGATGTCCCAAAGATTCTTTAAATTCAGTATGCCCCAAAGTGAATTTATCACACTAGCCCTTTCAACCACCCCCCCCCAATGTATGCATATTCACTCATGGCTCAATCAAAACTCTTGAGTTCCTAACTCCTCACCTTTGTATCAATATCTAGTCAGTCTCACCTGTTATTAATGCAGCCTAACTGCTCTTCCTATGTCGAATTTTCTTTCTTCAAGTCCATTCTTCAAATTCTGCTTAATACTTCCTGAAACTCCAATCTGAAAATGTTACTCTACTTAAAATTAAAACTTTTCAACTGCCCTTCTTTGTCTTTAGGTGAAGTATATATTCCTTAACTTGAATTACAGTGCCTTTCATGATTTACACGTGTTCGTTCCAATTACCTCTCAGCTTCTAGGCTGACCTAGCAATCCAGTGAAAAACATGCCATACTTCTCATGTGTGGTCCTTTGTACAGGCTTTTAAACGTATAGAAAAAATAATTATAGAACCCTTGGTTAGTAGTAATTATAGAATAATTAATTATATGTAATAAATACTATTTTTTCCAAAATAAAAATTTGGAGTCATTTTAAAATATGAATACCAACTTCTCTCCCAAATATGCCATTCATATGCTCATAGTAAAATCAAACTAGAACTTATGGAATAATACCATAACTTCACTTATCTTGTTTTATTGACATTTCATAAACTGTAAATAGTATTATTAATCCAGGTGAGTTACCAATGATTAATACAATTAATAATCTCTCAGTTACAGTAATTTAAAAAAATGGGTTGTTAAAGTAAGTTATCTCCAGGATGGGAAAGGAGTAGAAAGAGAGAGAATGATCTAAACATAGAGAACTACCAGTATAACTTTGTGAGATGCTTGTGGTCAGCAGCTACCCTGCCCCTTGCCTTTTTAGTCTGTATCTGTCTTCATCTTCAGGTCACAATGGCCTCAAACACTGGGTAACTGGCATCTAAAGAAGTTAACATAACCAACACCACACCAAAAGAAAACTTAATTTTTATCTAAAAGTAGATCACACAGGTGAAACAAGACTTTGTGAAATCATGTTCTTAAAAAGAATAAATTGAGTGTGAACTGCATTCTCACTGGTAGGAAAAAGTATTGGGATGTACTTCTAAATGATACTTGGAAGGTAGTTTGTGGTTTCTTTTAATAAGTAATTTGTCCCTTCCTGACTGATAGTAGTGTATTTTAGGAGGGCAAGAAATGCTCTATGAACCAGAATTCTGGCCACCAGGGTACTGGCAGGAAGGCCAGTGTGGAGCAAGGCAGGGCTCTAAAAAGAATGACTGACAAACACACTCATCACCTTAGAGAGTTTTTTCTAAACAAATCTGATATTAAACATGAAAAAAATATCCTGCCTTTTTTGAGATAGTTGCATAAACTAAAAGTTGATGATCATTTGACATTTTCTGTTCACAGACATAGAAATTTAAGGATTTATTAGGATATTGGATAACTTTTCTCTTTTTTCTATACATTTTTTCCACATATACCTAGAAAGAGGTTATATCTGACCATCTGATTTGAATCCAGCGCTAATCTACACCATAACCTTATCCTGAACCTTTAAGTGTGTGCTGAAAATACAGTCTTTTGATTGTTTTTAATGTGGCAAATAGAAACAAAAGAGAACAGACAATAGGGAGATTATCCAAAAGTCTCCAGTTAGAGAATAGGAATTAAATCAAGTGTGCTTCCAGTGAGGATAGCAGGAAGCATGAAGGCATTACTCACTAACACCACTAAAATATCAATGATAACACTGTGGACTCGCACAGTGGATCACAGAACAAGATTATCGAAAATGAAAATATAGTTCAGTTCAAGTTGTTTGTAACTTTGGAACCAGTTATATTTCAAAACTTGGTCTGTCTACCTTAATGCTTAGTGTCTGGAATTCATTTACCCAGTTAAATTATTTTGTATACTGTTTTTAAAATCCCATGATTGTTCATTTTTTAAAAAGTTACAGTGTACCTGAAATAAAGAGTATCACTAGCAAATTCAGTGCTGAATCTGGGAAAAGCATACTCAAAGGTGTAGTAAAACAACAGATATCTACACCATTTAAAGAACCCCCAAGATTGAACACCTGGGTGGCTTAGCTGGTTAAGTGGCTGCCTTGGGCTCAGGTCATGATCTTAAAGTCCTGGGATCAAGCCCCACGTCAGGCTCCTTGCTCAGTGAGGAGCCTGCTTCTCCCTCTGCCTGCTACTCCCCCTGCTTATGCTCACTCACTCTCTCTCTCATTATTTAAAAAAAAAAAAAATTAACCCGCAAGATCAAAGTCATTGATAGTTGGTGAATAAGCACTCCAACAGAGCTGAGCAGAAAAAAGAATGTGAAAATGGGACTATAGAGGATGAAGGTCAGGGAGACCAAGTCTCAGGAAGATTTTATCAGACTGTAGAGTTTCTGCATAAAATATGAAGAGATGGCATAGGGCACGGAGACCTGCTAGAGAGAAAATAGGAGAAGGCTGTCCTCACATAGCCCTGCAACCCTCCCTCTTCTTTATACTGTCACCAGGAACCCAATTCTGTATTTCCTTCTTATATTTGGGGGAAACATGGGAGGTGTGGCACTGTAGCTACAAGTAGCAGCTGGCTAAAGGGAAAAAAAGGAAAATTTAATAACAGTGTTAAATACTAAAGGGACTTCGTGTGGCATTTCCCAAGTGGCCATTTTCCTGTAGTAACCTAAGTGAGTTTAGCAATTAGAGATGAAATTTACAGAAATTTCAACAAAATGATTTTCTGGTGGATTTTTTTTTTTTTTAATCCCAGTAAAGAAGTATAGTAATTTTATGGATCGTTCTTTCATGGTACTCAAATCTTCTCAATATTTCTCCCTTTATATTCAAGGTAAAGTAACAATTTTAGCTGTGTGTTGGGTTTCACTGGGAGAAAAACTGCCATAGTGACTCCTGCTTACCTTTCCAAGTTTATCTTTTACTGTGCTTTCCCCTTACTCACTTAAGCTTTCACTGCACAGACTAATTTTGAGTTTGTCTAATAAACCAAACTCCTTGCTGCCTCTCAGTCTTTGCATATTTTCCTTCTGCTTGGACCTTACCTGTTCTACCGCCTTCACATTTTCAACTTAAATGTCATATTCTCAGAGGGTCCAGTAGTTGAATGGTTCAGGAGGGTAGGAACCATGTCTATTTTGTTTTCCATACTATACTCAAAATTAAGCACCGGGGGCGCCTGGGTGGCTCAGTGGGTTAAGCCCCTGCCTACGGCTCAGGTCATGATCTCAGAGTCCTGGGATCGAGCCCCGCATCGGGCTCTCTGCTCAGCAGGGAGCCTGCTTCCTCCTCTCTCTCTGCCTGCCTCTCTGCCTGCTTGTGATCTCTCTCTGTCAAATAAATAAATAAAATCTTAAAAAAAAATTAAGCACCATACCAGAGATATAATTAGGACTTAGTAAATATATGCTCTTGAAGGAACATAGGAGAAACTCTATGGAATATTTTTTCAGGTGTGAGGAGCTACTTTATGTATTTTAAAATTTCCAGTGCTTTACTGATCCACAGATATTTAATCTTATAATAAGATCAATCAGTATCAATAAAAAGAATACCTTTTATTGATAGTCAATCAGTATCAATACATTTTTGAAAGAAAACCTCTCTCCCAAAGATATGTATAAATATATAGCAGTGCCATTTTTGAAGAAAACACTTGAACCTCTGAGATGTATCTAGACAACAGAATTTGCACAAAGGTTAGCGAATCACTACTAAATACGTGATAGTTACAGGAAGTCAGAGATTTGTCAAACAAGATTAGTATTAATGTTACTATTCTCTCAGGTAAAATTTAGGTCTGTCAAGTAATATTTTAGGTTAAAATGTCATTGATTATCCACTTCTGTTTGTTTAGTTCAGTCTCCACAATGTTAGCCAATTGATGTGACTTTTATACATTTGCCCTATCCTCATACTAATTTTCTTGAGGAATTTTTAAATCAACACACTTTATTTTTAAAGCCCAAGTAAGTGTGCATTATAAGGAAACTATCAATTCAAAAACAAAAGCCAATTCACTTATAATTAATAGGAGATGATCATGGTATTTGGTACACATTAATAAAGAAAAATTGAGAGCTACCCACACATCTTGGTCACCAATAGCTCACATACCAAGCTCTGAAAAACATGAGTTTGACTTGCTGGTCCCTGCAAAGGATAAGTTGGTTACATGGTATACATGTTAATAAGGTTTGGAAAGACAAAACAGCAAGTCCTATTCAGTTTTAGCATCACGTGTGTGTTTTAGTGTGTAATCACCACCACAGAATTATCAGGTGGGATACACATAGCTTTGAAATTTTTTAAAAAAGCATCTTACAATGAAATTCCTATACATACTAATGAAAATAAAATGTATATGATTTTAAAGTAAACTGTGGTTTTTTTCTTTAAACTCTTTTCTGGTTAGCTTTGAGTACATTCTGCTTACTGACTCTATTTCCTTATTAGATAGATATATAAACATCATGTGTGTGAAACTTTGTATTGTTATTTTAAGAAACGTGTGGTTTCCTATTCTGCTTTTAATACTGCTCAGCTGTAGTCCTAGATCTCACATTATAGCAGGTTAAGAAAATATTATGAAAGGAATGATTAACTTTAAAACACCAAAAGTAGGTGTTGGAATGGTGATTATGTGTGTCTTCGTTAGCATATATGTAGTTAAATATCTTGTTTCTAGGGAGAATAATCAAATTAACCACAGGTTGTCATCTCATACAGGTGCACATATAAGAGATGTGTAAAAATTATTGAAAACTTGAAATTCCAAGCACTGTAATCAAAATTTAAAAATACATAATATTTATTAAAGTCTAATCATATACCAGGGACTATGCTAAGCACTTTATCAGTTTCATTTAATTGTGTAAAAAACCCTCAGGGAGGAGTGTCTGGCTGGCTCAGTGGGTAGAACATGCGATTCTCAATCTTTGTTGTTCCAAACCCCACACTGGGCACGAAGCCTACTTAAAAAAAAAGAGCCAAAACCCTAAGGGAGCTAAGGAACTGAGCCTTGAAAAATTTAAAATAACTTGCTAGAGGTCACCCAGCCAATAAGTGGAATAGGTGAAATTCACACACTCTTGGATTCCAGAGCCTGAGCTCTACACACTTTCAATTCCAGATTCTAAAAATCATCTTTCACAGAATCCTCCCAATATTCTGCATAATGGCTATGATCTAATAAATGGACCATTGGCTGATCTAGTAGATGGGGGAAACCATTGTTCTGGTTCTTACCCTTGCTTTCAAATCAGGGCTTTTGCATAAGGTAGAGATAATATCAATCTCATTACAAAAATGATCAGGCAACAGTATACCATCAGTAATAATATCATTAATGATTACAAAAGATTATTATTATAGTGAGCCATGTCACATGGTAACATAGTTCTGATGCAGGCTGAAACATGTATACACAACTACTCCTACTTCAATGTGCTTGCTAAATGAGACTGTTTTATCATTTCAGGTATACAGGTACTGAGGCTCAGCTGACTGAGTGCAGTGCAAGTAATTGGTCAGGGCTTTGATTTCCTTTCTGTGACTACCCTGCAGATGTTTAGCTATCTGTGGTCAGAGCAGGAATATGGGCTCAATGCCGACCAGTTGCATGGTATATTTGGGTGAATATAGTAATTAGAGAAAAGCAGACTGACATCCAAATCTAGGAGAGATGCCTGAGACCGAAGCTAATAAGAATCCACATAAAATATCTGAAATAAACTGACTATAGGAAAGCTTCTCAAAGCAGCACAGTCCATCTTGTGATTTAAAGACGACTTATTTCAGTACCTCTTGTTAGGTGGTGGCCTATTTAAATTCTGTTCAATGGAAGAAGTCTACAAATATAGGTATCATGATAATGGATATGCATATATATATATACATTTAATTTGTACAAATTCTTTTACATATATACTCCTTTAAGAGAAAGTAGTGTAATTCAAATACTTTAAAATTATGTTTGGATTATATATTCTTTTATATAATGTTTTACTAAACATTATACATTTATGTTACTGAATATTGTTTTACAGAACCTATTTTTTCTAATATATGTATTATGAATATAGTCTAATATATAGTCTCTATGAAATTTTTATGGACATTTTGACTATATATAATTTTTGCCTTATACACTAACTTTGGAGTCAACCTACAAGTTTTGACACTAAAGTACAGAAGAGATTGTTGTTGCAATAGTTAACTGCAGGAAGAAGACTCTACATGGATCTGAATGTGTTACAGTTTAAAATTTTTTGTAGAGTGTCTAGAATGTATCCAAGAGCAAAGATATCCTAATTATAGATAGCTAGTTATGGTTTTTTATACAGAAATATGCAGGGAAATGGGAAAGATAATTTATT
This sequence comes from Lontra canadensis, assembly GCF_010015895.1. Lineage (NCBI taxonomy): Eukaryota > Metazoa > Chordata > Mammalia > Carnivora > Mustelidae > Lontra > Lontra canadensis. The sequence continues at coordinate 6,038,416 of NW_022631014.1, forward strand.
AACCAGCAGTGATTTGAGAGAAATCTACCTTAAAATGTATTCACTAGAAATCCATCTGAAGAATAATTTGGTTTCTTATCTATAAGATTCTACCTAGAAGAAAGTATTGGACCTCTTCTATACATTTAACCACTACATACCACTCACGCATTAATTGTAGTCTGGCTTGTATTTTATGTATTGTTTTCCAAGCCCTCTCACCAAATTATAAACTTATTGAGAATGGGGATTGTTTTTCACCTTTGTATTCATTGTAGTGCCAGCACTGAGAGTAGTAAGAACTCAAAAACATTAGGTAAATTTTTTGGGTTCTTGGATCAGGTAGCGTTCCCATGGTAAATTATAAAGTGATTTATTAGTTTATAAATCAATCTCTTGTGAGTTTGGTTAACACAAATGAATTTCTCTGAGTTTCATTCTCTTGAGTGAACTGATAAAATTAGATTTCAGTAGAATGGTACATGTATTGGGAGGATACAGGGGACGAAGTTTCTAATAAATTCCTATAAATGAGCTGTACATTTCTCCAGTGCATATCAGTGGAATTTTATGATAAGCTAACCCTCTTTTTGCATCACATTCTCTGATGTTTTTTTACATCTTATGATGTCCAAATAGGAATAAGGGTGTATAGTTCTTTCAGTGTTTGCCCTTCATTATTGTAGAATAATATAACTCTCCACTTCTTCAGTGGTTTTTAAAGTATATAAATACATTGAAGGAATAAGTTACCATCTTTATATAATCCAGAGATTTTAGAAATTAGAATGAAAGGGGCACCTGAGTGGCTCAGTGGGTTAAAGCCTCTGCCTTTGGCTCAGGTCATGATCCCAGGGTCCTGAGATGGAGCCCCACATCGGGCTCTCTGCTCGGTAGGGAGCCTGCATATTTGTGATCTCTTTCTGTCAAATAAAATCTTTTAAAAAATTAGGATGAAAAATGGACAGAAATAATAATTTACTTCAATTTAGCAATCCCTAAAGTCAGGAGGCAACAAGTTCCATCTTGAAAGTCCCAGCAGATCTGTGATGTGATCTGTGTACTGTAGGTATAGCTAGCAGGCTCGTGTTTTGAGTAGGAAGATAATGGTTTTTAAATGGCTTATCACTGAAGTTTCATCCTGAAAGGAGAGAAATGAACTTAGAGCTAATATTAACAGGTGATAATTAAATTATGGGTTCTTCATGCTTAATGTCCTACAGTAAGTCAACATGAGGCAACCGGAGGCCGTTAACTTTAATAATTGGAGTCAGTATCTCCCTAAAGTTGGATTTTATAGCACATTAGCAATGGTTGATTAGTATTAAATCAGAAAACAAACTTTTTTTTTTAACTAGAGCATGTTTTACTAATTCCAATTTCATACCTATGCATTTAAATGTATAGAATAATTTACATGAAGTAATGTCTTCAAAGGTAGATAAAAAGATAAATATAAAACATTTGTCAAATCCTAAAATCAATATTTCTATTTTAAACATTATTTGTTTTCTCCATATATCATGGGTTAAAAGCAGTGTTCAAAATGCAGGCCCATGATTCTTTAACTTTAATCATGAAGAACTGATCTAAACATTTAATTTTATGATTAAAGCTGAAAGATCCCTGACTGAAATGTTCAAGTGTTCTTCTGTAAAGATTTTATGCCACTATGTTTGACTTGATGTTTTAAATAGTAGGTGGTTATTCTACATAAATTGTATGGACATTGCTACAGACACCCTGTAGAAATTATATCACGTAATGACAGTCCTCTTTTCAAAGAGTGTTTTGTTTTGAAAAACATTTAATGAGCATCTGTGTTTATAATATTTTTAAACATTGCTGCTACCACATTAACTTTAAAGTACTTAATGTCATATGTTTATATTTGGGGCTTTTGTTAAACAATCCCTACCCATCTTGGGAATTTCATTTTTGTTATGACTTAGACTGACCATATAGTCCAGATTTTTGGGGCAGTGAAAGGGGATGCTTTTTTAAAAAATGAATATGCCAGGACAGTAGGTACAAATTAGGAAGTATATCATCCCTGTATAATAGTAGACCAGTACTATAGCACAATGCCTGGGTTAATATAATCCCATTCTGAAGAAAGGCTTTCAGAATCCTTGCTTGGGAGAACAGGAGTTCATGTCTCCTCCTTGCTACATACAGTGTAAGATCTGGGTCTCCCTTAACTCCAAGCTGCTGGAGGTGTATGTTGTTGTTTTCACTTTGGTGTCTCTAGCACCGAACAGGGTGCCCTGCACATGAAAATGAAACTAGCAGAATCCTGGCTTCAGACTAAGAGAAGAGTGTGCTAGAGTTGTGCAAAATGGTGCTTTAGGAATGAAGGAGATTGGAGGTGGAAGAAGAGGGAAACAGCTCTCTTTCAACCATTTAAACTGCATGGGCGGGTATTCCTTTATTACTGTTCTCACAAAATAATAAGAATTTGAGGTGGCATTCCTTCCTTTCCATTTTCATTAATCTAGTCTTATACGCAATATCTACTCAGAGCAAGACAAGGATCACGCATAAGCATAGTAGGTTCACCAGCATTCAGTGAGATGGGTCGCAGATCTGGGGTTTAGACATCCCTCTTCAATTCACTTGTTCCTCTCCTTGCTGCTGAAGACTGTTTTGACTGTGAAGGGCTCGGCATTTAAAGGATGGAAAGGTCAAGAAGGAGAGAACAGGGAGGTGAGGGGAGAGTTGAGAGAGAGGAATTGGGGAAGTAGTAGAGGATAAGACCCCAGGCCTTAATAGATTTTATAATTTCAGTGTGTATGTGTGTGAGAGAGAGAGGAATTACTTCTGATGTGATTTCATGGCTCGCTACAATAGTTGTTGTTGTATCGGTCATATGTCCATTTATCTAGGCATATAACCTATAATTCATACCTATACAGTTCTTACATATCTTAAACAAGTCTATAATCAGAAAAATAATAGGATGAGTCGTCTTACAAAGTTTTTCTCTTGTTGCAGTGATTTTCACAGCAAAGCCTCTGTGCTCCCAGGAAAAAAAAGAGGTCTTAGAGCTTCATTTATCTTTAAATGTATTTTTATTGTGTGCTTATCTGCACTTACGTTCTTTCAATGTATAGACCCCATGGTGCATGCATGATCCTTAAAATGGGGAATCCATGTAAGGAAGTTAAATGAAGAAAAAAGAAAAAAATTTCAAAACAGAGTGCAAATAGCAAGGTTAAATTGAATGCTGTTAACCCCCTGCTGACACCAACTAATAGCGCAGAAGCAACAGCAGGAATCTGAAACAGAGGTTAGTGTTGGGAAATTTCTGTTCATGACAGTTATAAATGAAATATACTGGCTAGTTTTTCTTTCTAGGGTATCATCACTTTAAAGAAGATTTTAAAAGTAGCATCAAATATGATACCTAAGTATATATTCAATAGAAATAATTTAAAAAATTGAAAACAATATCTTAGTCTGAAACACCTATTAGAATTTAGTTGAGTTTTTTCTTGCTTTTAAAAAATTGATACAGTTTACATACAGCAAAATGTGTAAATATTAAGATTTCTTTCTATATTATACAGCTCAGTGACTTTTAAGGTAGAAAGAAACCCATTTAATCAGCAATCAGATCAAAGTACTAAACATTATTACCACCTTAGAAAGTTTCCTCATGCCTCTCAAAACCACCGTCTATTATTATTTAGAAGTTTTAGTTCTCTAGTTATTTTCAATTCACCTCCAATTCTATATAAATTACCATGTCTGTTTCAAAATTACAGGCTTGTTGAGTGCCTTCTGTTTCCACCTTCTCTCCCCAATGTATTTCCAGAAGAATCTTTTCTGCTTTTGACTTTATTCCTTCTTATCCTGTTAAATGAAAAGCAGCTCTTATTTTATGGATAAATAAACAATTAGATAACAGGGACATAGTTGCCTGGGTAGAAAACTTGCTGTTGTGAGAATATATTTAATTGAGAAAATATAGAAAACCAGTTAATGTCATTGAGTGAAAAATATAAAATATCCATAATGCTGTATGTAGGGTATTGCTATTTAACAAGTCAAAAAACATTCATTAAAAATATGTTTACAACTGGTATAGATTTCATCATATACATAAAATGCTTGTCACTCACACTAAACTGTCTTCAGAAACACTTAAAATTCTATAAGCGGTAGCCTTATTTTTCTTTTCTGCTTTCACTTCCACTCCCTTCCTTATTTCTGAGAAAACTGTACTCAAAGACGGTTTTCATTTGCCTATTCATCTTCCTACTGCTGTTTTCCACTAGTGTATTCTTTGATTGTCTTTCTTCATCTCCTTTTCCTCCCATTTCTAGAACTCAACACATTCATTCTCTTTATATTCAGATGAATCTGGTAGTTCTGCTTCCACCACTGATGAAGCTAATGATTTCTTCCCTCACCATCTCAGGTCCTTAAATATTAAAATGCCATTCTCAGCAGTTCCCTGTTTTCTCACCATTTCACAGAACATATCCATCCATCCTTCCCTTTCTCAACATTCCTGTGAAAATACAGTAAAATTTATTTAGAAAGCTTTGCACTATGATAATTTTGATTTTGTTCCTTTTTTTTTTTTAAGATTTAATTTATTTGTTAGAGAGCGAGCACAAGCAGGGGGGATGGGAGACAGAGGGAGAAGCAAGAGGCTCCCCGCTGAGCAGGGATCCCTGTGTGGGACTCTATCCTAGGACCCTGGGATCATGACCTGAGCCAGAGGCAGAGGCTTAACCGACTGAGCCCCAGTGGTTCCATTTGATTTGTTCTCAACTTGATTCTGTTTCCTAGAATACTTCATATAGAGAGGCTAGATGTACAATACCAGGGTATTCCCTTTCTACATTCCGTTTTTATAATTTGCTTTGTTTTAAATTTACTCAATGTTTCTTTAATTACTAAATTTACTCAATGTTTCTTTAATTACTAGATTACCACTATTATCTTTAGTTAATCCATTTCAGTATTTTATGTTTTGACTTTAAGCTGCTAGGTAGTAAGGATAAGTGTCTACTGAACTCATGTTAAACACCTCACTGGGGCACCACAGGAAACGTTTAGTGATTCACAACAGGGGCAAACTTAAGACAAAGATATAAAAAAAGGAGATCTGTTGGAAAAGAAATACAGAATTGAGAAAATACAAAGTTTTACAAAGAATATAGATAATTTGGTAGAAAAAGAAAATTCAAGAAGCAGGGTCATTAGAGCTACTAAAACAAAATAAAACAAAAAACTCCCACCTCCTGCTATTAGTAAAAAAGTTGGGGAAGCAAAACAAGGAAAACAGATCAGAAATGTGTTCTGGTGACTGAATTGATGATCGCTTTTGAGAAATTTTCCCCACTCTAAAGCAGTGATTAACAGTGGGAGAAGAGCTTACATTTGCCATTTCCACATGAGGCTTTTAGTATCTAAAGAGGCAACAGATATAAAATATGTGAGATAGGAGGATGAAATTTGAGAAGATTAAACTTTATTATTGTTGTTGTTGTTTTTAAGATTTTATTTATTTATTATTTGACAAAAAGAGACACAGCGAGAGAGGGAACACAAGCAGGGGGAGAGGGTGAGGGAGAAGCAGGCTTCCCGTGGAGCAGGGAGCCCGATGCAGGGCTCGATCCCAGGACCCTAGGATCATGACCGAAGGCAGACGCTTAATGACTGAGCCACCCAGGCACCCCTAAAGTTGGTTTTAATGAGTCTCAAGTCTGTGACAGATTTTTGGTCAAGTTGTTTCCCTTAAGTACTGATTTAAAAAACTGATAACTTAAAACTTTTCCCTTCCCCCACAAATGGGCCACAAAGCATTCTTCTTTCCTACTGAAGTTTTTATGATGCATTGTTATTAACTATTCTTCTGCTATTAAACTGAAATGACCTATTGAGACAAACAGTTCTGAGACCATTCTTCTACCGCTGATTAAGACTGGGTTCCCAGATATTAGGAATGATTAATTTAGTTTTCTGAGCTTTCTGAGCAGACTTGGTGACCTTCCTAGCTCCAGTAGTCTTCTTGTCCACTGCTTTGATGACAAGCAGAGCGACTACCCGTCACATGTCATTAATAGCAGAACACCCCAGAGGAGGATATGTAGAGAAGCTCTTAACATATATGGGCCTGCCAGGAATGATATCAGTGATGGCAATATCACCAGATTTCAAGAATTTGAGGCCATCTTCCAGCTTCTTCCCAGAATGGTAATCAGTCTTCTCCTTCAACTGAGCAAACTTGTGAGTAATTGTGAGCTGTTTGACAACCCAGCACAGGTGCATAGTCAGCTCTGATTTGGACTGGATGGTTCAGGATAATCAACTGAGCTGTGAAGCCAACTGCTTCCATCAGTGATTACTTTTGCTGTTTACTGGCCACGTCGCCACAATGAACATTTTTGGACATATGCTTGACATTGAAGCCCACATTGTCCCCAGGAAGAGCTTTACTTAAAAGCTTCATGTTACATTTCAACAGACTTTATTTCAGTTGTAACGTTGACTGGAGCAAAGGTGACCACCATTCCGGTTTGAGACCATCAGTCTCCACAGGGACAGTACCAGCACCACTAATTTTGTAGATGTCCTGGAGGGGCGGATGCAAGGGCTTGTCTGTTGAATAAGTTGGTGGCAGGATATAATCCAGAGTTTCAAGCATTGTGGTTCCACTTGCATTGCCAGCTTTACAGGTGAATTTCCATCCCTTGAATCAAGGCATCTTAGTACTTGGCTCTGGCAGGCTCTCACCGTTCCAACCAGAAATTGGCACAAACGCTACTGTGTCAGGGTTGTAGCCAATTTTCTTTATGTAGGTGTTGACTTCCTTAATGATTTCCTTGTATCTCTTCTGGCTGTGGGGTAGCTCAGTGAAATCCATTTTGTTAACACTAACAGTTGGTTGTTTCATACCAAGTATGTAAACCAGAAGGGCATGCTTCTGGGTCTGCTCATTTTTGGAGATACCTGTGTCAAATTCACCAACACCAGCAGCAGCAGTTGGGCCGAAGAGCCATCCTGAACTATGCCTATAAGCATGTTGTGGTTTTTGTTTTTGTTTTGTTTTGTTTGAAGTAACCTCTATACCTAACATGGGTCTTGAACTTACACCCCCAAGATTAAGAGTCACGTGTTTTACTGACTGAGCCAGCCAGGCACCCTTATAATAATGTTTTTTATTAAGTCCCTGTGTCCTGAGGCATCAGTGTTGAAAACATAATACTGTTCTCAAAGTTCCACATGAAGATATCAAGGCTGATACCTTACATATGTTCACCTTTCAATTTATCCAAGACTTAGGCCTACTTGATGAAGCCCTTTCCCAACTCAGCAGTATCCTTTAAAAATCTTTTGGTGGTTCTTTTGTCAGTCACATCACATTTATAGATCAGATGGCCAGTAGTAGTGGTAAACTTGCCCAAATCTGCATGTCCAGTGATGATGTGCTAAATCTTTTCCTTTCCCATTATGGCTTAGATTTAGTAGTGGTTTTTGTGACTCCTGTGTTCTGGTAGCAAACCTGTTGCAAAAAAGCAAGGGTATGTTTTTAAAGATTATATAAAATTAACCTAGGATTCCCAGTGTAGAACCTTAGTCTAGGAATTAGAGACCTATAGAAATATGAATATAGCTGCAGTTACACTTGCTAGGCTAGAATTACAAAAGATCAGTCTTCATGCTTCAGAGCATTAAAAGATAGCTGGATGCAATCAAAATGAAATGTCTTCCTTCTGTATGTTACTGCCCAAACAGGCAACTCATGGGACCTTAATGCCTGCCTCTAATGCAAGACAGAAATGTTTTCAAAGCAGAAAACCAGACATGATGGCTGGATGGCTAGCTTCAGTATGCCAATTCCAGTATTTCTAAGAGCATATCCAAAAAGTATGCTTAATGCCTCAGCAGTTTTGGTGGTTTTGAGACATGCTGAATAAGAAATAACAATAGAGTAAGCTCCAGGGGACATGTTGTACCAAAAATATGATGATATATATGTGTAATAATAACTTGAAAGAAAGTGGTAGCTTTAAAGAGTGTAACCCCGTTATTTTTCTTAGGAGAGAACACAAGAAACCAAAAGATCCAAGCCTAAAAGCTCATTAACACCCTGTACATAAGAAAGATGTAAATTATTCATTATTTAATTATATATGCCAGAGGACAACAGTTAAGAAGAAGGTGGAGAAGAAGAAGAAAGAAAAAACACACAAAACCCCAAGACAGTAAAACAATAACTTCTGAAGTTTTACCTCAGCTTAAGAGGCATTTTTCTAGGAAGGCCATTATTCCTGGGACCACAGAGTTCTGTGTGCGTAAGTAAGGGGCTAATTTTGGACTCCTTCCACAGATACTGTTTGATATTGAAGAGATTTTATTTTATTTTATTTTTTTACCTATACAAACAGGATCTTTGACCAAAAGCCATGATCAGATTTGCTCTTTGAATAAGAAATAAAAGTTCCAAATAACTAACAATTCGCTGTAGGCTGAATGGAGACTAGTGTCCAAAATTCCTGATTTCATACTTACGAAAACTGTAAAATACCTGTATTTCCTCCATTCAACCCATGTGTATATCAAAGCTGAGTCCTGGTGTTTTTAAACAATAGGTTATAGAAAAGAAGTTGTTAAATAACTGCAATTCCAGTGGCGATCACAGATCTCCATTAAATAGACAATGGCAAACAGTATACCATTCTCTTTGAAAATGATAATAAGTTGTTAGAATGGGATGTAATTCCATTTTTTAAAACATTAGTATATATTTTTTAAAAAATCCAATTTCATTAATTCCACATGTTCGTTCCATTTTGACTCTTGAATCTCCTAAAGCAAGGATGTGTACTTGTGGATATCTTTCAGTAATAAACAAGAGGAAGATATATAGTTTTTACTAGCTTTTTAATAGCCTGTGTATATAAACCTAGAAACATATTCCTACAACTATTGGCTAAATCAAATTTTTGTGTATTTTATATGTACCCAAAGATATAATTTTTAAGAAGAAACTGAAGTAAATGCTTCTTTACACCAAAGAAAGACATAATATACTGCGAAGTACACAAACTTGAGGATTAGAATGGCTTGTCTTTAGCTCCTGAGGCACTGACCACCAGTACGAATTTCCTCAGTTTCCTTATCCATGAAAGCAGGATGATTAACACTGACCTTGCTAGGTTGTAAGAAGGATTACTATAAAAACTGCCTGGTAGAGCAACTGGCACAGAGTAGGAGCTTCACAAAGGGCAGACACCGTCATTGCCATCATTTTCATCTTGTTGTATCATTATGTAACTGTTTTCTATGTTCATAGTGTAGTTTTTCTAACACAAGCTCCACACATAATGATACACATAATTAAAAGAGATTAATTGTAGTGTTCTGTGTTAAGAAGTAGTAATCCGTACTGTTAAAAAATAGTACATACGGAAACTAAAGCCAGCACAAAATGAAAATACTGCAGAAGCAACCACTTAAAAAATTAGTCCTAACTCAAATGTTATTTCTCTGTTTAATACACTGTGTATATATGCTCATCCTATCGAAGACATTAGTTTCACGGTAAATACAAGGCAAATTTAATTCAGTTACAAAGTGAAACTGGAAATCACTCAAAAAATGTACTGAAATGAATTAAAGTAATGATAAAGGACTGCTGGGATCCCAGTCTAAGCCACTGATAAATGAGAAAACCAACAAGGGTGATGATAGAATCAGTTCTTCAGAATGAATCGATTATCAGAGGACTAACAGAGGCCCTTAGGAAAACTGAGGAAGTACTTTGATGTTTTGTTTTTGGGGGGGCGGGGAAACAATGTGTTACCATAATGTAAAAGTCAAATATGCAGTTATAAAGTCTGATAATATGCTATTATGCATATGAAAAACTATGCCAATAAAATAAACATTCAATTTTCACTATCCTACTAATTAGAACAAATTTTCTAATGTTACAAATTTTCTTGAGTAAACATCAATTTATTTTTCTAATTTTTAGTTTAATTTCTCACAATTTACTCTGAATGCTGGAAAATTTACCTTGAATCTGAGGCTGATTCTGATAGGTCTTTCCCATACCTTCTCAGGAATATTTCATTATTCTCTCTTCAGTGCTACCCAGTAGTAATATTTAGAACAAAACCAATAAAATACTACATTGTATTTGTATTATTTGTTTATATGTCTATTTGAACCATACATTGCGGAGTCTTTGAGGACAAAGAACATGTTTTATTCATCTTTATATCTACAGCATTCAGTACAGGGCTAGCACACAGTAGAAATGCAATTAATCTTTGTCACATAGAGGAAAGAAGGAGGTTGGGAGAAAGGGCTCAAACTTTTTTTTAATTTATTTTTTAAAGATTTTTTAATTTATTATTTATTTGACAGAGAAATCACTAGTAGGCAGAGAGGCAGGCAGAGAGAGAGATGGGGGGGGGGAGAGCAGAGAGCCCAAATGTGGGCCTCGATCCCAGAACCCTGAGATCATGACCTGAGCCGAAGGCAGAGCTTAACCCACTGAGCCACCCAGGTGCCCCAAACTTTTTTATTTTTAACACTGACTTTTTTTTTTTTTTTAACAGAAATCTTTCTAAATTATAGCACTCTTTCCTTAATATATAGCGTGAACTAAACATGCTTATTAAATTTTTTTTGGATGACTAACGGTCACAGTTTAGAACATTAATTACCACTTTATGCTATAATAATGGTGTCTCCTAGTGCTGTTCAAATGCTTAGGTTGGTCCTTCCAAGAATTCATTACTGTGGGGCTTTCCAATTGGGGATACCTCTTCTAATCTGTGGGAAGAACTGAAAGTTGACCAGGAAAACCAGTTAGACAAGTACTTTAAAACCAGTAGCCTTTACACTGAGGACAGTCACAGATATAAGTGGGGAGTGGTAGCTGGTTCTGTGGCAGCTCAGAAGTCTCCGTTTTCTTAAGGATTCAGAAATTTACTGCTACATTCAGAATTTAAAAAGCTAGCTCATTTAATTCCATTATCTTTGATTCATAAATTTTCTCCTTCAAAGTACACTGGAATTCTAAATTTTCAAAATGTCCTCCAGATGCAACTATAATTTTAATTAAACATTAAAATGTTTAATTACATAAAAAACAAAAAATATCTTTAAAAAATCCCAAACAAACAAAAAAAATTTTAGTGCTCAGCTAAGAAGTACCAAAAGTTAAAAACATATCATTTTTCAATGGCCACAGAAAGACTAAAAAGGAGTTCTGCATCTTAAACATTGTTTTTTTTTTAACATGCTACAAATATTTATTTTGCAGATCAAGGTCCATTTCAAATGTGCTACCATCCAAGCTGTATCTAAAGTCCACAGATACAAGTTACAGAGGTCATGAGACGTTATTCAGAAGTTATTTTTTATTTAATTCCAACAGGAGGAAGCAGTACATAGAGCTGTGTTTAGAAAAGAAACTTGCACAATGGGCTAAGACCAGCACATTCATATCTGACTTTTGCCTCAGGAACCAAGGTGATCTCTCAAGGACCCACTGCCTGGTACTAAATAGACCTTTCTATATCAGCCCACACACTGAAAACCTGCCAGAACTTTTCCCAAAGCAGAGGCTACCCTAGAGCTGACAGCAGCGACCTGCCACTACCTTACCAACACCACAGTCCTGAAAGAGTGCAAGAAACATGAGAGTAAATACACAAAAGTAGTAATTTGTCCACAGTTATGAAAAGCAGCAAAGAAAGAACCCTAAAAAAAAAATGTAAGGCTTATGATGTTGGAAAGTTGAAAAGAGGTCTGAATGTAGAGTGGAATGCTATCATGGCTCCTTCATGCACTCTAACCCACACCCTTATCTTAGAGACAGCAGAGTATAGTGAAAGAATATAAATGAGAGTTTGAATTTTGCTTCTAATGCTTAGCACTATGTGCCCTTGGGCAATTTATTAAAAGTATCTGCATCTCAGTTCTTACAGGGTTACAGTCAGATTAAATGAGACACCCTGTATAAGAAATAGGTCAGCATGCCTTGATGTAGATATAGATATAAGACAAAATAGAAAGCATGATTGTCTTTAACCATATAATTTAATAAATTACTTTGTAATTTATGGTTGCACAACACTTGTATCAATTTGGATTCTGACAGAATGAAATTCTTAAAGAAAATTAGTTATTGATATCTTTGATGGAGCTATTTGAAATTCATTTTCTCTACCTCTTAAAGAGGTTTATTATATATCATGACAAACATATTAGTTGTTTGTAGACTAATTTTGTTGGCAGAGCTTGATCTTGATCAATTTTATGAACCATTACATGTAATACTACTTTTTTATAACGAGTTCATTATATTTATTTTGCTGTAAATCACTTCAACAAGGCAGAGTAACTAGACTATTGTATACTGTATGGACATTTTAAGAGAACCTTTGTATAAAAAAATTAATAGTTCATTCAAAACCCTGACAGAACAACAAAAGGCAACCTGGAGTATATAAATATTTTTTCAAGTGGCTTTGCCAGCAGTTTTCTTCCCCTTTTAAAAATAAATTTCCTTCTGTCATTGAAGATACTACAATTTCAAATGGAAGATTTTCTATAAAAACGTAGGGGATACATGTTTAGGAATCTAAGAGTCAATGTTGCTTAAGTCAGATCACCCCCCAGAGATCTACCTGTGGTTTCTCTAGTTCTTTTTAGTTATCTCTCCATTCAATACATTTATTTTCTTAAAATAGTATTCTCATTTGATAGATCTCATGTTAAATTAATGGCTTTAATGGAAAGGCTATGCTCCTAGACTCCTGAAATCCTCTTCAGACTATAATTCCATGTATACAATTAAGACAGATTTTAAAAATCCTCAGTCTGCCTGTTATAGTGGGTACTGCTGGGAATTGAAAAGGAATCAAATACTTAAATACATTCAGTAGATATGCTTGCAGTCTCATTTATGTGTGCGTGTGTATAACTGAAATTTTGATGTTTGTTAGCAGCATAATCTCGCTGTTCCTGATTGATAGTAGATATTTAATGTTTGTTCTTTTTAACCAAAGGCTAGTTCTCAAAGCTACTTGGAGTTTATATGATGTTTTCTCAAAAAGAAGAATAGTCTCAGTCAAAAATTTGAGAGTGAAGGATACTGATGAGGAATAGAGGAAAACTTTTGGAGGATCTTTAAAACAAGGATGGAGAAGTAAAATCAAATATACTTGGGCATAGGAAAAGATGGAATAATCGAAGGAAGTAAATTCTGGTGCAGAGTTTTCAAGGAACATACGAAAGTGAAGAATTTATCTATAGTTAGTGTCAGAATGTACCTCCATAAGGCTGACATCAGGATGAAGCCTTAATCCTAATCTCACAGCCCTATATCACAACCTCAACAGTGCCTAACTCCAAGTCTAGTCTGTACAACTCTGGGGTTTGTTTTTGAATAATACTTGTCTACTCCACAACCAAGATTTCTTTGTTACCAATGCCTCATTACTGCTCCATCAGTGACTGTCTTGGTCATCTCTTGATCATCTAAATGCAGTGGGTGTATAACTATCCTGTTTCCTGACCTTATTATTATTTCCCGACTCACTGCTTTCCCTTGGTCCTGAAAACAGTTCAGAGACTAACTCTGCTGCTCAAAACTTTGCTTCATATGCATAATAAAACTTTAAGAGGTGGCAGAATATTTAATAGTACAATTCAGAAAGTCGTAGATCATTTAAATGAGAGCTAAAATTTTCTTAGTGTAGTTAATAGAGAATGTGTACATACTTTATATACTGCTTATAGGGTCAGTGAACAGACATGAATGATAGCATGATTTTTTTTTTTTAATCCTTTAAGGGTAATGCAGAGGAAAAGGAGTCAGTATTACTTATGTAATACAGTTTTTATGGATTAGGAATTTTAATTTCTGTGGGGATTACAAGAGTATTACATTGTGACAGTATTACAATTTGACAGTTTTTAGCAAGAGGTATACATTGGCCAATCCCAATCCAGAGTGTGCAGAAAAATTAACTTCATTTTCTAAACTGATCTCTTTCTAGTTACAGACAGCTATTGCAAATCATGCTATAAAATAGACAACTCATCTAAGTATAAAATACTCAGCCTTGCCTTTTCAGAAGGTATCTCAATATCATCTTCTGCTTCTGTTGCTTCTTCTTCTTCCTTTAAACTTATTACTTCTTTTTTTAGATTTTATTTTATTTATTAGACAGAGAGAGAGTGAGCACAAGCAGGGGGAGCAACAGGCAGAGGGAGATGGAGAAGCACACTCCCTGCTGAGCAAGGAGGCCCAGTGTGGGGCTCTATCCCAGGACCCTGGGATCATGACCCAAGCTGAAGGCAGACACTTAACCGACTGAGCCACCCAGGTGCCCCTCAGTATCTTCTTTTTAAAAATACTTTCTTTTGACTAATTATTGAATCTATAAAAATTTCTCCTCTTCTCTAAGACTCTCCCCTTCTTAAGTGTTGGTATTTGAGTGAAGACAGAAGCATCGCCCCTGTTGCTGTCCTTCCAGAGAGGCCTTTCATGGGCTTAACTTCTGGGCCTCAAGCCTTGTTCTTTCTATCTCTGTGTGGTCAGTAGGCAAGCTGTGCCAGAATTTGCAGATCTGTACATTTCCGTCTGTTCACAGGAAATCTGCACCCAGCTACCTTCTTTCTTGAACCAACTCAATTTCAGTCCTGCAGTTCCATCAGCACTTCCAAACTCTTTAGGGGGACCTCAAAATTCTCGATTGCTTTCTCTATGCTACCCTGGAGTCAGAACCCTGTGAAAACTGCTCTCTGGCCCATTAAAAAACTGGAGAAACCCTACTCAGACATTTTTCCTCTTTCCATTACTACTGTGCTATGAGGGACACAGCACTTTGTCCTAAACGGGACTTTCTGAAAGGTTTATGGTTTTTGCAAGCTCTTCTCCCCCCACCCTCCTCCCATAAGCCAGCACCAGCCTGAGGGTTTAAGGATTACCTTTTAGCTTTTCTTGGGTTTTATCTTGTTCTGCTGTAGTGTGAAAGCCAGGGAGAATGAAGGGAACTCAAGCTTTTCCTCAGGACCCAGGCAGTATCCTCACCCTAGACTCATCCTTCTGAATCTCTGTGTATCTCAACTTCACTAGATCTGAAAAGAACGAAATTTCCTATGAAGATATCTGGAATTATACTTCTCACTATGGTTATAATATAGTTAATCCTCCAAATTTGGGTTTTTTTTTTTTTTTCTTATGTAAAAATTCAGCTTTGGAAGTTCTCAGAAAACCTTTTAACCACTTGAAAGCCTGCCTACAAGCTTTGGACTTAAAAAGAAGTCTACTTCCAGAGTTCAGCTTTCCTGTTGTAGATAGCATTCTTAGCAATAAGCTTCAGGCTTATGGCTGAATTAAGAATAGTTATAAAGGAAGAAGGAGGTGTTAGGGGTGTAAGTAGGGTTAGAGGTGGAGTAAAGAAAAGAGAATGGCTTGATATTTAAAAAGGGGGCACTGGGTAATATTTAAGAAGCTAATATATTACCCTAAGCACTAATTGGCCGTCAGAGAATGGTACCACTTCGAGGGGAGAGGAGTCTCTGATTATTATCTTTTAGCACCCACAGTACCCAACAGTTCATAAATAACTTAATTTTCTTCTTCAAAAAGCAGGTTAATCAGAGGTTTTCAGGAATGAACAGAGTTTTCCAGGCTATAATAAGGAAATAATAGTGTTTTCTCAGTAATTGTTCATGACTCTATGATGAGTAAAAAAGTAAAAATAAGCATGCTGACAACATGGACCTATTCCATATTTTTTAATGTTATGAATAAAATTTTATTGATGCTAAAGAAACACTGAATATAGTGTAGGGATAGTATTTATGTAAGAGAACATCTTATTAATTAATGTACAGTGAATTACAGTCTGGTGAAATAGAGTGCCTTTATAATTATATATACTTTATAGCTAAAATTTCACTAGTGATCAGGCATAATAACTTCATTTCTCATTAGTGGACTGCTTGCGGATCTTTGGCCACTAAATACATTTCACTGAAAGTTATGCTTGATAGTTGGGAAAATATCGTTTTCAACCTATGTGTGATAATGTGCTGGTAGTATCTGAAAGAAAAATCTGGACCAAATAGGTTACTTATAAATGAAAGATACTAATCTTTTACTACTCTAGGATATTAACTACTCAGCTGAAGACATTTATAAATGTAGGACACATTTTCAAATAGCTGAGTATTTTATTTTAATCAAAGAATATTTTTCTATGGACTAAAGACTTTGGTTGAAACTCAACAAGCTGCCAGTTTTCTTTCACTATTAATTACTAGCTTTAAAAGAAATACACTGTTAGAAACTCCCTTTTAAGGGAAGGGAAACCCAGAGTTAGCGAGGCTTAAAATAACAAAGGAGTAGACTGTGTTCCAATAGAACAACGTATGAATCACACAGAACAGCTTTCTGTTATAGCACCGTGATCAATTAGATCACAACAGGTTAAAACCATTGGTTGATACAGCTGCCTGTGATGTTTTTTTTCCACCTAGGTGTTCTAATATCAGTTTATCACTTTCATACTCAGTGTCTGAGCCTCTGCTAACCTTCAATGCAGAATTAAAAAGAATGAAAGAAAATAATCAAAATAAGAATATTGGTATTTTGCTATATATTAATCAAATATATAGCAGCAACTGCTCAAAAAATGATTTTGAAGAGTACATTATAAAGGTAATTTAAATGCTTAATACAATAGTAAACAAAACTATCAATTTAGTGGTTTCTAATTTTTGATGTCTATAATTTGAATTTTTAAAAATTTCAGGGACTTATTCTTCCTATACTTGTATTCTTCTATGACTATTAATTTTGTTGTTAAGATGGAACTCAAAGGGGTGTCTGAGTGGCTCAGTTGGTTAAGTGTCTGCCTTTGACTGGGGTCAAGATCCTGGGGTCCTGGGATGGAGCCCTCTCTTCGGGCTCTGTGCTCAGCAGGAGAGCCTGCTTCTGCCTCTCCCTCTGCTGCTTCCCCCTGCTTATGCTCTCTTGCTCTCTCTCTCTGTCAAATAAATAAAGTCTTTTAAGAAAAAGATGGAATTCAACTTCATTTTTAGTTACATAATAACAAAAGTGTGCTGGCATTGTGATAATTATTGTGATAAAAATTCTGAAGAATGTTTTGCCTTGTTATTTTTTAAACTACATAAAGTAAATGATATGCAACAAAATGAGAAAGATAAAAAAGATGTTGTATTGGCTCTATTGTGCTGAGAGCTGCTGAGCCTTGTAAAATATTGTCTTCATTAATCTGTTCTAAATTTTAATAGCCAATAGGAGTTTAATACAGAGTGTCCAGAGGACAAAGAACTCATAGTCATCAAGAGTGTGGTGATGTAACCCTTCCCAGTGTGTAGCTATATCATTCAGTTTTCTGTTCGCTACAAACACAGTTACACTCAAGCCTACAAAGGTTGTAATTTAAGTGAACTTTTAGGCAAGTGGTCTCCAAATTCAAATTAATCACAGTTGGTTGATCTCTAATCATAGGCAGAAGTAGACCTGTGCAGTTGAGTGCAGCTGCAAATACCTGTTAAAGGACAAAACTTTCTCCTCTTCGAGGATCTCTTGGGGATATTTTCACCACTCAAGATTGCAGACTTGAGTGTATAGTTGAATTCAGAACAGTAATACCTTACAGGCCACCTGGGTGACTCAGTTGGTTAGGCAACTGCCTTTGGCTCAGGTCATGGTCCTGGAGTTCTTGGATCAAGTCCCACATGAGGCTGCCTGCTTGGCGGGGAGTCTGCTTCTCCCTCTGCCCCTTCCCCCTCTCATGCTCTCTCTCTCTCAAATAAATAAAATCTTTAAAAAAAAAAAAGAATTATTTAGGGGCGCCTGGGTGGCTCAGTGGGTTAAAGCCTCTGCCTTCGGCTCAGGTCATGATCCCAGGGTCCTGGGATCAAGCCCCGCGTCGTGCTCTCTACTCATCGGGGAGCCTGCTTCCTCCTCTGCTTCCTCCTCCTCCTCTGCTTGCTTCTCTGCCTACTTGTGATCTCTGTCAAATAAATAAAATCTTCAAAAAAATAAAATACCCACCCTCAAAGGAGGTCAGTCTTGAGGAAGAGACACATTAACAAACAGTCATAGAACAATGTGATAAGTGTACGAGACTGGGAAATAAAAATAAAAGAGAATTAGTTTTTTTTTTTCTTTAAAGAGGTATCTTTGAGAAGTGTATTTTAAATATGCCTAAGTCACATTTTAATAATTTGCTTGGGATCCCTACTGTGAATACTGTCTCCAGTAAAGGATGTATGTATAGGTAGTCCTTATTTGATGTTCTTTACACTTCGTCACTTAATTTACCCCATGCTATCTCATTATTCTCAATTCTTATCCATTTACTCATTTCTTGCAGTGGGATCCTGAAGAAAGCAATTCAGAGAGATAGTGGGAAATAAAAACAGGAATGGAGGTGATTATACTCACTTATGTTAAACAAAAAAAGTTCTAAGACATTATCTTGCTTCATAAAATGTGCCCCAAATTACATTAATGATTAAGGTATGGGGCTTTGTGGTTCTGAGGCTTTTTAAAAATGAGCTTTTGGTTTCTTTGTTATAGACAGCAGGAGTTGCCCAATATGTGACCTGTGGGAAAGTTTTTTGGAATGTCTTTTGACAGGTTTTTAAGTGTCTCTGAGGTTTGAAAAGTGAGAGTGAGCTAGCTGCCTCTGCTGAAATCTCTGAGCCAAATAAATCAAAGTTCTTATGTGTGAAGAAAAAGAAGTCGAGCATAACCAGTAACATTGGACATCCCCATATCTGTAGTCAGAACTGGTAGTTGGGGGAGAACATAAGAAAGTAAAAAATCACGTGGAGTAATTAGCATGGTAAATCATTTGCCAATGATTTAAGGTTGTTTATTTGAAAAATAGATTTGGTTGATATTTTTGGTTTTCAAATCAATTTTTTAAAAAAATTTATTTGTATTATAGAGAGAGATATACATGAGTGTGTGGGGAGGTGTAGAAAGAGAGGGGAGAGAATCTCTAGCAGACTCTCTGCTCTGCATGAAACCCAGTGCTGGGCTTGATCCCGCAACCCCAAGATCATGACCGGGGCCGAAATTGAGTTAG
This sequence comes from Lontra canadensis, assembly GCF_010015895.1. Taxonomy (NCBI): domain Eukaryota; kingdom Metazoa; phylum Chordata; class Mammalia; order Carnivora; family Mustelidae; genus Lontra; species Lontra canadensis. The sequence goes on from NW_022631014.1 coordinate 6,057,513, forward strand.
GCATTTAATCAAATGAACCACCCAGGTGCCCCTCAAATACATTTTTAAGTTAATACATGTTATAAGTCCAAACTTGAAACTATTCAAGTGCCCCTAACTAGAGTGGATAAATTATGATATAGTCACACAATAGAATAATACTCAGTAATAAAAATGAATAAATTTCAACTGCATAAACATGGATGAATCTCACAATATTGAACAAAAACAAGTCGTACACAAAAGAGTACATCGTACTCTTTTGTCTGGGTGGCTTAGTTGGTTAAGTGTCTGCCTTTGACAGAGAAAGAGCGACTGAGAAAGCACAAGCAGGGAGAGTGGCAGAGAGAGAGAGAGAGAAGCAGGCTCCCCACTAAGCAGGGAGCCTGATGCGGGGCTCGATCCCAGGACCCTGGGATCATGACTTGAGCTGAAGGCAGATGCTCAGTCCACTGAGCCACCCAGGTGTTCTGGACTGTACACTGTTCTGTATGCCATACTTCACAAAAGTTTACTTAAGAAGTAATATTCATGTTCGCCTTAGAAGATTTTTTTTTGAAAAATTGGAGTATATTGCATATTCACTCTTGGCTTTTGCTTTTCATTTTACACTAAGTCATAAGCATATTTGCATGTTATTTAATACGTTTCACTGACAGGAATGTTAATACCTTTATTATCTTGATTTAGATGTTTTAAAAATAAGGAATTATTTATTGTATATATATATTTGTGTGTGTGTGTGTGTGTGTATACACTCTAATATATAGAGTTGTAACAAAAACCAGAGTTCAAAACCCAATATAGGATAATTTTTAAATATTTTTTCATGTTAGACAACTAAGCTTACGCTACCAAAAGCATACAACACCCTTCCTCCAGCACAATAACAGTAATAATAATGGCAGGGGGAAATGTTCCCCAATGGAAATGCTTCTCTTTACAGTTTGTCCTGAAATAACAATTCTTTTAACTGTATGGCCTGTGTTGCTATAGTTTCCCACATTTGTGAAGTAGTAAAAATAATATAAAAATTTATTCTTGGCTTTAAGGCTTATTAAAGGATGTTTCTCCTTTTTGTAGCAAATTCATCTTTTCAATCAGGCTGATACTAAATATTAATTTACATTCCATAATATTTCCAGTGGAAATATAAATATGTATTCCTGGTGTCAGGAACAAGTCAGATTTTAAAATACACACCCATGAATAAATAATACAGTTGACTATAAATAAGTACACTGGTGCACTACAGAATAGACTGCATTCTATTACCAGCTGCATGGTTTATGTAATGTTAAAATTTAGTCTGTGACCACAGGATCATTCACATAATCTCACAGAGATTAAAGTAAATGTTTATAAAGCAGTGAAGAGCATTATGCCTCCAGTGCTAAATAAACTACATAATCAAATTAGCTAAGACAAGTACCCCATAATGTCTAAGTTTTCTTTTCAGTCTAGAAGGAAGTAAATGGTGTCTCCATCAACACCGTTTCACCCCTACTAACCTAACCAAATTTGGCATTTCACGTTCAAAGTCTTCATTGTAAACAATATGTTTTATAAAATATCTAATTCTTACTTAGGCAGGAAGTCAAAAAATGTTCATTCGCTTTCATTTCCCGTACTGTTAATTATTAAATTTGTTTTATGGAACTATAAACACATAGTATTTTAAAGTCTTTTGATTTCTTCATAATTTTCACATCATCTCATTGATTCCTTTCGAGAATTAAAGTACATGATACACAGCTGAGTGTTGTGTGATCATGTGCCTCCTAATGGCAACCTATAATTATTTTTACAACCATCAGCTATTTAAATTTCCTATTTGGTTTCAGTAGCATAACCAGTATTTGCAGTTGGTTCACAAGAGGAAAAGAAGATGGTACATAGTAAATGCAAATTATTTTTCCTCACTTGTCCAAAATGAGCTTACAAATACTTTATATTTTTCAGTTAAAAACTTAATATAAGTGAATGTTTACAGTTTTGAACCCTGAAAGCCTGATTACCAAATAGACAGAAGGAATTATTTTAAAGAGTCATGAATCTTCATAAATTCAGCATATTATCCTTTATTCATTATAGTGTTGTAAGAAAATTTGGAGTGTAACAGATCTTTCCAGTATATTAACTGTATGACCCTGGCAGAACCATTAAGCTTATATAGGTTTCTGCTTATCCACATGTTAAATGAAGGTTAGCAACTGAAAATTCATAATATTATCCAAATAATTGAAGATTTTAAATTAAAAATTTTCTTCTTTTCATCATAATTCCTTTTCTTTCAATATTTCAGTATTTCCAGTTATTCCCAATAGTTAAAAATAAATGAAAGCAAACATTAATCACTTTGTCTTTGATTATTTAATCTTAATTCTCAATTTCAAGTTAAAATGAAATCATTTCAGGAAGCACAAATTATATAATTTTTAGGAGAGGAGGGTCAGGAGGAGAGGGAGACAGAGAGTCTTAAGCAGGGTCCACGCCAGCACAGAGCCTGTTGCAGGGCTCGATCTCACAACCCTGAGATCATGACCTGAGCTGAAATCAAGAGTGGGATGCTTAACTGACCAAACCACCTAAGTGTCCCACAAATGTATTTTATGGATGTATCTAAAAGATACATGCTGCTAACATAATGAAAATATACCTGTTCCCAAGATAATGTTTAAGAAGAGGATGGGAAGACTGAAATAATGTTCAAATGAGGTAAATATTTAGGGAAAGAGCCAAGGAAAACAAGGATGCATCAAAAACATAGAGAAACTGACACTAGCATAGAGAAATTTTGCAATAAATACTTCTAGAATTTTCTAATGTTTTGGTCAGGGTTTATTTATAATCATGATAACCAAAATATAGGATATAATTATAAAGTTAAATTTAACAAAACCATCCCCACTGTATTGTCTTGTCTACCCTGCATTAAATTGAAGAAAACATTGAGAGCTTTGTATGTCTTTTTTTGTTTTTCAGTTTTTTAATTGTGAAATAATTTCAGACTTTGGAAGAGTTACAAAAAGTTACAAAAGTAGCCCACAGTATTCCCACGAAGAATTCCCATATGCCCTTTATTTAGCTTTCCCACCTGTTATGTAATTAATTAATTAATAATAATTAATAAAGTAAGTAATAAAAATCAGAAAATTAACATTAATATTATCCTATTGACCAATCTGTAGACCTTTGGTCAAATTTTATTAATTGCCCTATTAATGTCCTTCTGGTCTAGGGTCCAATTCAGTATTCTCAATTTTATTTAGTTAGTATTTCTTAGCTTCCTTTAATCTAGCACAGTTCTTCTGTTTGTCTTTCGTAGTCTTGACACCTTTGAAGACCACTGGTCAGTCAATTTGGACCATTGCTCTCAATTTTAATTTGATGTTTTCTATGATTAAATTCAGGTCATGTCTTTTTTTCAAGAAAAATGATATTGTGTCCCTCCCAGTACATCATATCAAGAAGTACAAAATATTCATTTGTCTTATCACTGATGATGTCTACTTTGATCACTTGGTTAAGGAGATGTCTACTTTCTCTTGCTATGAAGTTGCTATGTTTCCCCTTGTAATTAGTATCCTGTAGTGAGATACTATGTAAATACCTTGTTTATACCCATTAACTGGTGATTCTTTCCTGAAATTGTTATTACTGTACTTCTTCTCAAATGGTGATTTCCTATTTCCTTCATTCCTTCTGTAAGTATAATTGAAGTTCTGTGACAAGAAAGAACTTTCCCTTGTCACTTACATATTTAGTTATTTATATCTCTATGTTTTTATTCTATGGATTATAATCCATTATTATCATCGTTCCAGTTGTCCCCAGTTTGGCCACTGAGAGCTCCTTAAAGTTGTTTCCTCTGTTCTTTGACATGCTTCTATCACTTTTTGAACATTTCCGTACTTTCTAGCATGTAAGATCTTCCAGGCTTATTCTGTACTTTCCCTGCTCCAGTCCTGAAGTCTCCTCTTTATCCAAGGAGCCCTGATTCTTTTCTCTTCTCTTAAAATTTTTTAAAGAAAAATTTTTTAAGGTGTCTGTCGCTTAGAAACCAAAATGGCACTGGGTGAACTCACTGGTGATATGATACCATTGCTTCTAGACCCTTTCATAAACTGAGCTAGAAAATATGTAATGTATATACATACATAGTCTTTTATTTCTATATCTATCTAAAACCATGCATTCATAATGATATCTCCAACTATAGTCCAACACTGCAAGATTCACCACAGCTTTCTCCTACAAATAAATTATTTGTAGCTCTTTTCTTTGACATAAGAAACTTGATTTTGATATCCACAATGTATTTATTTGCTTAATCTTAGATATAAAGTAGTTTCAGAATTGCTCACTACATTTTGGATTTTGCTGAGTTTTCAGTAAGTCTAGTTAGAATGCACATATTCATTCTAAAAGGCACAAACGACATGCTCCCACACACATTCAGCTATTGGAAGTGTACTAACAAACATTAATTTCAGTCTTAGCCATCTTTGTAATTTATGGCACCACTACAAAGAAATATGGGGTCATCTTTTCTCACAGTTAACTAGTTTTGTTCATTGTGTCTCCTAGTAGCTCTCAAACTGCTTTGCTTCTTTTTTCCCCAACCTATATCTCTCAGCTAAACCAATGCCATAGTCTTCTAGTCAATCTCCTCATATCTGGTTTTTCTCCCCTCCAATCCAGAGACTCAGTCGGTGATCCTTTAAATATATAAATGTGATCATTTAAGCCTTCTTCCTTTTGATGGTATTCGTTGTATTTCAGATAAAGTTAAAATCTTCAACATAGCTTGAAACATCCTGCGTGCTCTGACTTCTACCAGTCTTCCTACCTTCAAAGCATATAGTATTCCCTTCCCATCTACATTACCCTTTTCTGAGTTCCTCTTTTATACTCCAGGTATTGTACACACTGTTCCCCCTACCCTAAGGGTACTCCTCCTCTTCCCTACATCCCCCTTAGTCCTGCTGACTTCTAAATGTTATTCAAATCTCAAATATCATTTTCTCAGTATAGTTCCTGAACTGCCATTCTAGGTTAGACTTCCATGTCAAATCATCCCAAAGCATTTGGCATTACTCAATGCCAGTTTATACTAAACATATTTGTAATTATTTCTTCAGAGTCAGCTTTTCCAGCTGTTACAAACTTCTTAAACAAAGGGATTTTATCTGTTGCACACTGTTGTATTTACAGTGTGTAAAACAGTGTACAGCACAAAAACAGGGCTCAAGTAATAGTGAATGAATGACAAAATAAATGAATAAAGGAGCTGAAAAGTATTGTCAAAAAATATTAGGTGGATGCTGGAACCGTGTCATAATTGATAACTACCAGCAACGTGTAGAAACTAATCTCTGTATAATTTTTATGGATATAGAGATTTCTGGATCCTTTCTGGTGCTTTTTATTACCTTACAATATTGGAAATATCTCTAGAAGATAGTAAACAGCCCTTCCCTTATCCAACTAAATGGAAAAAGTTTAAAGTAGATTTGAACAATGAGTCTAAAGGCATAAAAAAGAATTTTCTAGAAAGCCTAAAATTCAGACATGTAATAAAAAATCCTCATCAGCTATTCTTCTTTCACAGATTCATTGTTAGATTTTGCTTATCATCATTTACTTTAAATTCAGCCTTTTTGAGCTGTGCGTCCAGATTATGTTGGGTTAAACACTAGTAGGAAGACTAGTCTGTTTAAATGAGATGGTGATTGGAAATTTGAGATGGTGATTGGAAATTTGAGATGTTTTGTCATGCCTTTGATTTTTGTATTCCCTGTTCAGTAGACTTTGATGGAAGTTTTCCTCCATGTGACTGGAGAAAACTGTGACCAGGCAAAATTGGCCTTTAAATGTGTTTGCCCATCAAAATAATTTATCTCTAGGAATTTTGGAAAGACTGTGGTTTTTAAATTGTAGATATTTATAAAATCAGAATCTTATTTCTCAAGAAGTGACGTATGAGAAGGGCTATAGTTCATTACAATTTTTTCCCCCTTTTCTTTTCCTTTCTTTTTTCTTTCTCCTTTTTGATACAGTTATTTCCCTGAACCTTGGGACACCTAAAACAACGTACTAGCAAACTTAGTGGTTTTAAAAACACAATATAAAAGCTAAGCAATATTAATTCTCATAGAAATAAATATTTCTTGCTCACTTTTACGAAAAAGTGAAAATAAGATGGTCTTACTCGAGCATGACATGTATCAGTATTACATGATCCTGCACGAATACTGATGACTGAGAATGATGAAGACAGTATTTGATAATTTGAGGCATCTAGGAGGCCCCGGTTTCTGAACAAAGAAAAACTGAGTCAAACTGTACCTTTTACCCTCTTCGTAATAATTATTGGGACTTTCGAATGAAACATTCATTTATTAGGTTGCTAATTTCACTAAATGGTAACTATATTGTGTAAAATTAAAAATGCATTAGTAAACACTTTATAAATAAGTAAACTACATGTTCACTGTTGTTTCACTCAAATGTAAAGACAAAAAATAATGAGCTTCAAGTGATAAAGTTTTACTGTAACTGATACTACTAAAGCTATTTATTAGGGATTAAAGGTAAATATGTAAGTTAAAAGCAAGCCTAGTGAACTTTAAATATTGTTAAAATTCTGAAAGATTATTTTAAGCCTATAAAATATATGCATAATCATTAAAACAAGTAAAATTAAAACTGGAAGTCTAGATTATATCAGGTAATTCAGAGTGGTTATCTTTATTGAATTTCTACTATGTTCTAAATTTCTTAGAACAAAAATTAATTTTTATAATCAGGTACTTTTAAATTTATTCTTTAAATTGTGGTAAAATATACATAACATTTACTGTTTTAATAATTTTTAAGTGTATAGTTGGCATTAAGTACATTAACACTGCTTTGCAGCTATCACCATCATCCAACCCTAGAATCAGATAAATTTTTTAAATGGCGTTATTTTCTTTTTAAAGGGTCTAAAATTGTATTCAAAACTAATAAAACTATCTAGGTAGCTGTAGAATACTTAGGACAAAACTGATTTGGCTTCTATTAAATGAAATATCAAGTGACAATAGTGGTAAAGATAATTTAAAGGGTCCATAAGCAAAATCTATCATTAGTGCTTGATGAAGAAGCTGTATTTAAAATATATGTGACCACTGCATTTGGACATTTAAGTAAAAAAAGAAAAAAATTAAATGTTCATTTTATTGAAAATAATTTGTCTTCCAAACTAGTGTTTCAAATAAAATTATCTGCAGATCATACCTGGTTTAAAATAAGAATATTTTCTAAACATTCAGAAGTCAAATGGTTTGTTAAATCCGCAAAGTTTTCTCCTTTACCCCTCTTTGTGGTATTTTATTCATTTGCAACACACACACATACACACTATAAACTGTGGAAATGTTTTTACTTTTGTTATTTTTGGTCAAATTCATTGATTATGGGTCATATATAAGTAGATTAATGATTTTTTAAAGATTTATTGATTCATTTGAGAGAGACAGAGCAGGGTGAGGGGAGAGAGCTAACCGGAGAGGGAGAAAATCTCAAGCAGACTCCCCACTGAGCATGGAACAGGGGGCTTGATCTTACCACCCTGAGATCATGACCTGAGCCAAAATGAAAAGTCAGATGTTTAACTGACTGAGCCACCCAGGTCCCCTGGATTAGTGATTTTTAATATACACACTGCTTTTCACAGAGCATTGTATGAAATAACGTAGACCTTGAACGACATGGGTTTGAACTGCACAGGTTCACTTACACGCAGATTTAGTTGGTATGTATGTTTATAGAGTACTGTAAGTGTATTTTCTCTTCCTTATGATTTTCTTAATAACATTTCTTTTTTCTAGCTTACTTTGTTGTGAGAATACAAGATACAATACACATAACATACCAAATATATGTTAATCTACTGTTTATGTTATCAATAAGGCTTCTAGACAACAGTAGATATTAGTACTTTTTGAGCAGTCTGATGTTACGCACGGATTTTTTTTTTTAAAGATTTACTTATTTATTTATTTGACAAGAGATTGCAAGTAGGCAGAGAGGCAGGCAGAGAAAGAGGAGGAAGCAGGCTCCCTGCTGAGCAGAGAGCCTGATGCGGGGCTCGATCCCAGGACGCTGGGATCATGACCTGAGCTGAAGGCAGAGGCTTTAACCCACTTAGCCACCCAGGCGCCCCTTGCACGGATTTTCAACTCTATGTTAGTGCCTTAACCCCTTGATTGTTTGAGGGTCAACTGTATATATACAGTGTTTGCTTTTGTATTTTAGGCCACATTTGTAAACTTTATTTCAAATCTTTTTTTTTTCTCTCTTTTTTTTTTCCAAAGATTTTATTTATTTATTTGACAGACAGAGATCACAAGTAGGCAGAAAGACAGGCAGAGAGAGAGAGGAGGAAGCAGGCTCCCTGCTGAGCAGAGAACCTGATGTGGGGCTCAATCCTAGGACCGTGGGATCATGACCTGAGCTGGAGGCAGAGGCTTTAACCCACTGAGCCACCCAGGTGCCCCTATGTCAAATCTTTTCTTAATGTTAAGATACATTCTATCTGCCAGTTTACCAATGGTCTGACCTATAGGTTGGCATATATATACTTCTTTAATCCTCAAAAAAATTGACTCAGTCAATGATTTATGTTTCAAATAGTTGGCATTTTATAGCACTGTTGGTTTTTAAAATTGGTTTAAAAGTCCTTTTCCTCGTCTATGAGAGATTAATAGGATTCCATAAAAAGGGGTTCCATGGTGGAGTGAGTTTTTAGAAAATCCTTTATACCATATCCCTGTTAGTGAACATTAGCATATATGCTTTTTAAAAGTCTAGTAGTAAATACATTTGTGTCAATTTAACTTCCTTCATCTCAGCATTTTAAAGATAAAACCATATTTTTGTATGGGATCTGCTAACATTCTGTGGAATGATGATCTGTGTTAGTCTGATCCAATAAAAAATTATTATAGTTACTTTAGAAACCCACCTCCCGCCAAAAGCCTAAGATTTTTGTGATTTGTCCAAAATAAGTCTTTTTCTGTCTTTATTTAAATCAATGAAAAGGCAAAAATAGACTAGACCTGGAAAGCCAGCATCATCCTCTTCAATTTTTACTTCCTTCTTGATTGATAATAAAATTCTTCTGTCCTGAAACTCTAAAGATTTATCAAGCCCTTAAGGAAATATACTTGGGAATCACAAAATGACCCATTGATTGGAAAGCACAGTAAAGGAGGAAGAAAGCTGCCTGGATAATCCATACAGTTGGAAAACAAATTTTTGTATTTAGGAATGATACTCATTTATGTGCATATTTAATGTGATGTTTGCTAGAGCTTTTAATGCCCCAAAGCCTTACTTTTCTCAAATTTGCACACAGTGTAAGTTCTGATTGCATCATAAATGTTAAGATTTCTATAGAAAGTCAAAGAAGAATCTTACACATTAGCTGAATTTTAAGCAGAAGAGACCCCTAATCTGGATAAATTCATGTCTCAATAGCAGATCTCCTGGCTTAATCATACAGCTAATTGCCTCATTTCAGAGCCTGTGGCTGTATATGCTCTGACCCAGAAAAATACATTAGAAGGACTGTTCTTGGAGATTTTGAAAATATCACCTCAGCAGAAAGAAAAACAATGTACTTTATTTTTATTTAGAACAAAAATATGCTAATATAGTTTATTGAATGTTTGCTGTTATTTTGTTGTTTGCATTTTTATTGAAAATGTGTCCTTGTTCAGAAATCATTCTAAATTTTTTTTTAAGATGTTATTTATTTATTTGACAGAGATTACAAGTAGGCAGAGAGGCAGTCAGAGAGAGGAGGAAGCAGGCTCCCTGCTGAGCAGAGAGCCCGATGTGGGGCTCAATCCCAGGACCCTGGGATCATGACCTGAGCCGAAGGCAGAGGCTTTAACCCACTGAGCCACCCAGGCACCCCCAGAAATCATTCTAGATACTTTAAAAGATGCTCAAGAGTTACAATTTTTTCGGTTACCATGTTATGTTTTGTTTTGAGATTTTAGTCATTGAAAAAGGTTGAGACATATTTTGGTCTGTTTTTGTACACCAAAATCTTCCTATAATTAGTTCTGACTCATTCTCAGTTGTAGGATATTTACATACTAGGGCTATGCTCCCCTCATTAATGATGGAGAAAGGTCTTGAGGGCCTTTCTCATGTCTCAAGACATTGCAAGGTAAAGAGATTTCTCTTCTTCATAACCTCAAAAAAAGCCAAAAATAATAAAAATAATCACTACAAAAATATTAGTAAGTTCTACTAGAATAAAAATGGAGAATTTTTTTTATTAACATATAGTGTATTATTTGTTTCAGGGGTACAGGTCTGTGAATAATCAGTCTTACATAATTCACAGCACTCACTATAGCACATACCCTCCCCACTGATCATCACCCTGCCACCCCATCCCTCCCCACCCCCTCAGTTTGTTTCCTGAAAATCCCCAGTTCCATCTTGTTTCATTTTTCCCTCCCTTCCCTTCCCCCTTAACCCCCCACCCTGCCGCTCAAATTCCTCATATCAGAGAGATCATATGATAATTGTCTTTCTCTGATTGACTTATATCACTTAGCATAATGCCCTCTAGTTCCATTCACATCGTTGCAAATGGCAAGATTGGGGGGGGGCGGTTGATGGCTGCATAGTATTCCTGTGTGTGTGTGTGTGTGTGTGTGTGTGTGTGTGTGTGTGTGTATACACCACATCTTTTTATCCATTCATCTGTTGATGGACTTCTAGGTTCTTTCCACAGTTTAGCTAAAACAGAAAAACTTTTAAAACCTATGTTTAGAAGATAAATCACATAATGTCTTATTACTGAAATGAATGTTACTGATGTACACATTTCAGTTTAAGTCTTAGATAGAGCTAGACCCTATTTCTTTTCTAAATTATATGAATAATATTGATCTTTCTGAGTGGACAAAGTGCACCAGCATCTGAATCTTACAATTTTATAAATGTTACAGTTGAAAGAATATGAGATTTGATGTCATATGACTTTAGCTTTGGTCTTAAGTCTTCCCTTAGGCTAGTTGCTTAACCTCTGTAAGTCTTCATTCATCTGTTAAACAGGTGAACAAACATACCAATATGTTCAGAGTTATTATGAGTATTAAATGACATTATACATACACACAAACATACAGAGTAAACTGTACATTTCATAAATTGCAGTCTTCCACCAGATGCTACTGCTCCTACCATTACTCACTACTATTACTGACAATAATAACATACAGGATTATAAATAATTCCAAATTATTTTGATACTGTCATTGACCACTCTGCTCTAATCAAAACAAATGTGTGCTAGGGAAACTATAATAGAGTCCTCTTAATTTTTTCTCTTGAAGGTGAAAAAAACGGAGTCAAATGGGCAGGTGTTGTGTTTTTGTGTCAGAAAACCTATCCTAAGTTTCCCCCTCCCCGTCATTGGGAACATTAGAATCTCTTTTTAGCCCTAATAACTTTCATGGTTCCTGAGAAAAAAATATGCAGTGCTGGTTACTCAAATGTCTTACAACATATTCCCTGAGTATTTTAGCCTTCCAAAGGGACAGAGATAAATATCATATTGGATGCATTACTAAGAGAGCTATTAGCTATGGAAGTTAAAAAAGTATTTAAATTGAGAAAGAACTTTTTCTTCAGAGCTCTAGAAGTCCAGGACCCTTTGCATTTGGTACCCATCCAAGATCTCCTAGACTAGTTTGAAAACAACTAGTTTCAGAGAGCCTTCCAGGGCTGTCACCTACTTCAGATTAAGGCTGAAACTATGATCTATTCTGTATGCAAGAACAGCATCCACACAGAGTTAACAGTGGGACATGATGATGGAGGTGGGGAAGAAACAGGAATAAAACACTAGCATCACACTTTTCCTGATCTTTTTCACATATCTCTGCTTCAGAATAAATGCTTTTATCACCTGCATAACAAAATGCATAGCTGTGTTTTTCAGAGCTAACAGCATGTATACCTGTCATCACTTTTAAAATGTGCCAAAGGAGTCTTTATAAAGTATTGGTTTTCTCTAAAATTATCAAAGTGATTTCAGGCTTTAGTGAAATACATTTGGTGGGCACCTAAAAGTGGTCCCCTTGGGTACTCAAGAACTACCTCTTCCTGCAAATGAAAACATCACTTGATATAGTTTCTAAATAGAGATAACCATATCTGCCAAAATCACTAGCTGCTAGGAAGCTCAAAGCTAAGTGTTGTGTCCAAATGCAACTGTTTTCCTTAGGCCAATTTTCTGTCACAGTGCTTGTTCCTCCTTTCATTACATAGTCCTATTTTCTATCTTTAAATTATCTTATTACATATGGTTTTAAAATTGTAATGGTAGCATGTTTTGTTAGTTTATTAGTATTTATCTTTGTCTTAATTACTGTCATATATGCAGAAGTAATGAGATATACATAATAAATAACACAGAATAGACATTTGAACAAAAAACCATGTATTTTCTTTAGGATGACTGCTAATGGGAGGAATATTTAACAAAGAGGACAAAGAATAGTTAAATTCCTGAAAAACTGAAACTGAGTTTCAAGTGAGTGGAATGTGACCATATACTTACCTATTTCAAACCACTAGGTAATCCTTAACTATGTAAGAAAAATTACCAGACACTTTTCAAAGAAATTAAAGCTGTACAAGTCTGCACTTCATTACCGTTCTTTGTAACCTTGATTCACAATCATTTATGGAGTAAATAGTGTAAAACTATTAGTAAATAAGCACTGTTTATACTGTTTAAACAATATTTCTCAAACTTGCCTGGTTCTGTAATTACGTTGTAATTATTTTTTGTTGTTGACAGTATAATATGTAACATGTTCCATAGATGGACTTCTCCCTGCTGGTCTATTTTAAAATATTGATGTTTGGGGATATTCTATATGCTAATGAGTAGTTTGTTCTCATACATGTCTAGTCATAGAGAACCCTGTTAATTTTAGGACATTAGAGGAGAAAAGCTATCCTACATAAAAACCTTGCAACAGTATGATGGTGTCTATTTATAGAAGCATTTTTACTAAAATGTAAACTAATCTTAAAGAAAAATGTCTAAGGAATTATAAAGCTTTTAATAATACCTTAAAAATACTTGTAGCATTTCTTCACTTTATTGAAAGGCTATATGTTAATACTCTAATACTAATGAAGTATTTCATATTATTTTATATATTAGAATGTACAATATTTTTACATTATCAGCTTCCATTCTATTTATTGAAACACTGAGCTAATATTTTTTAAAGAAAATGGAGATAAACTAAGAAGGCAAAGATCAGAAGTGGTAGATTATTTTCATCATTGTGTCTGTTACATTGCCAATATTAAATTGATGTCTGTTATTGCCAATATTAAATTGACTCCTAAAACTTAAAAAACTTTTTAGAGTATGAATGACATTCCTTTGTTAAAGTCATTTTGTTAGTTCCTTTCTGCCATTTAGTAACACCAAACAGTGCTATCTCTATTAACCCAAAAACAGATCACTTCTTTAGGAAAAATTATTCAGGAGTTAATAATTGGACTTATCTCAGATGTTTGTTTACTCAGGTATTCCTTGTAGTCAGCTTACTTTAAAAGCTCTATGTATTTTATTTTAAACTGTGCTCCAGGGCAAAAGCAAAATTTCCTCCTTTGGGACACCTAAATTTTTTTTATCTGATCTTTGATTTTTTTTATTGAATGTTTTTTAATTGAATGTATAAATTTTTACTTCACAGACCTGAAATGTTGGGTATAAAGTCCCAAACTGAATTAGATGCCTAATTCATCCTTTCTTCATTTTTAAGTCCTCTCAAATACTAAGTTTTTTTTCTTCAAATCTTTTATACCAAAGCTCAAAGTTCTAGGCGTGTTCTTTTGCCAGAGTATGAATTGGAAAATGATTGAAAGAACAAATGAAAGAAAAATATACAAGTCCTTAGAGGCTTTTTGATCTATAAATATGTCACTGTTCCCCACATTCAACTAATTAGAGATTCATTTAACTTATCACATATCCATTAAAATCAGTTACTCCTAGGCAGTTAGAAGAATGGATTAGAATAGAAGAGAATATAAAAGCCTTAGAAATACACAGAAGAACATATGGAAATTTGGTGTAATAAAAAAGGTGGGAAATCCTTAGTTATATTCTAAGGACATAAAACTACAAGAAAACCTTGAACTTTTGTCAGTAATTTTATTGTTAGTAATAATGCTAGTATTGGGATTTTAAATTTTTTAAATGTTTATGTATAAAAGTAGATAAGCATGTTATTAGAATCTAGGATACTCAGTGTACTAGAAAGTTGCAAATATAAAATTAAAGAAATTAAGGGAAAAACTCTAATGTCAAATTTGAATTGGCACTATCAATATGAGCTTATCTTTTTTTTTTTTTAAGATTTTTATTTATTTATTTGAGAGAGAGAGAGCATGAGAGGGGAGAAAGTCAGAGGGAGAAGCAGACTCCCCATGGAGCTGGGAGGCCGATGTGGGACTCGATCCCGGGACTCCAGGATCAAGACCTGAGCGGAAGGCAGTCGCTTAACCAACTGAGCCACGCAGGCACCCTGAGCTTATATTTTAAAAATATATTTCCAGGGGCACCTGAGTGTCTCAGTGGGTTAAGCTTCTGCCTTCAGCTTAGGTCGTGATCTCAGGGTCCTGGGATCGAGCCCCACATCAGGCTCTCTGCTCAGCAGGGAGTCTGCTTCCCAGCCCCCACCTGCCTGTTTCTGCCTACTTGTGATCTCTCTCACTCTCTCTCTGTCAAATAAATAAAATCTTAAATAAATATATATATAGGTATATATATATACATACATACCTATATATATATATATTTCCTGTTCTGCTCATAGAGAAGGGCCAGAAGCAGGTCCATCCCAGAGGAGTATACCTAGTGCCCAGATCTTGCCTCTACCACTACCAAAAGAAAAAAAAAGGAACGAAAAAGAAAAGAAACAAATAATAACAAAACCCCATAAAATTCTTTTCTTTGGAGAAACAGCTGATTCCAGATGTGGAGAGGGAGAGTGTAAGATGAACCTGGGGTATTCTTGTGCTGAAAAGCTAGGACCAACCTAATAGTGTGCTAAAAAAGGCCCAGGACACCCACTGTCTAAATATGGGATAATTTGGAATTGAAAGGTACAATGACAATAAAATTGAAAGAGATAGTCAGTTAAATGTAATTGATTTAACAATGGGCAAACAAAAAATCCACGAGCCCTTTTTAATACCGAGATAGAGCTGTCCCCAAACTTATACGCTGGCATTGAAGATTATAATTAAACCAATTCCTTATTTGAAAATAGGTGTAAGAAGGGGAAAAATTAACTTTTAACCCTGTCTTTTCAGGTTGATGAGGGAAAACTGTTTACATTAGAGTATCATCTAATAAATGTTAATAGTATGATAGAGTGGGAAAAATCACCCTTTTTTAAGTACCATGCCCTATGAGTGGTACAGATCGGGTATTTTTATATCTCATGGATGATCTCCCTTGCTTTAGATCCCAATCCTGTGAGTGTTTTCTAGTGCTCTCCTAAGAGACAAAGCAGCTCTTCGAAGTTCTCAGCTTTAAGCAGAGGTCTCCATTTTCAGCCTCTCCACCTTTTGCAGTCTGGAGGACACAACATATGGATGAGTATCAAGACCTTTACAAGCCTCTTTGAAACATCAGCAGCCCCATAGGTTTGCCGTACCTGGTGATTTTCTGTTGAGATCCTTTTATGTCTTTTATTAAG
Source organism: Lontra canadensis (assembly GCF_010015895.1). Classification (NCBI taxonomy): domain Eukaryota; kingdom Metazoa; phylum Chordata; class Mammalia; order Carnivora; family Mustelidae; genus Lontra; species Lontra canadensis. The sequence goes on from NW_022631014.1 coordinate 6,073,301, forward strand.
CATTTCTATTCTTCTGTTTATTTGCCTGTGTTAACAGAAGTCCTTCTGACAAGACAGTACTTAGTCATACTTTACATGTGATGCCTGTGGTGATCAGTGAAGTAAGTGAAGCAAGTAGGTGTGAACAGTAGAAGTCTGGGTTTGGTGAAGACGAGAGTACAAACACTATCGAAATGCCACTATGTGGGGTGCCTGGGTGGCTCAGTCAGTTAAGCATCTGCCTTTGGTTCAGGTCATGATCCCAGGGTCACGATCCCTGCTCTGGAGAGGAGGCTGCTTCTTTCTCTTTCTCCTTGTGCTATCTCTCTCTCTCTCTATCAAATAAATAAAATCTTAAAAAACAAACAAACAAAAAAAGCCGCTATGTAACTCAGCCAGTTTTTGCTTAATAGAAACCCTGGTGTAATTTTTCCAGTTTCCTTGTTTTTTAAAAAGAAGTTAGATATGTACATCTTTGTGAGAAGTCCGATTTTTAACTTTTGACAACTCATAAAATTAAAAAAAAAAAAAAACCTTTACACTGATTAGAATATGATAGTCTGTGGGCCAGATCTGCCACATTTTATCTTTATAAACCAGCACTTGTATTCATATTTCCAGTGTCTGTCACAGGAGTTGAAATACAGTAAGGCAGAAAAAAAGTCATTGTGTTTTGATAAATTTTAAATTTTAAAACAATACATTGTGTTTTGTATCTGTCACTTCTTTACAAACTTAAAAAATATCAATTCTGATATTAGCTGCCTTTGTAGCTTTCTAACATATGTAAATATATAATTTTTGTTCTTTCATAAAAGTTATTTGAGAAGTGTTAAAGGGTCAAGTTTCAATGTGTAGAAGCTACCTTAGAAACCTTAGAAGCTGTAAGTTAGTCTCAAAATCATTGATTAGCACTGTTTGGATTTGATCCTTCACTTAACTAAGAACCCACATATTTCTCTGTCTTAAATATTACATGACAGCCAGTCTGGTAACCCTATTTAAAGAAGAAAATTAAGATCTTTTAGTATGAGTTCTTTAAAATATATACCTGGGTTCTAGAAACTGTCATAACAGTTTACTGAAGCCTAGGTTTTTGGCTGTAGGTAAGTGAGTGTTATGGTTGGACCAATCTAATATCCTAGTAATCTGATTGTACCATATGATATAATCAGGTAAGATCAATATGAGTTGTCACTGTTCACTAAGAGTAGATAGAACTGGGGGCGCCTAGCTGGCTCAGTCAGTAGAGCATGTGACTCCTGATCTTAGGGTTGTGAGTTCAAGCCCCACGTTGGGTATAGATATTACTTAAAAATCTTTAAAAAGAGAAAAAGTAAATAGAACTAAAAACAGTCCTAAGAGTAAATAAAAAGGACAGGGGCATCTGGGTGGCTCAGTCGGTTAAGTTTTCGACTCTTGGTATTGGCTCAGGTTGTGATTTCCGGGTCGTGAGATTGAGCCCTGTATTGGGTATAGAGCATGTTTGGTATTCTCTCTCTCTCTCTCCCTCTGCCTCTCCCCCTGCTAGAATAAATGAAAAGGACAGATATTGTTATGATTCCACTTATATGAGGTACCTGGAATAGGCAAATTCATAGAAACTAAAGTATAATAGAGGTTACCGGGGTAGATAGAGGGGAAGATGGGAAGTTAACTGCTTAATTAGTATAGTGTCTGTCTGGAGTGATGAAAAAGTTTTGAAAGTGAGGAAAAAGTTTTAGAAATAGATAGCAGTGGTGGGTATACAACATTGTGAATATATTTAATGATACTGAATTATATACTTAAAAATCATTAAGATGGTATATTTTATGTATGTTTCACCACAATAAAAAAAGTCATCCGTTATTCACAATAAAAAAAGCAAGCCTTTTGAGGAGACCATTGGCAAGATACCAAAACCAAGTACACCAAATGAGAGCAAAGTCACTGTGCGTCAGAGCCATATGACAGGGCTGTGCAGATTTAAATGCCCATCCTATATAGGAGGAGAGCTGAGCAGGAAGACTCACAAGAATATAGTCCAGAGCACACCTGCCCTGGCGGGTGAGGTCTCCACACTTGGTGTTTAAGAGTTCCACCTTGTTGAAGCTAGGTCACAGAAATCTGAATTCTTTCATTAATGAAGTGTTCACACTCTTACACATTTGGGTGTTTAGTTGATCCATTAAAATACACTTCTCTAAAGAAATTATAATCATTTCATTACAATTCTCTTCATAGAATTTTTGTTGTCTGAAATTTGTAGAAGTATTTAAATGATTTTCTCTAACTTTTCAGTGTTTGTTTTGGTATTTTCAACTGTTAGCGGTTCCTGATACTCAGTCTATGAGTTTCTACAAGATAGCTCTTATGAGAGTAGTCTCTCGTGCTCCTTGTATTTATTTTTAGAGAAGTAATTCTTATGAAAATGATTCAATATTATTTATTTGGTACAGAATTTGTTCACATGGATATATTTTTCTTTAGTTGACATTAGTTTTGTTGGCTTCGGGGCGGGGGTGGGATGTGTGATTTAGCAGACTTCCAACAAGATTATTTGTTTTAAAGCATGTCTTTTAAAAAAGACTTTCTGGTTTATCTCTGCAGGTATTTTTCTACTTTGAACAGCCTCCCCAATGAAAGGGTGTGTGAAACTTAGATTTACTGTCACTGTGGTTTTTCAGTTGTTATATACTAACAAATAACATCATTATGTGTGTGCTTTTGGCATTCACTCTTCGATCTAAATCACAATAATCTCATTTTAATAAATTGATAAGTAATGTAGTATATAAGTTTATACAAATATGTAGCAGTAGTGATATAGTAACTAAGACTTAATCAGATGCTTATTTATTGTTATTTATGGAATGCTATTTGCTTTACATACATAGGAAGCATTTAATCCTCACACTAACCCTATGTGGTATATATATTATCACCATTTGGCAGGATAGAGATCTAAGGTATTGGCATGGTTGCTTACTTACCCAGTCACAGCTATAAGTAGCTATCTTTATCACATTCCATAGGCAGGTTTCTTATCTTTTTTACTGTAAGTTAATTAGTAGGTAATTACTAGAAATCAACCTGAGTTGCCAGTTAAGTATTAGTTAAGTTGTTAATTATTTTAAAATCCTACTTCTGTAATAATAGTTTGAAATAAATTTAGAATGTATATGTAAATCATTTCAGGAATGTGGATACTCTGTTGCCTATGAATGAACATGTTAAGCACTCATCAGCAACAGGGATGATGCAAAAATTTAGAAATATGATCAATGTCCCCAGGAAGCTTAAAATCTAGTTAGCTGTTCCTAAACCCCTCTCCTTTTTAAAAATCTATGCCTCTCTTAGGCAACCAGCCAAACTGCCATGACTTCCTTAAATTAGAATTTCAAAATAAATTAAATTCTCTTATGTCTTACTATCTGATTCCATTTGGTTCCTGAGTTTGTAATGGTGAGGGATAACTCGTTATCCAAGTATTTTTTGTCCCTAAGTTTTGGGTAGTGAGTAGTAATGAAAGTTTTAATAGCAAAGGAAAACAGTCTCAAAAAGTTTGTTCATTTCCTGAGTCTGCATAGTGTGAGTTCAGGTAGGGATAGTGTGGATTGTGAGGAATATGTGTATCACATCTTAAAATAATAAAACAATAATAAATAGCATGAAGTGGTAGTGTAAGACATTTACTCCTCTATTATTGTTCTCTTGTATACCCTTTGAACATAAAGGAAGGTATTCAACAAGAATACCTGTTTCTCTCTAAAAATAATTATTACAGAAATTTAGTAACTAGGGACACCTGGATGGCTCAATCAGTTAAGCAGATGCCTTCGGCTCAGGTCATGATCCCAGGGTCCTGGGATCGAGTCCAACATCAGGCTCTCTGCTTAGCAGGAGCCTGCTTCTCCCTCTGCCTGCTCTGCCTACCACTCCCCCTGCTGTGCTCTCTCTCTCTGACAAATAAATAAAATCTTTAAAAAAAAGTTTAGTAACTAGATTTTGGCAGTATCTTAATGTTCTATTTGTGCTGGCTTACATTTATATATAAATAGGTAAAATAACTCAGCATATAGATACAGGTTGGGTATGTACAAATTTAAAGGAATTGATCCATAAAACAGTACAGTTGTTTAGAGTATGTAGTGGATTATGCTAAGACCAAGGATAGGGTGGAAAGTCTCTTTTTGAAGTAAACTTTAATATTGTGGCCTAATGATTAATATATAATATTCTGCTAAGAATAGAATCAATTCATTCAACAAATTGAGTACCTAATATGTGCCAGACTCCGTGTGACTCTATTTGCAGGGTGCCTGGCCATATGAAAATTAAAATTTAATGAAGTTTTCTACTATTCGAGAGGCATTATTTATGGTCCAGAAGCAGATGGCTTGAATTTGCATTCTGGCTCTTCCACTTACTAGCTGTTTGAACTTGGGTGAACTATTTATAACATCCTTATGCCTCAGTTCTCTCATGTAGTTAATAAAAGAGAGAAGGAGGAGGAAGAGAGAGTAGATTTCTAATAGCATCTATGTTATGGGATTTTATGAAGATTAAATAAATTGTATGAAGGACTTAGCACAGTGCCTAGTAGAATAAGGGTTACTTATTTTCATTATTTTAATGTGGAGACAGATGGTTAGAAAAAATCGTATATTGGAGGGATCTTGGCCTGGTCTGGGAGAGTCATGGATGACTTTCCCGGAGATGTGATTTGGTTCTGAGAAATAAAGGATGAGTAGTATTGACTGAGTGAATAGGGAGAGGAGTGGAGTAAGGAGTAAGGGTGTAATCAGTAAGTATGAATGAAGTCCAGAAAGAAGCATGGTCAGAGTGCCTTGAGGACAACTAAAAGCCAGAAGAACTATGTAAAGATGAGCCACAAGAGATGATAGGGGCCAAATTTTGTAGGGCCTTGGAAAACCTTGGAAGAATGATTTTAAGCAAAGAAGTGACATGATTGGATTTTCATCTTGCAAATATTACTCTGCATGTATTCAGCAAAAATATTTTAGAATGAGGAAGGGTAGATGTGAAAAGCATAATCAGAAGGCTATTAAAAATAAAAGATGATGGTAGCTTAGTGTAAGGTGGGAGATTTATAGAAGTGGATAGATCAAAGTATATTTAAAAGGTAAAATAATCAAGGCTTCATGTTTTATTGGATATGAAGGATGAGGGAGAGGAAATGTCAATGAGAACTCCCACAGTATTAGATAGAAGACAAATGCATTGCAGGCAAGTCAAGAGAGTAGAGGGAATGTTCTAAGAAGAGTTAGGGTATAGTAGAGTTTGCTCATAATAATGAAATTCTAGGGGCACCTGGGTGACTCATCAGTTAAGCGTCTTTCAGCTCAGGTGAGGATCCCAGGGTTCCAAGATCAGCCCCGCGTGGGACTCCCTGCTCAGTGGGGAGTCTTGCTTCTCCTTCTCTGGCTCCCCCTGCTTATGTTCTCTCTCTCTGTCAAATAAATAAATAAAATCTTTAAAAAAATAAAAAATGAAGAAGTTCTAGAGCAGTGATTCTCAAGGTTTGGTCCCTGGACCAGCAGCCACAGCATTACCTGGACACTTGTTAGAAATGTAAATTATCAGGTGCCACTCTAGACCTACTGAGTCAGGAGCCTTGGGTTGTGACATCTTTCAACCTGTGTTTTAACAGACCCTCAGTTGACTTTGATGCATGCTAAAGTTTGAGAACCACTGTCTGTAGAGGTAAAGTTGAGGAAGAGAGACAAATGAATGGTGTAGTCAGAGCCAAAACTTGATTAGTTTTGAGTTTTTATTGGTTTTGAGCAGGGGTCATTAGACTATAGCAATTATGCCAAATATGGCCCACTGCCTGTTTTTGTATAGCCCACAAAGTAAAAATGATTTTTACAACTTTTTAAGGTGTGAAAAAAAATCTAAAGAAGAATAATACTGACAAATGAAAATGACATTAAATTAAAATTTCAGTGTCCATAAATAAAATTTTATTGGAACACATTAATTTATACATTATCAGTGGCTGCTTTTGCACAATGGAAGAGTTGGGTATTTGTGACAGAAACCAGACAAAGCTAAAAATTCCTACTAGCTAGCCTTTTACAGAAAGATTTGCTGACCCCTGCCTTAGAACATTAAAATGTACTGTATTTGGTGGCTGATAAATGCACTATATTTGGTGACAGGGAAGAGCAATTTTGGGAGTTTAATACTCTAAGTAGACAGTGGCTTCTGAATCTAATAGAATCAGGTTGCTTGCTTTGGAGAGATGAGTGCGAACAACATAATCTAGGTTTTGGGCTGTATAGGAGCCTGCAATTGCAGAACTCACAGTTTTGCCTGAGGTAGTAACTTTCCTGGTGCTCTTTGTAATCATTTTTGGAGAAATAGTTTTATTAAAGTGATTCCATATTTATTTTGTACAGAAATATTATTTTGGTATTGAATGTACTGTACATAAAAATATTCTATATTGTCTTTTAAATCTGTAACTGATCTCTGAAATCCTCAAGCATGTTCACCATGATTATATGCCTTTATGGCTTGTTTAGAACTGTTTAAGAATCAGTTTTATCATGGACAAAAGTCAAATTTTGGAAATTTTTGCTTTTATTAATGGTGGATAAGTTCCTTGCAAACCATCCTTTTTGCTAAGAATAACTAGAAAAACTGGGCAAAACAAAATTGATTTGCAGGCTTTGGAGAACTAGTAAGTCAGTAAGCACTTGAGGGGCCAGAAACCCAGAGAACGGAAGTGCAGAGAGAGGAGCTCAACATTTGGTACTATTCCTTACCTTTGGTCATTTGCCTAATTCTCAGCAGAGCTAAGAATCTGAGCAGAGCTTCTTGAACTCTTCCGGGGCCAGAGGTTAAAAATTGGAATCCAGAGATTATCAAGAAGGAGTGGTCCAGACAAATACCCAAGGCTATCATTTGAGACCACAGGGTAGAATAGCACTTGGAAGGTCAATAGTCCAATCTCCAGTCAACCCAATCCTTTATTGGATTAAGGTAATCTGCCATAGAATTGCTTTGATCTTACTGTCATTCCACTGGACTCTTAATCAGGTAAAGCAGTTGAGCCCAGTAGTTAGGCCCTTGATTATCTAGGAATAATAACCAAATCCCTGCAAGGAAAGCCCTCCCACTTCTTTAACAACAGGAGAGGAGAGAAAGACCATTTATGTGAGTAAATCTGCTTCTTCTGGTGACATAAGGCTTAAGGGTGGACAATGTCTAAGAAAACTAAGACTGGTCAGGAGGGACTGCTGGTTTTTTGAGCACTGCCTTGATCCCTCACAACTTTTCCCTTAGGAACAAGCCAAACAATAGAAAATGGGGGGCCAGGCAGCAGCTAAATCTGGATCCTAGTGAGGTCGTTTCCTGAAAGCAACCATGTTCCCTTGAGGTAGAGTCCCAGTACCTAAGAATCCTCTGCTTTGGGGTGAAAGGTAAGAAGAGAGGCAATTATTGTCTGTTTTTCCCTTTTAGTTCTAGGATGGTAAAAGTGCTTGAATTGTTTAAAACATGCAAGTAGATTATGGAACATTAAAATCAGCTGTTTATAAATTCACCAGGCTATCCCAGAAGCATTTTACAATGGTAGTCACTATATATTAGGTAAATGGAAGTGAAATTAATTTCTCTGACTGAAATTCTGAGTTTAGTTATTCTTCTGGTTTGTTGTATCCTCACCCAGATTCTTTCCATAGTCCACATCTAGGGAGTAATACCACTCTTCTGTTTGTTTATTTTTAAGAGTGAACCCAAAATCTTCTTTAACTTCTAATGCCTAGAAGGAGATGGTCTAAGTTTTCTTTCTGTTAACTATATTCTGTGGTGATTAAAAATTAGAAAGGAGAATCTGGGTGTTAATGCTCTATTCTGTCTATCCACATGACTAGTAACATAGGCAGGTGTGTGAGAATTATTTCAGAACAAAGGGGAAAACTTTAATGTAAAATTTGGATAAATGTTTTCCATTTGATTATAGCTTCACTAAGTGCATAAACGAATGTAATGAAACCAAATTTCATGCAATGCAATTAAATCACCTTACCTACTACCATATTTATTATACAAATTGTATTGGTCAATTTGAAAGATTTTCTTGCACTGTTACTTTATGTATAATGTGTGTTTAAATTGATCATCACTTCTGTTTTTTGAGGAATAGTTCTTTTTGATTACTGTGCTTTTTAAAACTTTCCAGTGTATTTCCTGTGCTTAGTCACTTCACAAATAAGTATAATGGCTATAATTATAATAATTTCTTCTGGGATATGGCAAAACTTAATCTTTGCCTATGAATTTATAGACAAATATTTCTAGAAGGTAGAATATCTTAAGATTTGGTTTAAAACTTGAAATTTGAGCCAAAATCAAGCTTCTTGCCTTCACATTTTCAGGGATTTATAAAACATAAAAATCTCAATTAGACTTACTTATCCTGAGGTTCTGTGGCATAGTAGAATAGCAGAATTTAATGGAGAGAGTGTGGCTTTAGGAATCCAGGAGGTCCTTATACCTGAGTTAGGTATATAGATCTACTCCTAGATCTACTCTTTTCTATCTGTATGACCTCAGGAAAGTTACTTAACCTTTCTGTGCCCCAGTTTCTCTATATAATGAAGATAATAGTAACGTCTTCATAGAAGGAGTAAATAAGATAATACAACATGGAAGGTACTTTGAACAATGCTTGACACATAGTAAGCACTCAGTAAATGATAGTTATCAGTATTCCCAATAATAATTTAAAAATGCCATTTTTATTACTTCATCTGTGCTATAGGCAGGTATTTTACTGGAGATATGGTCACAGCCCAGTTTGGGTCGATGAGTGGGAGGTAGAATAGTAAGAAATATGGTGTGATACTTGCAACCAGTAGAGGTTTATGCAATGTGCTATGGCACTCATGTGAGAAGTGGTGTATTACCTCACTTCATCTACTGGCAGTTCTCCCGGGTATGATTGTTTCCACTTACAGACCCAGGGAAGGTAGTGATTAGAACCTGGGTCCTCAGACCTCCAAACTTGTTATATATGATCATGTTGTTGGATGATGAATGAATCCCAGGTAAAATAAATTGGTTTTGCATAGTTACAGGTATATAAAGCATTTTGTTATTGTTACCCTTTGTGGGAGAATGAACAAGAAATGGAAGACCTAGTTGTCATCAAGAAGTTTACACATATGGAATGGCTAAAAAGTAAAAGGCAGTGAAGACTCTATAGCAAGGTGGTGATTATATTAACTATTAATAAACTATTATTGGTAAATCTTTCTTTTTTAACTTTGAAAAATATACGAACAACATATTTAGAAAAGTGAGGACCCAGTAAATGTGTAGCATAATGAGTTACTATGAAGTAAATACCCATTAACTACCACCTAGGTGGAGAACTAGACCGCCACCAGATGCCCCAGAGACCCTCCACATTCCCTTTACCAGTCATAATCGCTTCTGTCTCCCCAAAGGCAACCACTGTCCTGACTCTTAGGATAGTCACTTCCTGGTTTTTCATCATAATTTTACCATCTTACTGTGCATTACTAAATACTATAGTTTCTATCTGTTTTTGAGCTATGTATGTGGAATCATACACCATATTTGGGTGTCTGGCTTCTTTCTTCAGCATTATTATTTTTTTTAAAGAATTTATTTATTTATTTGACAGAGATCACAAGTAGGCAGAGAGGCAGGCAGAGAGAGAGAGGAGGAAGCAGGTTCCCCGCTGATCAGAGAGCCCGATGTGGGGCTCGATCCCAGGATCCTGGTATCATGACCCAAGCCAAAGGCAGAGGCTTTAACCCACTGAGCCACCCAGGCGCCCCTCTTCAGCATTATTTTTAAGATTCATCCATGTTATATGGAGTTGTGGTTTGTTTTCTTCATGTTGTATTCTGTTTATAAATTTAACACTTTTTGTTTATCCATTCTACTGTTGCTGAATATTTCAATGTAATGGTTTCTTTAAGCTCATGATGATTGCATAAGATGTGTTTTTTCTTTTCCACTCTCAGAGTTTGTTACTTTCATTCATTTGGAGGATATGTTTATCACACATATGTATTCTCTTGTGTGGTGTGAAAAGTATTCAGCTCATTTCTTCATAATTCTGTCTAGAATGATAAATACTATACACTTTTCTCCTACATCGTCTTTTTAATATCAGGTTTTAAAGTATCATACAGCCATGTTATTAGATTATATTATTTAAATGGGCTTTGAAGAAACTTGCAAGGTAGGATTCCTCAGCATCATCTTGTTTTTCCAAAGAAGTCACCATTTTTTGGAATTCTGATCTCATTGTCTCGATCTTTCTGTTCTTCCCAGCTTTGAAAATGAATTTAAACAAGAACCTGAGTATTCAGGTCTTATAGTTTAATAGGTCTTATGTGATAACGTATCAAGTTGTGTACTTTAACTTATGCCACAATAAAGCTTTAAAAAGTAAAAAAGAAATTGCATAAAGCACTGGGTGGTGCATAAACAGTGAATTTTGGAACTGAAAAAAAATTAAATTAAAAAAAATAAATAAAAAAGTAAAAAAGAATTCAGATCGTCAGGGAGACATAATAATGACAATTTGGCATTAGAAAGTTTGAAGACAAATTTTACCTTTTCCCATGCATACCAGTGAAGAATTCATATAAGGATGTATGTTAAAGTGTTGTGTACTGACGTGAACATTTTGTCTCACCTCTATATTGATGTCAAAAGGATATTTCCCTATTTTTATTTTTATTTCTTTACCAGTAGGATAAGTCTCCTGAAAACTATTAGAAATGCTATCTTTCTGCTGGGAGATTTCAAGAAATTCTGAAGGTAGAGTGTTTTATAGCAGTGCCTTAACATGGGTGGTGCATCTTATTTCTTTAAAATAGTCTGAATTTAAATCTTGAAATCAAGCCCTAAAAACACAAACTTTATGTCAAATACTTTGTTAAATACTAGCATAATTATAAGAAAACTACTAGAATACAAACCTTTTCTTCTTAGATATAAATTAAGACTGTATATGATGAACTTGGAAATAAAATGAAAATGAAAATTTTAGCATGTAAAAACTAATTCAGTTATTTACAAAGCTCTGTGTACAGCTCAATTTTCTTCTGCGAAGGAGTACCTTTATATAATTAACTGTTCACTATTTACATTATAAAATACATTTATTTACATTTACATATTGCTAGTGTGAGAGTGGAAGAAAAAATATAGAGAGTTTCTGGACTCTTCCTCACTTTGCTGAAATAATTGCATCCTTATTTGTCACTTGAGAATTACACTCCTTACTTTGCTATATAGCAGGCTGCTTTTAATTACTCTCTTTTCTTGAACATTACAATACTTCAGAGCATGATAAAGGTAATACATCTCTATCTGAACTATTGCCATTCCATTGATAAAACACTGAAAGAAGTATAACTCATATATAAGTTCAATAAAAATGCTGTTGATAAAGTCTTTTGCAGCCCCACTAATACAGTTTTGCAGGGATTCTGAGCTTATATTTTGCAAAATAAAAAGATTTGTAAGAATATCCAAATTAGAGAATCATGTTCCTATTAGAAAAAAAAGGAACATTTTTCCTATTAGAAAAAATGTTCCTATTAAGAAAAAATCCTACAGATCAGAATTCTTTACTAATCTCTTTGTTTATTGAGCCATCTTCAGTCAACAGAAAACAGATAAAAAGGAACAAAGTGAGCCATTTAATTTATAGTTGAGGAAAAATAATAGTGGATAAATTCAGGTGTCCTGTGAATAGAAGCATATGACTAGCAGTTAACTCTCAAGATTCATCCTAAGATCTGCAAGTGGACAGAGAAGAGAATAAATAAACTTGCATATGTATACATATAGATATATATATATTCATATGTATACCTAAAACCCTGTTTACATGATTTCATGCCTTTTGGTAATGTAATTTAGCTACAGGAATTCATTTACTGTCCACTTGAATGGAAAACCAGGTCCTCCGTTGAATTATATAATCTTTAAAGCTCAAATTCATCTTTGTACAATCTTAAACCTCTGTCTTTCCCTCCTCTCAACCATTCTTCTTCTTTCTCCTTCCTTCCTTCTACTAGTACTAAGAACTAGTTCTGGGTGTTAGAGTTACAGCTACAAGTAAGCCTCTATTATCCAATTTATATTCTAGTATAGTGAGACAGACAGTAATCAAACAAATGAATAAAATTATTAGATATGAGTATATGCTCTGTACATAATTAAAAGGGGGGTTCTGCTGAAAAATGACTCCCACGTTCCCTTAGAATGGATGGTTACGGAGGACCTCTCGCAGGAGGTGATAATAAGCTGTGGCTTGGTTGCCTTGGAATCATCATGTTAATATCTCTGTGAAGAACTAGAGGAACTAGTGCAAAGAATCTCAGACAGGAATCAGCTTTGCTTATCAGGTAACAGGAAACCAGATAGCTGGGATGTGGTCAAAAGAATGGTATAAGATGAGCCCAGGAAAGGAAGCAGGGAATTATTGGATCATGAAATGCTTTTTAGGGTAGGTAAGAAGTAGAGATGAATGTAAAGCATGGGATACCTGGGTGGCTCAGTTGGTTAAGCGACTGCCTTTGGCTCAGGTCATGATCCCAGAATCCTAGGACTGAGTCCCACATTGGGCTCCCAACTCAGAAGGGAGTCTGCTTCTCCGACTCTGACCCTCCTCTCCAGCTCGTACTCACTCTCTCTCTATCTTTAAAAAAAAAAAAAGGCATAAAAATAAAGAATAATAATAGTAGAATTGTTTATTGACTCACTATATACCAAATGCTGTGCTAAGTATATTACCATGTTATCCAATTTAATTCTCATAATCATATGAAGTAAATACTGTCATCTTCACTTCTCAGGTGAGAAAACAGGCTCAGAGAGAATCCATATGGTTAATATCACACATCTATAAAGTGGGGGGAAATTAAGATTATGGCTGTGGTCTAATGGACTCCAAAACCTATATTTTCAACTACAATACTGTAAGGAAACTGTATTCTTCTTAACTTTTCCCTTTAGTCCCCTATATCCCTCAAAACAATTTCTTCTTCAGTTATACTCGTACTAGGAAATAGCCAGAGAAACCCAGTATTTTGGAACTGCCTTCCAATTTTATTTTCATTTTTATTATAGTTTTCTCATTTCTCATTCTAGGTCCCTTACTTGATAACTTAATTGCATTGTCTTTGTTTTCAAACTATATAAACTGAAAATAAGACTAGGGTATTATAAAATCACTTCCAAGTAATGTCAAGAATGATCCTACTTGATAATTACTAGTACTTTGGAGTAAGTTTGCCAAAAGAAGAACACCAACAATTTGCTAAAAAGCCATTTTGACTCTGGGTTCCTGGGTGGCTCAGTTGTTGGGCATCTGCCTTCAGCTCAGGTAATGATCCCAGGGTCCTGGGATGGAGCCCCACATTGGGCTCCCTGCTCAGCGGGAGGTCTGCTTCTCCCTCTCCCACTCCTCTGCTTGTGTACTCTCTCTCGCTGTCTCACTCTCTGTCAAATAAATAAGTAAAATCTTTAAAAAAAAATTTTTTTTTTCACTAGAATGGTTTTCAAATTTTCTAGTTTCACTAAGAATGCTGGATACTCCATAAAAAAAAAAGGAAGCATAAGTATCAGGATTGATAAGGTTTAGAAAATGTTTTAAGAACTTCAGTCCAGTAGCTGATATTTTGTATTTCAAAAATACATTAGCATTTTAGCCACAATACCCTGAAGATTTTCAACCATCTTTAGTTTGGATATTCATTATAGGCAACATAGTTGACCTTTCATTAGATACAGATCAGAAAAAAATTATTTTATTTGACATTTGTCTCTCCATCTATAGTTATGATGTCATTAGTATTATAATATATGAAATAAAGGAAATATTTAGTTTTTTTAAATGAGCTTTTAAATGGGAATATATTAGCAGTAGCACAGAGGCTCATTTTGGCTTCAGTAACTTTCCAAGAGGTTTGTCTTATCCACCCAAAATCCTTTGTTGAAGAGTCAAGATGAACCTATGGCCTTATTCTGGTGCTTATTTGGACACCAGACCATAGATGTGATTGAGCCTCAGCCAGAGTACAACCATAGCCCAGCCACACTTGGCATACCTCAAGCCTGATGGGTAAAGCAGCCTCGGGTACGATTGGATGTTTCTTTTGGAAGGCAAATGGCAGTGGCAGGCTGATTTGCTGGGAGGTATTGGACCTTACTATGTAAATGGTTTATACTCACTCAGAATCAAATTAACAAAAAATTGTTTCATAAAATTAGACAAAGGAAAAAAGCTTAATGAAACTAAAATGAATTTAACTTCTGGAACAAATGTAATTATTTTTACATAGTTATCACTTAACTTGCACTTTGCAGTACTTGATCTAAATGTTCAGAGAAATAGCCATAGGCAAGATTTTATGGCTATTGCAGTGACTATGAAAAGCAGATGTGAAAATTGCACATCTCTCAAACGTCTTCAGTTTTACAATTTTGGGATCTAGTAAAATTTGTCTTGTGCCTTTAATTGCTAAGGCCTTATTTTTAAGTCTAACCTTGTATTTTGTTCAATTGTTTAAAAATTGTTGATATCAAATGGTAAAACACTGTATTGAAAAGTTCTTTGTTGGTTCTGATTACAAAAATTTGGCTTTCCGTGGAAAAGCACCGCAGCTACAACAGAACTCTGTCATCAGCATATTAAATTCTCAGGGTGATTATATGTGATAAATGCTATAGTAGGATACTAGTGACTTTAAAAGTAAACAAGGAGAACAGACAAAAAGCATTTTCTACTTCTAGCCAATAGGAAGAATCACCTATCAGTAACCAGAAAAGTGGAGCATTGCTACCTCTGTCATTATTGCTTCTCTGCGTATCTCTTTCTTCCTGCCTTCTCTTATTGCTATCCCATTTTCTCTGAAGTCATGACTAAGAGCTGGATGCAACGTACTAATGACTGTATTCAGAAACAGAACGCCCTGCCTCTAATCTCGATTCCATTCCTTTAACATCATTTTCTGAAAGAATGGATTACACACACGCGCGCGCACACATGTACGTACTCAATACTTAGCTTATTTGTAAACTCAGTAGTAATGAAATTCTGCATGTTGGTGTAATATATGACAAAGATCTATATTGGTATTTATCAAACATTGACTTTTATATTACTGCAATAGAATTTGATGCCAGTATTCTGAACTATTCTTCCTGCTTCCTGCTTCCCGCTTAACTCTGCAACATGACATCCATTCATCAAAAATAAATGCCCAAATCAATGGAGTGATTCTGTAACAGGTTGTAATTACCTTGGACTTATTACCCATAACCCATGGACTCTTATCATCATTCTTTATCAGATAACACAATTGTTCCTACCTTAGCAGAAATTGAGCTGTGAGTCCATTTTTCTTGTTATTTGAAGAATAGATCACTTGAGTGACGATTAGAAATATAGCATTTGAAATTGAACAAGTAATGGATTAAGACTTTCTACTGGTTTTCTTTTTTAATTCTGTTTTATGAGTTTGTTTATAGCAGTCCCAAGTATCTTGTTTTCCGTAGACTTGTGTTGAAACTGGCATTTTTTTACAATTTAAAAAGCATGATTTTTACACTTCATGTTTAAGATAATTGCCAACTCAAGCATTCAGATATTTGCCAAGCCTAATATGTCTGTTTGTGCTCAGTACTCCTATGGCAACAGGCAGAGATAATTTGTCTATAAATTTCCATCAGTTTCTGCACTGTCAAATTATATTATGCAGTTGTGGATATATTGAATACAGGAGAATCTGTGATATGAGTAGTTTACCATAGCCTCTTTCCCGCTATTCTGTTTATTTCAGTCACTTTGTTAGTATTATGAAATTGGCTTGTATATTTTTGAGTCAGGTGTGTAGGTGCTTTTCTGATGTTGAAATAAAGTGTGGACAAAGGTGGCACTTAATTGGCAATTGATGTTGCTATAATCAGTGCATTTTTGAGAAATATATTACAGCAACAGTTTCCTATACAATATTTTTGGGTTTGCTTTCATTTAAAAATTTTATAAATGGGAAATCACATGTGACAGTGTAACATGCTAGACAAAGTTAGGTTTGAATTCCAAATCTGTCTTTTTGCTTTGTAAACTTGGGCAACACATCTAACCCGTTGAGCCTTTGTATTCTTATTTAAGAATGTGAATGATATATCTTCCTCAGTTAATTATAAGAAAGAAATGAGGTCATGTAAAACATCTAACACAGTGTCCAATGCCTTTCTTTAGTCCTGAATCCCAGAGCTCCTTAATGTCAGAGTCATTACCTGAAAAGTCAGGTCTTTTGACACACAGAAAGGATTTTCAGCCACTGCACATTGTGTGGTTTTAGTGGTCAATAGGAAGTCTGGGTACTGGCAAATAGTTATGCAGAGTTATGACTTCTTCAGGTAATTTTTTCCCCATAAAACTCTCTTAAGGATTTTTCTCAAGAATTTTAAAAAGTCAATAAGAGTTAAAAAAACTAGTGAGGTTGATAGATGTCCAGGCTTTCAACTGGGTGACTGATGACAATGGGGTCATCCAGTGACCTGGGGAGCAGCACAGAAGGAAGAAAAGCAGGTCTGAGTGACTTAGTTGTGTTCATTTTAGGGCATTCATAAATTTGTGTAATTTGCTCTTTGGAGATACCCTTTTTATCCCCAGTGCAGGTCCAAATCAAAAGAACAGAAATTCCTTGCCAGTGCTGTCTCGATGTCAGTCACTCAAAAGAGTTGACATTTCTATTGTTTTCCATAACTAGGGGCCAACTTAAAATCTCAGCCTTTTTTTTTTTTTTAAGATTTTTATTTATTTATTTGACAGAGAGAAGATCACAGGTAGAGGGAGCAGCAGGCAGAGAGAGAGGGGGAAACAGATTCCCTGCTGAGGAGAGAGCCTGAGGTGGGGCTCGATCCCAGGACCCTGAGATTATGACCTGAGCTGAAGGCAGAGGTTTAACCCACTGAGCCACCCAGGTGTCCAGGATCTCAGCCTCTTTTAATGACACTAATTCACTATAAAGACCATCTTGGAAGAATCTAAATATATGTTTGTTTTAAAAAATGAATAAAGACAATAACTTGAGTATAAATCTGGACCACTTAGAAGTACTGGTTTTATGTTGATTGCCTGGAAGGTAGAACCAAAAGTAAAAGTAAAAGTGTGTCAAAAAACAGACTTAAAGAACTCATTTAGTAATTAAGTAGGAGTTTTTAATATTGTTATGCCTCCAGTTGGAACTCAGAGTAACAAAGCATAATAAAACTCAAATAAATAAATCTGATGATTTATGGGTTGCTAGATAAAAATTTTAGTTAAAGAGGAGATTGAAACTAACATTTAAAATGAGTTTTCTAAAAATTATCTATGGGGTTATCCCTGCGAACTCTGTCTTCTGTGACTATGATAATTGAATTGACTGTAAGAAAGATGGAATGAGGAAACAATTCTCCTGCCAACTTAAAGAAAATTTGTATGCCCAGAGGCATGCATGTCCAGCCTTATTGGAGAAAGTGCTTTAAAATTCAGCCAGCAGTACTTGAGACTTGCCTGATGATGAATTGCCTGCTAAACTGTGCCACAGAGTATTCAATTTAATTCACTTATCTCTCTTGGCATAGCTTCTTTATAAAGTCATGGCCCCTCACAAGGGGGAGAAAGGTCATCAGGAAAGCCCATTCCAAATCTTAAAGTGACCGTACTTACTGATATGTTGAATTCATGGCTATTTTTTCCCCAAATTCTCCTCTTTTGGAGACTTTTTTTTCTTCAGGTTCACATGCTTAAGATATTTTCCAAAGGAAGTCATCAAGGTGGTGTATTCTCCCCCCGAACCCCACCCCCTCCCTGCCCCGACCCCTCTAGGGAACCCTGGCTTTCAGACTGGCCCGAAAAAGAAGACCACTATGCAAGTGGGCATCAAATTTCATACCGTCCTCCATTATCCACTCCTTTTCTTAACCCCAAGAACCCTTATCCAAAACTTACCTGTCACATTTTTCTGTTTTTCTTTTGGGAAGAAGTTAGTGAGATCTGGACAACCTGTTATAATGGAAACAGCCCTAGTTGTGGCAGCTATGTGTCTGTTTCCTGATTCTGTGACTACATCTAGGATCCCAGTGACCACAGATATAAAATTATGTCTTGACATCTTGATGTCTTGATTAGCTGGAGAGTTATTTTTGAAAAATCTAAACTTTTAATTGTAAAAATGTCCAAACATACACAAATGTAGAGAATTAAACCCCCATACACCTAATAGTTTTTACTGCTACTACCATTTGCCATATTATTTCATCTGTCTTCTGCACTCCCCTTTCTACCTTTTGTGCGGTTTTGTGTGTGTGTGTGTGTGTGTGTAGAGTATTTTAAAGAAAATCCCAGTCTTTGTGCCTTTTTTTTTCTAAAATGGTCACATCTCACATACAACCTAAAAATTTTAAGTCTTTGACCTATTCTGCCTTTCGCCTCACTTAGAAATAATTACCAAGACCAGAGAAACACTTAAAATCCTGTTTTCCAAAGGTTTCTGATTCTATAGTAGTCATATTCCAGCATTTCTTAATTTGAAGTTTATAAAACCCCTGGTGGGTATGGGAAACCTTTTGATGTTAATGCAGATATTTGCATGTATGTGTATTTGCGCTTTTTAAAAAAAGAAGATTTTAGGGGTGCCTGGGTGGCTCAGTTGTTAATCATCTGCTTTTGGCTTTGGTCAACATCCCAGGGTCCTGGGATCCCACATCGGGCTCCCTGCTCGGTGGGAATTCTGCTTCTCCCTCTCCTATTCCCCCTGCTTGTGTTCCCTCTCCCGCTGTGTCTCTCTCTGTCAAATAAATAAATAAAATCTTTAAAAGATTAAAAATTTTGGGGCTCCTGGGTGGCTCAGTGGGTTAAGCCTCTACCTTCGGCTCATGTCATGATCTCAGGGTCCTGGAATCGAGCCCCGCATCGGGCTCTCTGCTCAGCGGGGAGCCTGCTCCCCGCCACCCCCCCCCCACCGCTTGCTGCTCTGCCTACTTGTGATCTCTATCTCTCTGTCAAATAAATAAATAAAATCTTTTTTAAAATTTTAACAAAAAGTTTTTAAGAGATTTTAGTTATTCATTGGAGAGAGAGCGAGCAGTGGAGGGGGAGAAGCTGGGGGAGGAGAAGATGGAGAGAAAGACTCTCCATCAGACTCCTGCTGAGTGAGGAGCCCAACCCAGGTCTTGATGCCAGGACCCTGTGATCATGACCTGAGCTGAAATTAAGAGTTGGAAGCTTAACCAGCAGCACCACCCGGCGCCCCCATGCTTTTTTTGGATGAGAGGGTTGAGTGATACCATTTTATTAAAGTTTTTAAAAGAGTCCCTGGCTCAGAGATTCTGAGCCTGGGTAAAAAGTGTGTATATAGGGTCTTTACCCGATTCTGGGTCATGCAAAAATTGAAGTACTATACATAGAAGGTTATATAATCTCAATAATCTATAAAAATACTTAGTACATCATGATAGTGTCTTTGTAGCATAACAATGAGCTAAGTTCTGCTTATAATTCTGTATTTAGTGAGGCAAGGCCATTTAGAAACAAACTATAAATGCTGTAGACACATTTTTGGAAAAGGATTATTTAAAGCTAGATATGATAGGGGCACCTCAGTGGCTTATTTTATTAAGTGTCTGCCTTCAGCTCACATCATGATCTCAGGGTCCTGAAATCCATCCTGCTCAGCAGAGAGCCTGCTTCTCCCTCTCCCCTATTTGTACTCTCTCATATTCTCTCTCTCAAATTACTAAATAAAATATTTTTAAAAATAAATTTTTTTAAATATTTTATTTATTTATTCAACACAGATATCACAAGTAGGCAGAGAGGCAGGCAGAGAGAGAAAGGGGGAAGCAGGCTCCCCGGTGAGCAGAGAGCCCGATGTGGGGCTCGATCCCAGGAACCTGGGATCATGACCTGAGCTGAAGGCAGAGGCCCGACCCACTGAGCCACCCAGGTGCCCCCAAAAATAAAATTTTTAAAAAGGGAAAAGGATTATTTAAAGCTAGATATGATAGAGGTGCCTGGGTGGTGCTGTTGGTTGAGCATCTGACTCTTGATCTCAGAGTCCTGAGATCAAGCTCTCTGTTGGGCTCAGCACTGGAGTGCAGAGTCTGCTTTAGTTTCTCTTTTCCCCTCCGCCAACCCCCGCCCCCCCTCCCGTGCACTTGCGTGCTCGCTCTCTCTCTATTTGAAATGAATAAATAAATCTTAAAAAAAAAAACTATAGCTAGATATGATAAATATTTGTGGCCTCAAGATCAATTTATCAGTCTCTTACCCTGTCTGTAAAGAAATAAAGCTTTCTCTTTTTTGTCCTAATAAAGTGTTTTCAAAGGAAGGCCCTTTCAGATCAGCTTGGGTTAGATACTTTGTCAAAAACTGGATATAATTTATCTGGAAAATCATTAAAGCTGGGTCATACTGGACATCAAATCTTTAAATTAAAACACATGCTGCTACTTTGCTCCTGCCGCAGTTTTTCCCCACCGAGTTAGATGTAAGTTTAAAACTGGTAAGTGTGCCAACCCTGGGTAAGGCTTTAGATCTGTTGAAGTGTATGACTCTGTTGGCTGGCTCTTCTAGGTCATAAATCTTTATAGTAAGTCATACAGGCCCGGAATTAGAAATGAACTTTTTCAAATTTAACACCAGAGTTGGAAATTGGGAGCAGAGTTTTGATGGCAATGAAAGCTGCTCACTGGAGCAGCACCCAGCTGGACCTTGTGGCCTGTATCTACCAGTCACAGTTCACAAAAACTACCAGTTTGGCCAGTACTATAATTTCATTTTCTTTTCCTTCAGGAGTATACGTGTTACTTAAAGTATGCTTGTCAGTTTCTGTTCTTTTGCTTTACCTGGATGTAATATCAAACATGAGTAATACATAAGGTTGTATTAGCCCTTGATGAATTTCCCTTGGGGATTATAAATAATGCTGCCAGAAATCAGCAGTGATTTTGTCTGACTCAGAGAACAGGCCCTTATGTTTGGAGTAATGCTTCATTTGTACTTTTGTAGGAAGTTATTAGATCTGAGTAGCCACAGTACCCAAAGCAGATTAATGATTATTACACCATAATGAGTGTGGTTCCATCATACTTCATAATTAAAGAGGATAATTCTGATGGTATATTTGTTGGGCTATACTTCTAGCGGTTGGCTTTATTTTCTCAGGAGTAATGGGAAGGGGTTGGTGCTATGCTCTTGCTTCTCTTTCAGCCATGTGAGAACTAGTGTAGGTAGATGACTGTGAAAGCATCAGGCTAATATGTGTCTAGGGTTGGATGTGTCATCTTTAAACATCCAGTATAACATCAGTAAACCAGAAAAAGCAGCACAGAAAAGAGTTCCATAGATGGCTATTAGAAAATAGGTACTGGGTTGCAGATTGAGAGATTTCTATGGCTGTGATAGAATGCAAAACCAAAATCCGTGTGGTTTACAAAACAATCAAATGCTAATAGAATATAGATAGGACACAAGTGCTCTTGGGTAGAATTTTCTAGAAGTAGTCTTAGGCTATTCCCTGATTAACCTGCCGTTATGTGGGAAGAAGATGAAAAGAAAACATGTACTTAATCCTTCTGGTGAAATCTGTTCCTCACATACCTTTTCACTAACTATATAAGGCAACTGAGAAAATGGATCCTGGAAAACTATTTATTTTGCAGTCTTGCTACTATAGCTAATGTGTGTTCCTCTTTAAAAGTCTGTATTAATTTACTAGGACTGCTGTAAGTTACCACAAGTTTGGTGGCTTAAAACAAAAGAAATTTATTCTCTCATGGCTCCAGAGACTAGTCTGAAATCAAGTGTCAGCAGGGTTGTGCTTCTTCTCAAGGCTCTAGGGAAGAATCCTTTCTTGCCTCTTCCTAGCTTCTGGAAGCTCCCAGCAATCCTAGGAGTTCCTTGGTTTGTAGTTACATCCCTCCAGTCTCTGCTTCCATTGTCACATAATAGCCTTCTTCGCTGTGTGTGCATGTGTCTCTATGTCTCTGTATCCCAATCTCTCCTTTCTTTTGTAGAGGCACCAGTCATTGGATGTAGGGTCCACTCTAATATTACAGTATCTTAACTTAAATACATCTCCAGAGACCCTATTTTAAAACAAGATCGCATTCACAAATTTGAGGTTTAGAACTTGAACATATCTTTTTGAAGGAGATAGTATAACCCAGTACAGAGGTCATGGTCGGGGGTAAGCAGTAGTTTTCAGTATAGATTCAGAGTTATGGTTTTATTTCTTCTTGGTTTTATTATAAAATTGGTAATTGCAGAATTTAAAAGTGAGTATCAATTCTCTAACACAAAAGGGAAGTTGTATAAAGGGAGATAATTCCAAGTTGTGTAGAATGTTTTGTTAAAATATTTTTGGTGTTTCTCTCTGTAGCATTTAAACAGTTTTAACCTTTATGATATGGTTTCTTTTTTATTTTTAAAAATTGAAGTATAATTAACATACAATGTTATATTAGTTTCAAGTGTACAACATATTGATTTGATAATTCTATTATTTATTGCTCACCATGTGTAATCACCGTGTATCATCATAAGTTATTAGAGTATTCTTGACTGTATTCTCTATGATGTACTTTTCATCTCCATAACTAATTTATTTCATAACTGGTAGTTTGTATCTTTTAATCCCCTTTTTCTATTTTGGCCCCCCTTCACACACACACGTGCACGCGCGCGCACACACACACACACACACATCCCTCTTCCCCCTGGCAACCACCAATTTGTTCTCTGTACTGATGAGTCTATTTTGTTTTTTTAATTTGATTGGTGGTTTGTTTTTTAAAGTCCACACATAAGTGAAATCATATGGTATTTGTCTTTCTCTGCCTGACTTTTTCCACTTAGCATAATACCCTCTAGATCCATCCGTGTGCTTGCAGATTGCAAGATCTCATTCTTTTTTATGGCTAAGTAATATTCCTCTCTGTGTGTGTGTGTGTGTGTGTGTGTGTGTGTGTGATCTCTGTTCATTCATCTATCGATGGACACTTAGCTTTCTTCTGTATTTTGGCTAGTGTAAATAATGCTGCGGTAAACATAGGATGCATATATCTTTTCAAATTAGTATTTTCATTTTGAGGGGGTAAATATTCACAGTGGAATTACAGGATCATATGGTATTTCTGTTTTTTATTTTTTGAGGAATCTCTGTACTGTTTTCTACAGTGGTTGCACCAATTTACATTCCCACTAACAGGGCACAAGTGTTTCCTCTTTTCTTTTCCTTTCCTTTGCTTTCCTTTCCCTCCCTCCCTTCCTTTCTTCCTTCCTTCCTTCCTTTCTTTCTCCTTTTTAAAAAGATTTTATTTATTAGAGAGAGGGAGAGGAGGGATTGAAAGCACAAGCAGGGGAACAGCAGGCAGAGGGAGAAGTAGGAGCCAGACACAGGACTTCACCCCAGGACTCTGGGATCGTGACCTGAGTCAAAGGCAACATTTAACCAACTGAGCCACCCGGGTGTCCCTCCTTTTTTGTACATAACAATACTTTCTTGATTTTTTCCTTTCCTTTTCATTATTTTTCATTGCTCACATATTTGATATATATATCTGGAAATACTTGTCAAGAGAGTAAAGATAGGGTGGAAGATAACTGGCTGTCAGCCTTATTGTTTAGCATACTCATAAAAGTAATGAGGCATGTATGTTATGAATGTTCTGATAAACTTTGTAGTTTATTATGAGGACTAGGGCTGAAGAATACTATTAATTACATAGTACTTCAGTTTTTATTTTTACTAATTTTACTCTGCAAAGTAAGTTAGAATATGTATTATCTGCTCTTACAAGATGAAAAAACTGAAGTATTATAGAGAAAATATGAATCCTGTCCAGTGTACCAAGTGGAAATATGTGTAGATAACCTAAAAGCAGAAAATATCAAATGTTCCCTATTCTCGAGGCATTTATATCTAGTGTGGGTTATAGTCATGTAACAAGCAATTATGTCTAATGTAATGTAGATGTCTATATATTTGGTAGCAAATAAGTGGGTTTTGATTTAAAAAAAAAAAGGAATGAAAATTTTTGAAGAAAAACAGAATGAACAAAAACCACCCCCTTTTTGTCTCTTCCCTCTTTCCCCTGGAACTGGCATACAGTTTCTAAATTTTAAAAGAAATTAAAGAGAGGTGGTCACTGCAGAATAATGTGCTCTGAAGGATCAGGTACAGATATTTCATGCCACAGAACAAAAATACGGTAAAGGAGAAGCAGTGTCCGTTCAAAGCCTAGGGAAACCCAAGAATCAGGTAGCAAACTGATTTGAGTTAAGACCTTGGGAGGAGCTTTCTCTGTTTCTGAACTACACATGGCAGTCAAGGGCAACAAAGTCCAGAAGCCGTTAGGCTCACGAGGAAGAATTGCCTGGTGCTGGGAGGATTGAATCATGTGGGGGTCCAGAAGCCTCTGTTCCAGATGTCCCCCAATCTACTAGTCTTTGTTCCTCAGCCTTGCAGAGCAAGGCAAACGTTTTCTTTTACTGTGGCCATTTGGCTCTTGCCTAGTGATGAGGAAAGTGAAGGTCCACTCAGAGATTTCAGGATCATTCTGGGCCTCACCAGCATGTCTGTTGGTTGTCAAGCGTCTCCCAAGAGGGCTGGAAGGAAAAGGGGATTGAAGTCACATTTATTATTTGCTAAATTAAACTTTCTAATTATTCGATATTGCAAGTTAGAAGTATTCTGGTAATTTCTTCTATAATACTGTCTCAAGAGTATGATAAAAATGTCCTAGCTTTCTACTTAATAGCTGTAACATATTAGGCAAGTTACTTAATTTTTTTTTATTTCATTTCCTTCAACTAGAAGACCAAGATTGACAGTGTGAAGATGAAGTACTTAGTGCAATGCATGCTACCTTTTAAAGAACCAGTGAATGTTTCATCTGTTTATGAAAATTCCTAATACAACTTTGTTAAAGATGCATTATTAAAATTAATAATACTAATTGGAATAAAAGTGAAATCACAATTGCTTGTCTGCAGTGTGTACATATGTGTAGAAAGGAGTAAAGTTAATTATCTAAGTGATCATAAATTAGGTGCTATAATAATTAAATTTGTTGCATAAACAGCACATTCAGATGACAGTATGGATCCCATATGTAGCCATCATGTGTTCAAAGGAGTGGCAAGCCCCCTAGAGATAATTAATTATCAATTATTATGATCACATATTTAATTAAACAGAATAACTTCTAATGCATGTAAATGTTGGTCTTAGTTGATTAAATGCATTATATTTTTTTATAATTTAAATTTTCACTATTGTAAAATTTATTTGCTGTGTTTTTAAGGGAGAAATTATTATTCATGTTAAAAATCCTTTTGCCTTATAAAGGAGCTTATTTGTACACTAGATCATTTTGGAAGCATGTGGATTACATTTAGTAGTAGTGGCAGCCCAAGCCTCAGTAAGTTTCAGAGAGACTTCAGAGGTGCTCTTGGCTACTGTTTCTTACTAGACATTTTTTAAAAGCTTAAACTGTAACCACTCTTTGTGAAGTTAGAAGTGGTGTATTAGTAGCATGCCTACTGGTTCTTAGAACAGTAAGTTCAAACAAGAAGATTGCAATGTCAGTTCCTCAAGATGTTTGGAAACTGGAACTCAGTAAGTTAAATTTGGACACCTGACTTTTGCGACCATAGTTAAGAGTTCAGAGACAACTCTTCTTTCCTCCTCCTCTCATTTGAGTAGAATTACACATGATACTTTAATGCAGTGGTTCTTAAGGTCTCAGGACCCAACATCACATCATCTGAGAACTTCTTAGAAATACAGATCCTCTGATCCTACTCCATACTTACAGAAGCAGAAACTCTGGGCTGGGATCTCAGAAACCTGCGTTTTAACAAGCCTTCCAGGTAATTCTGATGCAGATAAAGTTTGAATATCATTACTTTTTATCAGGTTGGCTCTTAGCCAATTTGATGGAAATTTTAAGGAAAAACTGATAAAGTATAGAGAAGCTATTACATTATAGATAAAGGAACCAAGATGCTTTTTGAAAAGTTAATTTAAACTTCAGCATATCATGTGGTTAACATTAATCAGGTAAACTTTTTCTTCAGCTTTGTAACAGAAACAGATGATAAATGTTTCAAGCCATTAATATGAAATTTATGTTATATTCATTTCTGTAGTAGTATAGCTAATATCACTTTGGCCTTATTGTTTCCTAATGATATTTTAACTATAAACTTCCAGGAAAGAGAATGAAAGTATCAAACTTCAAAGTTCAGTTATAGGCATTAAGATCAGTCCAGCCTTAATCATTCGGTACTTCTTTCTGCCTTGCCTCCTGAAGACTCAGTCAGTCTAAACTACTTTATTTCCCTCAACTTCTAATGCTCCTTCTTCACCTTTTGGTGCAAAAGAGTCCATTACCTCTGCCTAGAAATACTCTTCCCCCAACGCTCCCCCTTGACCTGCTCAGTCTTTAGGTTTTAAGCCTAGATATTTCTTGAAGTAAACTTCTCTTACCTTCTTTGTATTTCCACAAATCCTGTGCATACAACTAGAGAGTAATTGCTTGTGAATTGCTCTGTATCCCCTAGCGTACACTGCTCTGTAAAGTCAGATTTTCTCCAAATACTGGGACAGTGCCTGGTACACATCAGCATTCAATACATACCTGATGCATCAAACAAATAGTCATTCCATTAGATAACTAGCAACTAAGCATTCAAGAAAGCAGTATGGATATTTGAGTGTTGGTGTATATAACCTGTTATTACCATGTATTTTATGTATTTTGATTTTTACCTTTTCTTCTTTTTTATGTTTGAAAGTAAAATCCTTTGTAACTCATTATCCCTCTTCCTCAGGAACTCTTCTAACATGTGCCTCATTCCATTCATCCATGTTTTGAAAGAGAATAAACAGGACCCAGAATGGTGCTTTATCTCAGTGTACAATCAGCATGTGAAATTCCATTTTAATAACATTGTCACAGTATGAAAGAACCTTTTAAATCTGAGTCTTGCTATTAGGAATTTTGTTATGAACCTTGGAGAAAACCATACTGGTCTATTCCTTTTGGTTTTCAGGGGAGATCCCACTGGCTGGAGACACTCATTGTACCTGACCCCATTTCCAGTGAGTGAAAATATCTTCCTGTCTATATAAGCCAATGTACACTTGCAAGTGCCTCACACAGTGCCTGGTATACTACAAATGGTAAATAAATGTGAATTGCTTACCTTCCCTTTTTTGAACTTTCACAAACATAGCATACCATTTCCATGAGGTAGAGGCCATGGGCACATTGGAAAGTATGGGGGAGGGAGGGAATGAGTATATTAACTGTCAAGGAAGGTGCTCAAGTACAACCTTATTCTCAACTTCTAAATTATTTGTTAGATGTTGCTATGCATTTTCCAAATTAAATTTCATGATATGTATTTCTTTTTATCGTGTTTGGCAAAAGAAAATTATGGGTTTGATGAATATTAATAGCTCAAGAAATAATGCATTAGTCATTTTTTAAAAAAAACCTACATCTAAGTATACTTCAGATCCCTGAAGGTATCTGTTTCTACAAATTATGATTATTTTGTATACATAAGATATATAAAAATATATATAAATGCATATAGTATTATATAATATATAAAATATATACATATATACATAAAAATATGTTTTTTAAATAGACCCATAGGAATTTGGTATTTAATCCTAGAAGGAAAATAATTAGCCTCTGCTGCTGTTATACCACAAATTTTGTTTTATTTATATTTTAAGCCTGAAATATTTTTAATTAACCAAACCAAACAAAACAGCAGAACCCAAATACCTATATTTGGCCAGTCAGGTTGACAAGGATAAAAACAATAAAACCCAGTTTGTCAAGGATGTGGGCATATAGGCAGCATTGTACACTGTTGGTGAAACCATGGATTGGTACAATTTTTTTTCTAACTGGCAGTTAAGCAGTATGTATCTTGTGACTCTGAAATTACAAAAATTACATAATTGTCCATGCCTAGTCATGTAGCATTTTGTGTAGTAGTAGTGAGAGCTTAGTGAGGTAAGTTATCTACATCTGTTCAGCAGAATGAATAGGCACCATTAAAATGTTGAGATATATATGTATATATGTCTCAACATTTTAATGGTGCCTATTTATATATATATATATATAAACACGTGGAAAGATTTGCCTAATGTTAAGTGCAGGGAGAGAGGTGGTTACATAGCTATACCTGGCTTAAATTTTAAAAAAATTCAGGGGCGCCCGGGTGGCTCAGGCAGTTAAGCATCTGCCTTTGGCTTGGGTCATGATCCTGGGATCCTGGGATCAAGTCCCACATTGGGCTCCCTGCTCAGCGGGGAGCCTGCCTCTCCCTCTCCCATTCCCTTGCTTGTGTCTCCTCTCTCTCTTTCTGTCAAGTAAATAAATAAAATCTTTTTTAAAATTTTTAAAAAAGAAAAAATTCATAAGGTAATGTACAGAAATAACAGTAATTATTTCTGGTCAGCTTTCCTCCCCCTCTTCTATCTGTATTTCTTAAAGTTTCCTTTATGAACATTTATTTTTATTGTTGTTGTTGTTCTTGTTATTACACTTCTGTCCCAAGAAAAGGAAACCATGTAAAAATAGCACCAGGTTCTGTCCTATTCTAGTAGGCAAGAATTGAATTTAAGAAAGGTTTTTCCATGAGAAGTTTATTTTAGTGATTTCTACAGAAGAATATTTCAAGGGTACCTGATTCAGCCATCCTGCTAACTTAAACTTTATAGTTTTAGAATATAATCCTTAATTTTTCAGAGGGTAAAAGAATTTGTTTCAAGTCAAGGCTGCCCTTAGGAATACATGAAATAGGAAACCATTCACTAGGTCTGATTTTAGGGAACCTGAGAGTCTCCCTGCCTTCTGTATCTTCTCATTCCCTGAACATCCATGCATTTGGACTTGAGCTGGAGGCATTACAAGTATTTTCCTTGGGTTAAGCATTTTCTTCCCGTGGTCTTTTCTGAAAGGTTAATGAGGGGCAATATGTCAGATCACTGAGTTCATTGTTTTTGGTTTTGTTTTTGGTGGATGGGGCCATCAGCTCAGTCAACTCTGGGAGATATGGGAGGTTTGTCTACTTCTCCATTTTAATTTGCCCCATGTTAGTGGAAAGCCATATACCAAATAATTAGTTAAAACAAATACATAATTGTGATAGCAGATTTCCAATGATTGATAGGGGAGGAGTGCCAGGTATAGGTTTCATTTATAGACATAAATCCGTTATGTCTATTGCCAACTGATTTAGATAGGCTTAAGGAGTTTTGAAAACCAAATACCTGAGATGACACCAGTAACTGCTTCAGAATCTCAAACCTTTTCTTTCTTCTGGCTTTTTATATGTTTTGACAAAAAAACCATTGTGTAATTCTGTTGATGTCTGGTCACCTGCAGATTTGGAGTAATACTTTCAAATCTTTTTCTCCTTGATCTTTCTGTGTATTTGAACAATGGAGGACTCACTCTTTTTAAAAAAAATTTTTCTCTTTCCTTGGCTTCCATGATGCAGTTCTTTCTTTGTCCGTCTTACCCAGCCGCTTCCTTTTTAACTCTTGATTTGGTTACTCTTCAGTACCTTAACTGCATATTTACCACAGCTGAGCCACTGGCCTTTTGCTTTTCTTGCATATGTTCTTCTCTTTGATGTTGGATGGGCTTTTTTTTTACAAGTTATACAATTACAACTTACTTTAATTTTCACTCAAATCTTTATCTTTGTGTATGTCCACCCTAAGTCTCTCATCGGAATTTACTGCTTAGGAATATCTCACATCTTTATTAAGTCAGACACAAAGTCCTATGAATTCTTTTTCAAAGTTTATATCCAGTCATCCTTTTTTTCCCATCCTCATTGGCACCAGCCTCCTTCAGGCACCTAGTACTTCTCATTTAGGTGATTGCTAACAGCTTTTAATTGATACTGCCAGCTAATCTTTTTAGAAGGTTGCCACTAAGTCAGCCTTACTGAAACACCTAATTTTTTTCTAGTCATGTCCATTCTTATCTTCTTTACAAAACCAACTTTTTTACCAGCTCCTCCTCCTCACTGGTTATCTCCTTCTTAACACTACTTTCTTAGAAATGATGATATATTTTGTAGTTTTAATTTTTTTAGTAAAGATTTTTTTTTATTTTAGAGAGAAAGAGCCAGAGAAAGAGGCAGCGCAAGTTGGGGGAGGGAGAAGGACAACCAGACTCTGCACTGAGCATGGAGCCGGAAGTGGAGCTTGATCCCAGGACACAGATCATGACTTAAGTGGAAATCAGGAGTAGGCCAGTTAACTAACTGAGCCACCCAAGTGCCCCTATTTCATAGTTTGTAGTGCTTAATAATACTACACCTTGTACTGAACTATTATATTAGGGATATGCTTGTATCACCACTTAAATTTCAAGAACCTGTTTAACTGAATTTTTCCCTTGCAAGTAGTTTTATGGAGTAGTATAAAATTGTTTCGAATGTGTGTGTTTTCCACAGACTTCTAATTTAATGTCTTTCAAACTTGACTAACTCATTAACTTCTAATTACCAGTCCCAAACTCAGAAAATCTAATTTAGTATGAGTCTGAAAAACATACTTTAAACAATACCATGGAGATGTTCTTTTCATAGTATCCATTACTTCCCTCTAACATCTGTATGTGGTACAACTAGAAAATATTTTAATAGCATTGTTATTACATATGGCTCTGTGTATTACGAGTTTTTAATATTACACACACATAAGCAGTAGCAACAATATTCAAACCTCGCCTCAGAAAGCTAGGACACCCTGGATGCTTTAGGAATGCCACAGTGAATGAATTGTTTACTGCCAAGCAGATTTAAGCTGCTAGGAACTCAGTCCTGACATTTAGTCTTTTAAAATAAGGGCTTTGATATCCCCTTCAAAAAAGTTTGAATACAGCAGAGTAATAAACAAAAGGTAATGAGAAGAATACATTCTGTTTAATTACATGAGAAGGCGAAACAGATTTTTGAAGTAATATCTCTTTTTAATAATCCACATTTTAATGTTATAAAGGATGCATCTGTTTCATGTTATAAAACAAGTATTAAACTGAATTGACAAACTGGTAGCTATTTAGGACTCAAATGTATTACATTTGCTGTTGAGATTAGTTTGGGGTTCTTTTCCCCCTTGTTAGAATTAAGCTTTCCCTGACTCTTTAATATAGGCTGTTTTCTCCCATTCTTTTTTTCCTATTCGCTAAGCCTAATTTTAGTTTGCTACAGCATCTGACCTTGTAGTTTAAAAAACAAAATTTGTATAGTTGTATTAGAATATAATAAGATCATTCATTGAAGAGAAATTGAGATAATAATTATTTTAGGACCTAAAAATTATTTGCTAAATATTTCTTTCTACAATTTAAAATATGTTTCAAAGAAATTGTTTGATGAAACAATACTGATTTGTGTATTATATGAGAATTATATTGGTAACAAGTAAAATAGACCTTTATGTTGAAGATTTAGCCAAGCTAGTTAGGTTATTCATTTTTGGGGTTTTTTTTGGTTATAACCTTTCTTTAGGTAAACTGAAATCTCAGATCAAATTTTTCCCCATCTACAAATCTTTATTAGTGTAAGCAGGCACAAAAATAGTCAAAGAACCCTATTTATAGGCTAGTAAATTTCCAACTTTGTTCTTCTAAACGTACTCCGGCAAGCACTAAAGCAAGAAAATAGTAGTTTGTTGGCAGGATCAGCTCACTTTTTAGTCTGATCAAGCATCAGAGTAAGTGGGGTAGGGTGTTTGGTGCAGGAAGAAGAGCTGAAGACTTTAATGACCTTGGATTCAACTCAAAAGGTATAGGCTGCTGGACTTGAAGAATCCTCCTCTGTTCACGTAAAGGTGGAAGAGCTTTTTTGCTCTTTCTGACTAGTCTCATATTTTGAGCTCCGTTTCTCCAATTAAATTTATTGCTAACATCTTTTGTGCTTAAAGATGAACCCTCCATTGGAGATGCAGGTAAAGATAATGGATGCAGGTGAAGAGATTGGATCCATCTCCCTTTGGAGTTAAAATCCTGAATAAAATCTTTACTAAGCTAACCAACCACCGTCTGAGAGGTGATTCCTGATTATGGTCTTCAAATGCCGGCTTGCATATAGAGATACATTGTATGGTCTGTATTGACATCTTTTTCAAGTTTCAAATCTGATCAATTAGTGGTTTGTGAAAAATCAGTGGGACCAATGTCTTCAGCTTATTATAGTTTAGGATGGGAGTTTATTTATTATATTATTATAATTATTATATTAATTATATTATATATATTATATTAATTATATTAATTATTATTATATTATTTATTTATTATAGTTTAGGATGGGAGTTTAGGAGTACACTGCATGTAATAAGTATTGTTTTGTGAACCTTTACATTCAATTATATATGTATATATCACTGAATAATGATGTGAAATATATCTTACTGTGAGTCATTGACAAAAAATAATTGAAATTGGTTAGTATTTTAAAGTAAATTACAGATGAGATACACTTATAAATTTAGTCAATTCTAGATTTATATTGGAATAGAATTTACTGTCTTCTTGAGGATCGTTTAGTAAATAAAAATCTAAGCCTTTCCCATATTTCTAAAATTATATTACTCTTACACAGAATTACTAGCTAAGATAGTAACTGATTCAGAAAAAGTAACTAAAAGATAGTAACTGAAAAATATTGTTTGTTGAAAAGCAGATCTTAAGATAGGCATTCTGTCAACAACATACTTTTTTCTGAAGGTCTTAAAAATCACCGTTATGTTAGATCTTTCATGTTAGCATATAGATAGACTCCTTGAATTATCAGAACAACAGTGGAAGGAGAAAATGTGATGTGATGATTACAGCAGTAATGTACTTTAAGTGCCAGATTTAGCAGTATTTAAGTCATGCTGTTACTTTGCAAATGATACTTTAATATGGTTAAAATTCCCTTGGCAGTAGGGAAGTTAAATTAAAGACCTTGACACCTGTTCTAGACTTCTGATTTTCTTTTACAAATGTTACTTTTCAAATGTGCTAGTCATAACCCTTGAGCTTTACTGTCTCTGGCTATGCAGATGCTTCAAATGTAGAGAAGAGTTACCACTCCTTCACCCTCCGAATGTGCTCTTTTTGTTGTTCTCTCTCTCAAGTGATAGTTTCTCAACATGTGACACACTTTCTTTAACCAGGTCTCCCTTAGGTCCAACATGGCAAAGGCCTAGTATGAAAACCACTTGGACTCGAAATTGTTTGGGGAAGTACTTCATCAGAATCACCTGGGAAGTTGTGGGTGTTGCTTGAGAATTTTTATTTTGTTTTGTAGTGAGTGAATTTGCAGCGGTTATTCCCACTTTGCTTGCTGTGCATAGTTTTGAGAAAGAAACCTGGCTAGATAGACTCTGAGCTATGTTGTAGCAGAGTCACGCTATTTTCCTTAACATTGTGCCTGATATGGCCTTTGTGTCTGGTATGGCATCTGATGCCATATTAGGCACTGAATAAATATTTGTTAAGTAAATAAATGGATCGTTGATTTCATTGACATTTTCTTCTTTCAAGGCACCTACTTGCTCAGCTGATTTGAATTGCATGATACAACATGCAGTGGGGGACTCTCCCTCTACCTCCTCCGTGCTCAGAGCTGCAGAATCCTGAGATCGTCTGTCTCATGCCTCAAATAAGAGATTTCAAAACCACCAGCATCAGACTTGTGTGGATGCTGACAAAAAAACCTACCTACTGGTAGACTACGCTAAGTCTTGGCATGCAAACACAAAGACAAATGAACAAAATACTTTCTAGGCATTTAGAAGGAGGCAGATGCTTAAAAGAGGGAGTACTTGGTGAGACATTAGAACAAGTGGCCCTCACTTTCTGTAGAACTTACGAATGATTCTTTAGCCTGAATTATCGTTATTTATATTAATTTCAATTGTCTGCTAAATATAAGTTCATTGAGGGCATGAATCTATGTTCATATTTTTTATCATCTATTAGTTTGATACTTTACTTTTTAATGAAGTACAGTTCCATAACGGGAATGCTAGTGACATTCTAAGTAAAATTTTTCCTTTGATTGTGAAAGAAAATCAGTCTTCTTACAGAGAACTTGGACATAAAAAAGTGCAAAAGGATGATGAAAACCATCTGTCATTTCATCATCCAGAGATGATCGATATCAACATGTTGGTGTTTTTCCAGGTTTCTATGCTGTGTGTGTGTGTGTGTGTGTGTGTGTGTATGTGTGATTTTCATAGAAATTGGATAAATTAATCTTGTATTTTACTTTCTCACCAAGCATTCCCCTATACCATTAAAGAATCCTCAAATATGTACTTTTTAATGGCTTCATATTAATTTACTGTATGAATGTATTATAATTTATGTAACCATTTTTCTATTTTTAGATACTTAAATTCTGTGATTTGGGAAAATAATTTTAATTGGCAGTCCTGTAGTTATATCATGTTCTTAAGGTGTATATATAATTTAAAATCCAAATGAGGCTCTTTTATGACTGTTGGATATGAAATGTAAAGTAATTGGAAGTACTAAAGAGTAATGAAGGAGATAGGAACTTCTGAAGATTAACAATGATGAGTGATCTGTCAGTGACTTTTCCTTTCATCTATAGTGTAGGGACAAATGAAGTTCATAGTTGTAACTTCCAAGACATGCATTTACAATATTCTTCACCATCTATACCAGAACTACTTGTAAAGAGGCAAGAATATTCACTAAGTGTTGAATCATGATATATCTGTTGATATGTATATTTAAAGTTTAGTGAAAACCTGCTTCTTCTATGAAGTCTTCTCCATGAACTCTTCTCTCCAGGAGAAGAGTAGACTTTGCATGAAAATTTTTCTGCCTTTCTGATTAGGCCTACAAAATCCCAGACTAGGGGTTATCTAGTGAGGTACAGAGTAAACCTGAGGAAAATAATAACTGTCTTTTGATGTATGAGAAAAAGTTCACGTGGATCATGTTGAAGAGATGAAAACCACTTGGACTCAAAATTGTTTGGGGAAGTACTTCATCAGAATCACCTGGGAAGTTGTGGGTGTTGCTTGAGAATTTTTATTTTGTTTTGTAGTGAGTGAATTTGCAGTGGTTATTCCCACTTTGCTTGCTGTGCATAGTTTTTTGTTTTGTTTTGTTTTTTTGTTTTCACGGTCATAGTCTTTAGTTTCTTTTTTTTTTTTTTATTTTTTATAAACATATAATATATTTTTGTCCCCAGGGGTACAGGTCTGTGAATCTCCAGGTTTACACACTTCATAGCACTCACCATAGCACATACCCTCCCCAATGTCCATAACCCCACCCCCCCTCCCTATTCCCCTCCCCCCATCTACCCTAAGTTTGTTTTGTGAGATTAAGAGTCACTTATGGTTTGCCTCCCTCCCAATCCCATCTTGTTTCATTTACTCTTCTCCTACCCCCTTAACCCCCCATGTTGCATCTCCTCTCCCTCATATCAGGGAGATCATATGATAGTTGTCTTTCTCTGATTGACTTATTTCGCTAAGCATGATACCCTCTAGTTCCATCCACATCGTCGCAAATGGCAAGATTTCATTTCTTTTGATGGCTGCATAGTATTCCATTGTGTATATATACCACATCTTCTTTATCCATTCGTCTGTTGATGGACATCTAGGTTCTTTCCATAGTTTGGCTATTGTAGACATTGCTGCTATAAACATTCGGGTGCACGTGCCCCTTCGGATCACTACGTTTGTATCTTTAGGGTAAATACCCAGTAGTGCAATTGCTGGGTCATAGGATAGCTCTATTTTCAACATTTTGAGGAACCTCCATGCTGTTTTCCAGAGTGATTGCACCAGCTTGCATTCCCACCAACAGTGTAGGAGGGTTCCCCTTTCTCCTCATCCTCTCCAGCATCTGTCATTTCCTGACTTGTTAATTTTAGCCATTCTGACTGGTGTGAGGTGATATCTCTTTGTGGTTTTGATTTGTATTTCCCTGATGCCGAGTGATGTGGAGCACTTTTTCATGTGCCTGTTGGCCATCTGGATGTCTTCTTTGCAGAAATACCTGTTCATGTTTTCTGCCCATTTCTTGATTGAATTATTTCTTCTCTGGGTGTTGAGTTTGCTAAGTTCTTTATAGATTTTGGACACTAGCCCTTTATTTGATATGTCATTCGCAAATATCTTTTCCCATTCTGTCAGTTGTCTTTTGGTTTTGTTAACTGTTTCCTTTGCTGTGCAAAAGCTTTTGATCTTGATAAAATCCCAATAGTTCATTTTTGCCCTTGCTTCCCTTGCCTTTGGCGATGTTCCTAGGAAGATGTTGCTGCGGCTGAGGTCGAAGAGGTTGCTGCCTGTGTTCTCCTCAAGGATTTTGATGGATTCCTTTCTCACATTGAGGTCCTTCATCCATTTTGAGTCTATTTTGGTGTGTGGTGTAAGGAAATGATCCAATTTCATTTTTCTGCATGTGGCTGTCCAATTTTCCCAATACCATTTATTGAAGAGGCTGTCTTTTTTCCATTGGACATTCTTTCCTGCTTTGTCGAAGATTAGTTGACCATAGAGTTGAGGGTCTATTTCTGGGCTCTCTATTCTGTTCCATTGATCTATATGTCTGTTTTTGTGCCAGTACCATGCTGTCTTGATGATGACAGCTTTGTAATAGAGCTTGAAGTCCGGGATTGTGATGCCACCAACTTTGGCTTTCTTTTTCAATATTCCTTTGGCTCTTCGTGGTCTTTTCTGGTTCCATATAAATTTTAGGATTATTTGTTCCATTTCTTTGAAAAAAATGGATGGTACTTTGATAGGAATTGCATTAAATGTGTAGATTGCTTTAGGTGGCATAGACATTTTCACAATATTTATTCTTCCAATCCAGGAGCATGGAACATTTTTCCATTTCTTTGTGTCTTCCTCAATTTCTTTCATGAGTACTTTATAGTTTTCTGTGTATAGATTCTTAGTCTCTTTGGTTAGGTTTATTCCTAGGTATCTTATAGTTTTGGGTGCAATTGTAAATGGGATGGACTCCTTAATTTCTCTTTCTTCTGTATTGTTGTTGGTGTAGAGAAATGCAACTGATTTCTGTGCATTGATTTTATATCCTGACACATTACTGAATTCCTGTACAAGTTCTAGCAGTTTTGGAGTGGAGTCTTTTGGGTTTTCCACATAGAGTATCATATCATCTGCGAAGAGTGATAGTTTGACTTCTTCTTTGCCAATTTGGATGCCTTTGATTTCCTTTTGTTGTCTGATTGCTGAGGCTAGGACTTCTAGTACTATGTTGAATAGCAGTGGTGATAACGGACATCCCTGCCGTGTTCCTGACCTTAGCGGAAAAGCTTTCAGTTTTTCTCCATTGAGAATGATATTTGCAGTGGGTTTTTCATAGATGGCTTTGCTAATATTGAGGTATGTGCCCTCTATCCCTACACTTTGAAGAGTTTTGATCAGGAAGGGATGCTGTACTTTGTCAAATGCTTTTTCAGCATCTATTGAGAGTATCCTATGGTTCTTGTTCTTTCTTTTATTAATGTGTTGTATCACATTGATTGATTTGTGGATGTTGAACCAACCTTGCAGCCCTGCAATAAATCCCACTTGGTCGTGGTGAATAATCCTTTTAATGTACTGTTGAATCCTATTGGCTAGTATTTTGGTGAGAATTTTTGCATCTGTGTTCATCAAGGATATTGGTCTGTAGTTCTCTTTTTTGATGGGATCCTTGTCTGGTTTGGGGATCAAGGTGATGCTGGCCTCATCAAATGAGTTTGGAAGTTTTCCTTCCATTTCTATTTTTTGGAACAGTTTCAGGAGAATAGGAATTAGTTCTTCTTTAAATGTTTGGTAGAATTCCCCCGGGAAGCTGTCTGGCCCTGGGCTTTTGTTTGTTTGGAGATTTTTGATGACTGTTTCAATCTCCTTACTGGTTATGGGTCTGTTCAGGCTTCCTATTTCTTCCTGGTTCAGTTGTGGTAGTTTATATGTCTCTAGGAATGCATCCATTTCTTCCAGATTGTCCAGTTTGTTGGTGTAGAGTTGCTCATAGTATGTTCTTATAATTGTCTGTATTTCTTTGGGGTTAGTTGTGATCTCTCCTCCTTCATTCATGATTTTATTTATTTGGGTCCTTTGTCTTTTCTTTTTGATAAGTCTGGCCAGGGGTTTATCAATCTTATTAATTCTTTCAAAGAACCAGCTCCTAGTTTCGTTGATTTGTTCTATTGTTTTTTTGGTTTCTATTTCATTGAATTCTGCTCTGATCTTTATGATTTCTCTTCTCCTGCTGGGTTTAGGCTTTCTTTCTTGTTCTTTCTCCAGCTCCTTTAGGTGCTGTGCATAGTTTTGAGAAAGAAACCTGGCTAAAAAGACTCTGAGCTATGTGGTAGCGTATTATTATTATTATTATTATTATTATTGCTTTTACTTTCAAATGAGGAAGGGCAAAAGTTATAGGAAGCAAGATTTGAGTTTTAGTATTAAGGATAACTTTTGGGGGGAAAGATTTATTTATGTGTGTGAGAGAAAGAGAAGTGAGGAGGGGAAGCAGGAGAGGGAGTCTTAGGCGGACTCTGGGCTCTTGAGATCACAACCTGAGCTGAAACCAAGAGTGGGAAACTTAACCTACTGGACCACCTAAGCATCCCAAGTGCCTTTAACTTTTCTGAAAGTTAAAAAACTCTTCTGAAGGGGCATGATCTATCTTATTTGCATGAGCTAGAAGTGTTTAAACACCTCATAAGGATTGTTATATAGGTGTTTCTTTATTACCTTAGAGGTCAGCTCATCTGTAATTATAGATTCTCAGATCATTTAAACAAATGCAACAAAAATATTTTTTAGTACATGATTGTGGTAGACACAGACTCTTACATAATTAGGTAATGACTAATATCTATTGCAGTCTAGCATTACCTGGCTTAGGAGATGGCCTGACACTGATCCAAAAGATGATCTTAACAGGAATAAATGGAAGACACCAAATTTGGCTTTTCCAAGTAGTGGCACAGTTACTGAATGATAGAAATTGAGGTATCATGATAGCAGGAGGTTTGTTGATCAGTAAATCAGAACATTAATGGTGGTGCCAAAAGTAACCAGTTAGATATTACATGATACTGAATGAGTAAATGAATATTTTAAAAATTATACATATATTCCAAATCAAGGGAGTTGAGAAGTTGGTATTTGATATTGATCAGATCACACTAGAATAGTAAGTTCCTTAAGAAATTTTATTTTAAAATTTTATTTATTTATTTGAGAAAGCACATGAGTGAGAGAGCACGCAAGCTGGGCTAGGGGCAGAGGGAGAAGGATCAGACTCCTGCTGAGCACAGAGCCCTATGTGGGACTCAATCCCTGGAATGTGGGATCAAGACCTAAGCTGAAGGCAGATGCTTAACTAACTGAGCTACCCGGGTGTCCCAGAAATTTTTTTAAAAAGATAATTTTCATAGATACTTAAGAGGAACACCAACAAAAGATTGGGATGGTAGGTAAAATAAATGGCCATTTTATTTATTTATTTTTTAAAATTTTATTTTTTTATGTCTAAAAGTCAGAGAGAGCACACGCACAAGCAGGGGGAGTGGCAGACAGAGCAGGCAGAGGGAGAAGCAGTCACGCCTCCCCTCCACCGCCCCTCCGAACAAGGAAAGCCTGATACAGGACTCGATCCCAGGACACTGGGATCATGACCTGAGCTGGAGGCAGACGCTTAACTGACTGAGCCACCCAGGTATCCCTACATGACCATTTTAGATAGAAATGATAGATAGATTCTTTCTGAGAGATGACACTTGAATGGTGGGGAGACATTGGAGTCAAATATCCCATCTCTTGCCACTACTCAGCTGCAGTTCAGTGTCACCAATCTAGTGTTGCCAGATCTACCATTTTTTAAGAGAAGCCAAGAATCCATGCATCTTTATAAAATGTGTTAAATACTGAGTATGTAAACAAGCATGTCTGAAGATGAGGTGTTCTTCAGTTATTACCTTGTGACCCCTGCAAGGGGATCTGCCGGGACCTCAGCCATATGTAGGAATAAAGAAAAAGTCTTTGAGGTTACCAGGATTGTTTGACATAGAGGAGGAACAGAGTTACTTCAAATACCTGTGGATTATTAGATGGAAGAGAGAGATGGCTTACTCTTTTTCCAGAAATCAGAAGAGAGACCAATGGGTAAAAAGTACAAGGCAGATTTTTACTCAACTTAAGCAGTAGCAGTGCAGACTACAAATAGTATAGGCTGTATGATTGGAAAATCTGTTTCTAGAAGGTGGTGTTCAAGCCATTGGTAGATGATGAGTAATGAGGAAGGTATAATGAAGGTTTCAGACAAGATGACATTTCAAGTTCTTCCTATCCTGAGATTCTTGAATCACGAAGTTCTAGATATCTGTTGAGTATTTCAGCAAATACCAGCCCTTATGCTCAAAGTGAGTGAAGACCCTTCTATGCTAGGCAAGTCAGTACATTATTTTTTTTTAATTATTTATTTATTTATTTATTTGAGAAAGAGACATAGTGAGAGAGAGCACCAGCAGGAAGGAGGGGGAGAAGCAGACTTCCTGCTGAGTACGGAACCCAGTGTGGGGTAGATCTCAGGAACTCAGGATCATGACCAGAACCAAAGGCAGATGCTCAATGACTGAGCCACCCAGGCCCCAAGTCAGTATGTTCTTAAAGGCTGGCTTTTTTCTGTGTCTACTTACAATATATGATAAAGATTCTTTTGGTTTGCAATTCTTGTTTAAAAGGTCCCTTCTGTTTTAAGGAATCGCAATATTCAAAGTTAAAGCTTTAAAGTCTCTGAAACTCTTAAGGGTTTGTTTGTTTTTTTCACCTAATTACATATAGAATAGTTTTATAGCTAGTGTTTCAGTAAAGCCAGTTTATTCCAGCTGGTATCTTGGAGGTGTAGTACATTAACAATGCGTTGTGAAATGAACTAAGGATGATTGTTTTTAAAAAAAAAATCCTTCACTAGAATTGTCTCACATTTTCATTATTATTTATCTTACAGTAAGGATATGAAAATAGAAACCTGTTTCATTTTTCTTTTCTCAATATACATAACATTTTCTCAAGATTTAATATGGGAGTGTATCTTTGTCATAACTTGTTTTAATGATTAACTGTTGTTTGTGTCTTATCAGGATAACTGTTAATATTTTGCCAACTTAGATAAGAGTTCTCGGTTTTCTTTTACTTAGAACAGCTTTTAATTACTTTATAACAGACTAAAGCTATAATCTGTATAGTGCTTTCATGAACAGTGTATTTATTCATTTCTAAACCAGTAATAGGTACCAGGTGCTTAAAACATACCTTAAACTGGAATATGGGCAATTATGATTTTGCAAAATGTATGACATTTTTATTAGAATACTCATGAATGTTATCAGTGAGATAATATATGGTCATAAATCCTACATCTCTTCTTGAATCTTAAGATCAGTAGTACATTGGACTGGTGCTACTGTCTATGAATGAAGACCTAGTGGAATACTGAAAACAGAATCCCCATACCCTCCTTCAATTCATATGCTCAGGAAGGCTCATTTTGCCTAATTAGTTACTGAGTCTGTTGTTGACCTCTTGAATAGTGGCGCACTACTGAGAATTTTGAGAGTGTGTGGATATTTTAAGAGTTTTCCTCCAAACTTTTCTTCCCTGATTTGTAAAGATAAGTACTATTTGATAATTTTATTTAATTCAGTAGTTACTTATTGTGCCAAAGTCTACAGAAAATGCCAAATAAATAAGACATTAATCTTTAAGGAGCTTCTTTTCTGTATTCAACCAGATATGTCTAAGAAATAAAGCAGAAACCACATAATTTGTAATATAATATTAATGAAAAGATAGTAAAGCTTTCAGTTATCGTATTAAGGTGCAGATGATTTCCTAACTGAATTCATTTATCTATAATCAGACACTAAAGTTGTCAACTGAGATATCTCTTCTAATAGGGGATTAGGTAGCCTTCCTTATTGGAGAGCAAATATTAATAGACTTGAATACCTTTGATTTTCCTCTGTTTGCTTTAATTGATAACTGAACTTGATGACTTTTTCTCTGGTTTATGAGAATAAAATATAGAAAATTTAATCCTATTGCTGAATTTATGAGCATTTCTTTTATTCCCTTGTGCAAGGGAGTACCATTGATGAAAATTCCTTTGCAGCAGGCAAAATATTTCATTTTAGAAGGAAAAAGCTAATTGAGTTAATGTGTTGTATAAGAGATTTGTAGCTAAGTATTGTGTTAGTTTTATCTCATCTGGGGCTAAGGTACTCTGGTAGCTATGAGATATTAAAATGATGGA
Organism: Lontra canadensis; assembly: GCF_010015895.1. Taxonomy (NCBI): domain Eukaryota; kingdom Metazoa; phylum Chordata; class Mammalia; order Carnivora; family Mustelidae; genus Lontra; species Lontra canadensis. Next base: position 6,115,715 of record NW_022631014.1, read on the forward strand.
GAATATGACTGTGAACTTTATATAAATAAGGCAATTTGATTTGTAAGTGGTACAGTTTATTTTACCTTTATGATTTGGTAGATGTATTAAGCCAAGTAATTTTTAAGTTGGTATCAACTTTAGATGCATGTTTATTTACAAGCCTTCTAATAAAAGCATCAACCCTTTTAGCAGTATGAATAGATAATTTAAGTCAAAATAAACATTTGTTTCATTCTTTTCTATTTTTACTACATATTTATCATTTAACTATAAAAAATTTCAGTCCTATACAAAGAAGATTATTACAATGAACCCTATTTTCTCATCACATTTATCAACACATCTTTTAACTATCTCTCTAAAAACCCCCATCCCACTTCAGATTTCAGAGCAAATCCCAGGCATCACATTATTCCTTGTAAATATTTCATTACATGTCTCTGTAAGTAAGGACTCTTTTTTTCTCCTTTAAATATAACTATAATATTATTAAAACACCTGCTTTTTATGGGGCATCTCGGTGGCTCAGTTGGTTGAACATCTGCCTTCGGCTCAGGTCATGATCCCAGGACCCTGGGATTGAGCCCTGCATTGCATGTGCTGCTCAGGTGGGAGCCTGCTTCTCCCTCTAAAACAGGGTTGCTTTTTAATTGCAGGTAGGAAGTAAGGAACACGGGTTTAACCAAGTTCTGATGACTTTAAGTAGCTCTAGATACATAGCCCTTGGTACTTGGGCAAGTCAATTAACTTTACTCTCTCCATGATTTCTTATCTTTGTAAAGAGGTGATTCAGCAAGATAATATCTAAAATCCCATTTGTCTCTAAACTTTATAATTTAAAAAACGAGACTTCCAGTTTCTGGTCCTGCATGTAAGGAGCTTGTAAGTTGTCACTCTGTCCTTCCAAGAAAAAGCTGAAGAAACTAAGAAATCAGTAACTGTCCTTAGATCTGTCAGAAAAGTGAGGTTACAGGGCCAACTGCTGTCCCCAAAACTGGAGTAACAAATGGGTGAATACAGAAAATCACAACACTAAAGTAGAAATCTCTGTGGGAACCGGTACTGGAGTAGGAAAACCTAAACTATAATCCATGAATTTCTAGAGGTACAGGGTGAACAAGTCTGAGAGTTAAAAACTCCAGTGGGGGCCAGTCAGAGGGGGTCTCTACACTTTCGTAGTTTTACCTCCAAGGACTTGACTAGGTTCTCACAGCAAACCCCTTCAGCTCCTGGCTGGGGGAGAGGAAAAGAACCATTTTGAAATGCTCCAGAACATCCTGTCCTTCATAACAAGGGCTGCCCTCAAGAGAAACTGAGCAGAGCCTAAGCTATTGGGTATTTATCAGAGCCTAACTGACCTGGAGAAATAAAATACCCAACTCCAGCCCACTCTAGCTATTCTTCCTCACCTAGGATGGGGTAGGAAACTGAGAAGCCCTTACAAAGTTCACAGTTCAGAGGCAAAGGCTCACTAAAAGATTGAGATCTAGTGGTAGAGTGGGCTAGAGTTGGTAATTGAGACTCAGGGTCCTTGAATGATAGCCTGAGACAGTCTGTTTAGTGCTTAAAAACCTAGATTGTGGGTGCAGACTGCCTGAAATCTAATCTTATTTCCACCACTTTCTAGCTGTGTGACCCAGGGCAAGTCACTTAACTTTTCTTCTTTCTCATTCTTCATGTGTCAAGTGCTGATAGTAATAATACCTATCTCATAGGGTTGTCATGAAGATTAAGTGAGTTTATCCTTATAAAGCTCTTAGAACACTGCTCAACCCACATTAAGCACTTAATATGTTGGCTGTTATTCTTAGTGGTGGGGATATATACTTATTTTATAGTTAGTGTTCACAAACTTCTGTGTACACAAAAACCACATAGAAAGTTTGTGAAGTGCTGCATCCTATTGCCAGAGCATTTTTTTGAGTGGGTATAGATTTGGCCAGTGCATCTTAATAACTATACAGGTGACTCTGCTACAGGTAGCCCACAAAGAAACTGTAAAAGATAGTCAAGAGTCCATTGACTTTACAGCGGTGGAGTGAGATAGGACCAATGGTCTGTAAGGAAAACTAATCCATTTGATATCTTTACAGGGATTTAGGGGTTGGAGAATGGAAATGAAAAGGTTTTGATGTGGTTGCTTGATACATGACAAAGGAAATCTTGACAGGCTTTGATACAATAAAACACTTTGAGATTTTAAGCCTATATGGCTCAAAGAACGTTGGTACCACTGAAAAGATGAGAAAATGTCAGAAAGGTGGGTCTATTTGCTTTGGTTTTTTTTTTTTTTTTTTAAGATTTTATTTATTTATTTGACAGAGAGAGACAGCCAGAGACAGAACACAAGCAAGGGAAATGGGAGAGGGAGCAGGCTTCCCGCCAAGCTGGGAACCCAGTGTGGGGCTTGATCCCAGGACCCTGGGACCATGACCTGTACTGAAGGCAGATGTTTAACCACTGAGCCATGCAGGTGCCCCTTTGTTTTGTTTAATATGATGGAGGTCCACTGGGGGCCATGCCAAGTGGGCAGTTAAAATATGCTGGCCTAAAATTTCTCCAAAGGGAGAGCTGGAGAAGCAGTGAGTTACCTAAGAGAATGGTCTTCACCAGCTAGCCTTCAAGTTTCTCAGCTAAACTCACATGTCAAGAATCCATCATTTACAGTTTCTCTAAAACTAACATTGGGATTGCATTGCTTGGAAATCTGTGTCATGGTCTAATTATCTTTTCTAATGTTTTTTGAAGTTATGATAACTTTTTTGTAGTTTGTGTTACTCTTATTTTTCCTATTATTTATAGAAGAATTAGTTAACTGAAGACTTAATTTTGTTACCTTTACTAAGAACCTACTACCTGCACTCTTCTGGGTATTTTATACACATTATTTATAATCCTCACAGCAGTCTTACAGGATAGAGCACACCTTACATATATGAGAAAAATAAGGCTCAAAGAGGTTACTTACCTAAAGTCATAGCTAAACTAGATTCAAACTGAGGTCTGCCCTAGAAGTTCTTGCTCTTAACTAGATTTCCACTAACGTAGCCAGTCGTTAACTAACAGAGACTGCTTAACTGTGTTTAACATTTCTTTAAAATCTATGAAGAAACTTTTCGTTAAGATGCTGTCATTCTGTTTTCATGTTACACATAGCATGTAAGTGTTATTGATCAGTAGTAGAGAACAAATAGATCCTGAGGGGCCTATTTTATCTCTAATGCAAAAACGTTACCATTATTTGAAAATTTTAACTTTCATATCCACATACTATATTCTCACATAAGATATCAAATCACCAATTCCACCTTAGTATATGACACATCTTTTTCTCCAGATTATTGCTATTTCTCCTTCTTCTGGCTCTGTCCTCAAATAAATTATCTTAAGAATAAACCTTTTCTTTGTGTAAGGATAGAAAGCTAAATCTGGTATTAAAACTTAAAAAAAAAATGGTTGTCTTCATGTCTGAAAAAGAATCTCATTTGTGGGGCTGGGGAGTCGTAAGAAAAATCCCTGAATGTAGAGTTTATGAATCATCTAGAAAATTTCTAGCTGAATTCAAGGTATTCAGAAGATGTTTTGATATATTAGCCAATATTTTTTTTGAATCTTATAAGAATTGAACATATTGTCTAAACACTGTGTGAAGGATGTTTAATAAAGCCTTGTGAATTAATTGGAGAGTTTTACGTGTTAGTAGAATATTAATGTACTTCCAGGAACTTTTGAAGCATTGAAGAAGCAATTTAAGAACATTATCCGTTCTTTTCTTTTCTTTTTTTAAGATTTTATTTATTTATTTGACAGAGAGAGATCACAAGTGGGCAGAGAGGCAGGCAAAGAGAGAGGGGGAAGCAGGCTCCCCACTGAGCAGAGAGCCTGATGCGGGGCTCGATCCCAGGACCCTGGGATCATGACGTGAGCCAAAGGCAGAGGCTTAACCCACTGAGCCACCCAGCCGCCCTGTCCATTCTTTTCTTTTACTGCATTAGTGGAATTGGGATTTCTTTAAGGTTTTTTGAAAGGAAATAATCTATAAAGATAGGATTTGTTTGTTTGTTTTTGTTACTCCCATCAGCAGTAATGGTTGGAGCAAAGAAAATGACAGTGCTCATCTGGCTGTCTAGAAACTCTAGTGTCCTCACTGTCACTGTTAACATTACCACTCTCCTGATAAGCAGAAATAGAGTACATGTGTTATTGGATCCCCTCAAGTATTGAAGTAATACTGATATTTATATATGGCTCTTAAAAACAGATTTTGTTAATATAGAGTCTTACCTCTTAATCCTCTCAAACATGTAAGGGTCCATGCCTATTCAGCTTGGGTAGAATGATAACATTTAACATTAGTTTCAAAGCATTGCTCTCTCTTCCTTTTCTTTCCTCAGCCTTCCTCACCTCCTAGCTCCAATCTTTCTTTCACTGATTTTGTGGTACTGTTAGATGTCTGAAGTGTAAGGAATGTGTGTATATAAGGGACAGGGGAAAACAGAAGAAAGGAGAAGGTAATTGGTTTGTAAATTGGTTTATGATGTCTTTTGGTTTGGGATTTTTGTTTTAAGTGGTGGACCCTTTGTTTAAACAAAATTTGATCCCTAAATATAAAATATGTAAAAGCTGGACTCTTCTGTTTGGAGTAGGAATACACAGCTGAACCTCACTAATACATCCCCTACTTCTCCCAGTAAAGGAGGGGACACAGAAGTCTTTTAAGTAACTTATAGGAGCAACACTTGAAGATCATTGCTCTGCCCTGAAGATTCATGTTTTATTATAGTATATTGAGTTATAGAAGAAGATGGATTTTTACTGTTTGGAAGTTAGCAAATTTTGTGAGCTCAAAATGTGCAAGATATTAGTGTAACTTAGATGAAAAAATTTAGATGTCTAGGCTAGTATTAGTTTACTTTCTCATGTTATTTACCTGTTAAAATTGCCTCTTAATAAGAGATGTAAGTCTCTAGTTTTTTACTCTTGGGAAGAGGCATGAGTACAGTACAGTATAGTTATATATGGATAGATTCTAACCATTACAAGTTCCCTGGTTTCTCTTGAGGTGTGGTATATATCAGCTATTAATTTTCTTGTCCTTTTTCTAGATAACATTTTAATAGAGCTATATATAGTAAGTTGTTGTATAGAGAGTTGTATAATGTATACAGAGTTGTATAATGGAATTTACAGATTTATTATTACTTCTAATGTAACTTTGGGTCTCCTCTTAAAAATAAAACAGAACTTTGCCATTAGGATAAAAGACTGTAAACAGATTTTTAGTCTTTGAAAACGACTTTATTTGGATTAACCACTGTATATTGAAAAACCTTTCTTTTCTCAGGCAGTATCCACTTAAATTACTTACGCCCTGCAAGCTGAAGGTTAAGGGCCTGAGTTTGGTTGTTTTGTATCATAAACTATGACATTGTGAAAATGCAGTTAGTGTGATACTTAACAAAAATAAAGCCTTAATGTTTAGGGATTAAAATTAATTCAAAACATTTCAAAAAGAATGTAGCCACGTTGGCCCAAATACTGCAGTTCAGCCTGATAAATAGTAATCAGAAGAAGATGATGTACATTACTAATTAAGCTCTAACAAACAATTCGTGTAAAACCATCTTTAAATCTGATAACTGAAAATCATGTAGGTATCCCCTGCTAATCATGATCATATGGTAGTAAATAACTTTCAGTCCAGAAGATTTGGATAAATGTTCCATGGCAATACCCAGAAATCAGCTTTTCAGTAATTTCCATAAAGTATTTCCTGTTTTATCGAATACAGTAATTACATCACAAACAGATTCAAAATGGTATGTACAGAGAAAAAAAAGCAACAGTCTTTGCCTGTCTCAATTCTGATTACCCTAATTTAGGAAAAATAGTTTTTCTTAATTAATTAATGCTTTAGGATTGTGGGCTGGAAAGTGCCATAAAGTGCAAATTACTGTTTACTTGAATGAACACTCTTAATGTTTAATAGTTAAAAAGTGGAATAAAAGGAAAAGCCAAAAATTGTAGCTAATAGTTTTATCACTTAAACTCAAGTCTCTAAAAATGAATACTCCATTAGACTTTGAGCAGATTTCTTTTTACATCTGAAGAGATTATTTATAATATATAGAAGGCTTTTATTATGTAACTGCATGTAGCAGTGTACCACTTATACCGTTTTGTTGGCAAATTCCCACTGTAAACCTCTACAACTCTAATATGCTCTCTTTTTTCTCTACTTTCTTTTTCCAGCAAGTTTAATACTTGAGTGTAATGCTTCCTGTTATTATGTCCCAGTGTAGTAGTAGTTTTCTCAATTTTGAATATTTCATATTCAATTAAGGTTGACTTAAATACTTCAAAAAGTCCTCCCACCCCACCCTATAGAGATATGTTTATGTATATTCATTTGGATTCATCTGGATTCATTTCCAGATAGTAGTAACATATAGATTTCTTCTTTTTTCTTGAAGTTCATAATGAAATTAATAAATGTGTGAGCCTATAAGAATAGACATTTGTGATGATTCTAAAATACGCTGCAACTGCAAATATTAAACATGACATTTTCAGTTTTTGATGTCTTTTAACAGGTACTCTACTCCTATACTCATATATATTCAACATTTACATGATAATGTTGAATATATGAAGCAAAAAAATAAATATGACTTTTTGGTAGAAGACTTGTACCTAGGGCACTTGGTAGCTCAGTCAATTAAGTGTCTGCCTTCGGCTGAGGTCATAATCCTGGGGTCCTGGGATAGAGCCCTGCATCAAGCTTCCCACTCATTGGGGAGTTTGCTTCTCCCTTTGCCCCTCCTCCCTACTCATCATGCTCTCACTCTCTCTCTCAAATAAATAAAATCTTTTTAAAGAAAAAATTTTTAAAAGGCTTATACTTACATGTTGTTCACTGGACAAATAATTATTGAATGGCATTTCCTATATGCCAGGCACTGTTCCAGGCACCTGAGATCCTGCAGTGTAACAAACAAAATTGCATTCTCATGAGTATACCTGCAACTAAAATGCTTTATTATTGATTTACTCTTCTATAAAGAAATAGTCTAGCTTTACAACAGTAAACAAAAACATCGTGAGTTTGTTTATACCTTAAAAAAAGAAAAACTGGTGAAAGACAGCTGATTGAACCCTATTATATGTAAAGCTGGGGTCCTATTTGATATATGATTTAGAATTTTTTAATGCAAATGAATGTTTGGCACTAATGTCAACAGTAAATGTTTATGATTTTTAAGCATTGTTTGACACTATAAATTGATTGTTTTAAAATTTTTTTGAAGCAAATTGATCAGACCTATATATTGTATAGGCTGATGACAGCTAATTGTCTGTAATTAACCACAGTATGTGATCTCTGAATGCTGAAAATACCTTACAGTTTTAAGGAATCAAGAAATTGGCTTGTCTTCATGGCTTTTAAAAAAAATTAAGCACTGAGCTAAGTTATGTATTTTGTTAATACTCCCAAACTATTTGGCTTAAGGGAAAAATAGACTTGACAAAATGAGAGTAAATGAAAAATCTGGCCCATCGGTGGTCTCCTTGTATAAGTTTATATCCCTTAAGAAAAGTTAATCATAGCAAGTCATGTCTGGCTTTTTTTTTCAAAATCTAAATTGTGGGAATACATGTAGACTACAGTGATAAATTTCTTAAGCTCCCTTGATTGTAACAGAGATTTTTTCTTTTTTCCCTCATTTGTGCTTAAGATAAATCCTCAGTGTTATATTAAACTATTTATAATATTGTGAAAACCATTTTCTTTCAGCATACAAACATAAAGATTTCCAGTAGCCTGCAGCTAGTATGCACTGTCTGAAGCTAATAGATTGGACAGAATATTGCTGCTGTTTGAGTAAAAGTTAATGCTTTGGAGACCAGCTAATACACTTAACTATAGTGTATGAGCAGTGGGTGTCCTGCTTATTTTTATTACAAGCTTTATCACTGTGCAATTTTCTTACAACATGCGAACAGTAATCCACTTTAAGCTCATGCTTAAATATTTATTGAATGTGGTAGCCAAGGAGCTATGTTTAAAAGGTACATTAAAAAATATCTCAATATGACATTCAGCTGCTTACCGAGCAACATAACCTGAATTATGGTTTATCTCAGACTTTATAATAGTAAGTAGTATTTCAATATCAAATTAGAATTCTCAAGAGAATGAAGTTTGCATCCCCCAAATGAGATAATTGTGCATTAGCTTTACTAAACTATAAAGTTAGAAAATTCTTAGTACAAAAAATCTCCAAAATGATCACCCATGTGTTTCCAAAGGGTCCCCAATATTCTGTGTTTCATCCCCCAGTCTTTTGTTACAATTCTAAAATTTTATTTTAGTATGAATATACATGATGTATATTTTATAATTTTCCTCCTCTCCAAATGCATAAATATGCAGACTTGTATAAATTATGTAATTACTAAAAAATCAAAAGGCATAAGGAAGTACTATTGAATTTAGGAAACATGTGTACACTGGGGTGTGTGTTTACACACCCTGAGATGTGATAAAGAAGAAAAATCTGAAGAAAAGAAGTTCTGCCAGGGTAAAGCTTTCTTAGCTGTACTTTTCCCCTCTTATCTGAAGCAACCAATTTTTAAAAGTTTTTAAAAATAAAGCATTTGCACACAGAATGTTAGCTTATTAAAAGGTCTTTTGTCACTATAAATTTTATTACATTATTTGTGTATCAAGATTCACAAAGCACAGTTGAACCTACTATTCAGTATCTTGAGAGCAGTCTTGGTTTCATGTCTACGTTCATTATTTGCCAAAAACTTGAAAAATTCTCTTTGAGTTCTTTTTGTGGTAGCTGAAATTGAAATGTTATTTCTAGTAAGTAAGCCAAATTGCTTTTAGACCAAATCTGGCCAATGTGTCATTTATATCCCCATCTAATAGTTCTAAACTCAATTGTTAATAATTTTAACTTCCAAGTTTTAAATCCATAGTAAGAGACATGGGGGTACAGAGGAGGTGATGGGGTGGGGATGGCATTAGAAACAACTATGGGTCTAGCAGTGCACTGCTAGACCCTGTTCATGTTAATAGCTGTAGACACAGTGCTCAAGGTAAATATTGTTAATCCTGTTTTACAGAATAAAAAGCTCGGAGATGAACGTTAAATGGCTTGGCCTAAGGCCCCAGTCACACATCCAGTAAGTGGCTGCTTTGATCACCTCTTCACCCCTTCAGTGCGGAAAAGATTCCTGACACAGGGTTGTGGGGATGGTGGAACACACAACACTCAATACTTGTCAAGTGAGATTGGCAACTGTTTATTAGTCACATATACTCACAGTGTCAGGGAGGAAGATCCTGTGCTCCATGCAGGTCACATGAGAATTGCACTTTTGAGTAGAGTGAACAGCCAGACGCTGTGGGAGGCAGGCTTTATAGTTTTAAGAGAATGATGTCTCCCCTGGTTTCCACAGAACAATGTGATTGGCTGTTTTGAATAATTCTGCAAACTGAAGGGGAACTGAAACCTGCTACTCAGGGATAAGCAGGAACTATACCTGAACCCTTTGATAAGGAGTATTACTGGCAGGGCCTTACAAAAGCAGAGTAGAGAGGGCAACTTATGGTTAGGCTAATCAAGGCCTTCCTGATTTTACCAGATATCAAGGCATCAAATAATTTTGAACCTTCACTTTAGGTCTTACTCAATAGTGACTGAACCGGGATTCTAATTGTGGACTTCTGACTTCTGTGACCATATTCATTCCACTGTTCAATGGTATTTCTTCCCCTTGCTAGGATCATATATTAACATTTTATAAGAAACTAAGTACTTTCCTTTTTTCTGGGCTTTCTCAGCCTTGTTTTCTTAAGCATTCATATGCTGTAGTATCTGTTTATTCTCATACAAAAACTAGAACACTCTCATTTGGGAAAGAATTTGAGAACTTGTTTCCCTTTTTTTTTTTTTTTAAGATTTTATTTATTTGACAGAGACACAGTGAGAAAGGGAACACAAGCAGTGGGAGTGGGAGAGGTAGAAGCAGGCTTCCCGCTGAGCAGGGAGCCCAATGAGGGGCTCGATCCCAGGACCATGGGATCATGACCTGAGCCAAAGGCAGATGCTTAACAACTGAACCACCCAGGTGCCCCAAGAACTTGTTAACCTTTTAAAGGAAATTTGAGCGTAAGTCCTAATTGTATCTTGATGTAGAGCGTTACTTCTTACACAGAAAATTTTTTCTTTCAAGAACTCTATCTCCGCTTCCCAAAACAAAATCATTTCTTCATATTCCATATTGTTATTATAAGAACTTTTTGACTTTCCCTCCACAGTCATGCAACTGTATACTACAAGTCTGGAATGCCCTGTTTCTCCAGGTGCTTCTCCCACATTAGACCTTTTCAGCCACTCCTGTACATGGTGACGCACACTGCATTCTTTAGCTCAGTTGGGTGATTCTTCCAGGGTACTTCACATAGTACTTTGGGCTGGCTGCTGCAAGAGATATGAAAAAAATAAGAGATGGTTTCTACCATTGAGGTCTTGGAATGGAGAGTAAGAAATAAGGACTGTAAAGTGTAAAGGTAAATCAGTACACATGGAACTTTTTGTTCATTCCCACAGGCTATCCATGAGCTGGCTTCTGTCTACCTTACAGCCTCATCTGCGATTTTCTTCTCTTCACTTGGCTCAAGCCAGCGTTGGCCTTATTTCTACTTATCCACTATGCCACGTTTTTCCATCTTGAGGCCTTTCTTTGTGCTCTTACTTGCCCTGAAACACTCTTCCTTCATGTCTGGCTCTTTGTCTTTCAGGTGTCTTCCCAAGTGTTCCTAAAGTGAGGACTTCTTTGACCATGCTACCTAAAACTGACCTTTATGACTATTCGTGCAGAATGACTCCCAGGTCATCCTCTTACTACCTGTGTGATTTTTCCAAGATATTTAATCTCTCTGTGCCATAGCTCAGTAATCTATAAAATGGGAATATTATGACAGATTGGGTTATCTTCAGAGCAAAGTGCAATACTACATGTAAAGTGCTAATTATACTTCTAAGAGTCCTGGCATGTAGTAAACACTCAGTAAACACAGTCCATTTCTAATCATCATCATTATTATTAAGGGTAAAAGAAGTAGTATAACCCATAAATGCTATAGTTGATCAGTATAAGAAAAACTCAAGAGAAATACCATGAAATCAACAAGTTTAGCTGTCAGCATGGGCAGTGGATGCAGTATGAGCACAGTGACTCCAAAGATCAGTTACTGAAATGGTCCAGTTGAAGTAATGGTCCAGTTGGCAGACTATTAATGGGGGTCTTAAGTTGGTTATAGTCCATTTAATTAAAAAGAAATTTAAAGAACATCATTTCATGCCAGTCAGTCTCTGAGCTTGGATGTTGGAGCACAAACATGAACCAATATAGGTTCTCTTAAGGCATCTAACATTGATTTGAATGAGTGGAAAGAAGCAAGAAAGGTGTTCCATGAGGGTTTCTGAAAGAACAGAGGTAAAAGGGTACCTGGGTGACATAGTTGGTAGAGTATGTGACTCTTGATTATGGAGTTGTTAGTTTAAGCCCCAGATTGGGAAGAAAGAAAGAGAGAGAGGATAGGAAGGATGAGGGGAAGGAGAGAGAAAAAGAAAGAAAAAGAGAAAGAGAACAGATACAGGTACAGAGTTAAGAAGGTTCAAGAATTCATACTGAAGGGAGAACAGGTTCTCTCATTCCAGAGCAAGAGGAGATAAGATTGAAGTGAGGGTTCCCAAATTATGGAGGATTTAGGGTACCACAGCTAGAACATGGGCCTTATTCTGTCAGCATTTAGGAGCCCGTGGAATGTTTAAACAAAAGATTGGCAGAAGTAGTACTCAAAATTAGATAACACATTTCTGTCTTTTCTCTGATATTACAAATTCCTTGAATCTAAGTATGAAAGGTTTGAATTAAAAGGGACAAATCTTCTCAACTTCTGTGTCAGACACTTTATGTAGTCATACAATTGTGATCTTTTATTAGTTGGTACTAAGTAAATTTTATAGCAGAGTGATAGGCAGTTGGTGACAGGTAGTCATTCAGTTCTTAGTCATGTACTCTTTACTAGAGTAATATTTAAAGTATTAAATTTTTCCTTTTCATTTTATTTCATATATCACGAACCTGATATATTCTTGAAATATTTATGAAGTTAGGTCATTGTGTATGTGGCCCATCCTCCATGTAAATGGAAAAAAGAAATTTAACATAGTTCATAAATTGAAATATTTGGTTTCACCTATGCTCAGATTGAAACCATAAAAGAATCAGAATGACTGTAGGTTTATATTATCAGATTTACCACCATACTTACAAATTTTCTAACAACCACATCTTCAGTATTTTTATAAGGTTTGTAGCTTCTTGGTATGCCTGGGTGGCTCAGTTGGTTAAACATCTGCCTTCAGCTCAAGTCATGATCCCAGGGTTGTGGGTTCGAGTCCCACTCAGGCTCCTTGCTCAGCAGGGAGCCTCCTTCTCTCTCTGCCTGCTGCTCCCCCTGCTTGTCTCTCTCTCTCTGACAAATAAATAAAAACGTTAAAAAAAAAAAAAAAAACGTTTTGTAGCTTCTTGCAGAGATGTTTTTTTTTTTTTAAAGATTTTTTATTTATTTATTTGTCAGAGACAGAGGGAGAGAGAGTGAGCGAGCACAGGCAGACAGAGAGGCAGGCAGAGGCAGAGGGAGAAGCAGGCTCCCCGCGGAGCAAGGAGCCCGATGTGGGACTCGATCCCAGGACGCTGGGATCATGACCTGAGCCGAAGGCAGCCGCTTAACCAACTGAGCCACCCAGGCGTCCCTTTGCAGAGATGTTTAAATACTTACCATACCACATAACAGTTAACTGTTTTTGTCTTCATTTTTTTTTTTAAGATTTTATTTATTTTAGAGAGAGCAAAAGTGATCACAGAGGCAGAGGGAGAAGGAGACTCACCACTGAGCGGAGAGCCCAATGTGGGGCTCAGTCCCAGGACCCTGAGATCATGACCTGAGCTGAAGGCAGAGGCTTAACTGACTGAGCCACCTAGTCGCTCCTGTCTTCATTTTAAGGAAAGCATGAATATTATTAGATTTGTCCCCAAATGATTGATAGATTATTTTTATCAACAAGGAAATCTAAGTAGAGTACGAGATTTGGCATAGGAACTCAGTAACACTTATAAAATGTTGATCAAAAGAAATATTTTGTATTTCTTGACATTGAATTTATGATGTTTTAGGTTTTATGTGTGATTTTAAAAAAAGAAAAAAATAACTTATTATTTTTATAGGACTTCTGTGGAAAACAAGAGAATCTGTTTCCTCATGTACACTGCAGGAGGAAGCCATGCAACTGAATTCCTTAATGGCTGGTCATCATTGTATATTGTTTCTTGGCAGATGCTGGGAATCCAAGAACTAAAAGGCTACAGAGTGTATGTCATAGCCAGGAGGTTCCGTGCCAGGAGATACTGCCAAACTCAGAGACACCCCTTCCTTCCAAGTCTGGAATTATGCTAGGGATTCATGGATAAATGTTTGGATAAAGATAGATCTGGGAGATCTGGAATGAATTATACTCAACTCTTAAAATGAATATTCTCCATCCTGGCCTCTTAGCAGCTGTCTCTACCTCTCTCTTCAAGCAGTGTGGAACTTCTATCATGATACCACTCTATTTTTTTTTTGTAAGTTTTATTTATTTAGAGAGAAAGAGAGCGTGCAGTAAGGAGGGCCAGAGGGAGAGGGAGAGAATCTTTATCAGAGTCCTTTGAGTGTGGAGCTCAGTCTCACAACCCTGAGATCATGATCTGAGTCGAAATAAAGAGTCAGACACTCAACTGACTGACCCACCTGGGTACCCCAATACCACCTTTTAAAAAATGGGAAGAAATATGTTTTAGTAGAGTAACACTTTCAGCCACAATGCATTGCATTGACCACCTCATTCCGCAGTCCAGATATATAACTCAAGTATCATCCCTCTCTCAATAATTAGTCCAGTTTGTGTTTAACCTGCACAATCTAAGCTTCCATGGCCTTGAAACCTACCTGATCTCAACATTGTATCTGAATGAGCCTCCAGTGAAACCAGAAAAGCTATATTTATTAATACTAGAAATTCTTATAATTTTTAAATAAATATATATAAAATAATGACCTGCGTTATCTTTATGAGAGCATTTGCACCTCAGAGTGTGAACAAACCAAGGATCATGCCTTGTCTACAGAAATATTTTAGCATGGAAAGAGAAAACTGGGGGCATTTGGTGGCTCACTTAGTAGAGCATGCAGCTCTTGATCTTCGGTTGTGAGTTCAAGCCCCGTGTTGGGGGTAGAGCTTACTTTAAAATAATAATAATAATAGTAATAATAATAACACTTTTTTAAATGGAGAAAACTTTTTTGTTAGAAAAGAAGTGGTCAGGGGCACCTGGGTGCCTCAGTGGGTTAAGCCTCTGCCTTCGGCTCTAGGTCATGATCTCAGGGTTCTGGGATTGAGCCCCGCATTGGGCTCTCTGCTTGGCAGGGAGCCTGCTTCCTCCTCTCTCTCTCTCTGCCTGCCTCTCTGCCTACTGTGATCTCTATCTGTCAAATAAATAAATAAAGTCTTTAAAAAAAAATTAAAAAAAAAAAGAAAAGAAAGGAAGTGGTCAGAGATCATACCATCCAAACAGTTGTGTCAGAGCTTTGAAATATAGCACTATAAGGCTAGATACTGAGATAAAGGACAAAGTAAAGATCAATGTAACTGTTTCAGGCTAGTTAAATTGATTTGTATACTAATAAATTTTACTCTTAGTAGAGTAGTTTCCAGATTTTAAGTAACCATGAAGAGTTGAGTTATTGGTTGACTTAGATGTTTTAAAGGGGAAGGGAGAGTTCTGAAAACATTTCCTGCCACTTTGTCCCCCCAGGTTCCTTTCCTGCTCTTCCTAGAACTGGCTCTTGTTGACTCCCAGCAGTATAGCTGGATATTTAGATCCTCCATGACTTACTTATTGTTAGGTAGTTCAGTAGTCTGCTAAAGCAAGCACAGGAAGTTTCAAACACCTGGAGGCTATTTTAAAAACGCTTTGCTGCTGACATTTTAGTTAGAATTCTAAAGAGAGAATGGACTATTTGGATACTGAGCTCTAGTGTACAGATGCTGGGGTTTTTAGGCCGACTTTAAAATCTCTGAAGTTATTTGACCTGGTATTGTATCACTTGGGTATTCTGAAGCATCAAATGAAAACTAAATCCACTCTGGTGTTGGCGGGCAGCTGTTGTGCCTGCCAGTGTATTAGAATTGTTGGAATACCGTCCACGTGCTTAAGCACGAATCAGAAAATTAGAGAAGGAAAGCTTGATGCCCCTGTTTCTGAGTAGGAAGACAAATGATTGTGTTACTGCCAAGAAGCAGATCTCATGATAAGAGCCCACTGGCTTGATTATAATGCTCGTGTGGCTAGAGAAGGTCCCCTAATATTGCAGTAGCATTGATTCTGTCTTATTTTGAAGTTACAATGTATTCAGTGTAGCCTTATGATAATTGTTTTTGAAAGGCAGTTGTTAACTTTACAATGCTTGAAGCATTATTATGAGCTTAAGATTTTAAATATGTCATGTTTTTTAATTACCAAAAGCAATGACAGAAAATAAAACTCTCCACTTTTGTCCTTTGAAACACTTATATTTACAATTACTGTGACACTTATGTTCAAGGACATTTCATATTTATTTAAGAACTTAAAGAATGTTATTTTGGGGCACCTGGGTGGCTCAGTGGGTTAAAGCTTCTGCCTTGGGCTCAGGTCATGATCCCAGGGTCCTGGGATCGAGCCCCGCATCGGGCTCGCTGCTCACCAGGTAGCCTGCTTCCTCCTCTCTCTCTGCCTGCCTCTCTGCCTACTTGTGAACTCTGTCAAATAAATAAATAAAATCTTTAAAAAAAAAAAAAAAGAATGTTATTTTTAATAAAAAGCGATGCTTTGTGATTTAAATTGAAGCTCCTCAGTGTTCATATTATTGTAAACTTAGATTTTAGTTCCTGACTTTTATATTCTTAATTATAACTTTAGATTTATACATGATCTATGTAGTGCATGTCGTGAGAATAAAACCTGTCTGGAATTTGAAAGAACATGATAGGTGTATTTTAATAAAACCTGGAGTATCGTTACATTCATTAGACCTTAATTTCAATAAGACTAGGAATACTGAATGAAACATACAAGAAATCAGAGTAAAATCAGACAGAATGATTCTTTTTTTACACTGAAATTAATAAACTAAAAGAGAATTTCAAATGAACTAAAGAAGAATGCCAAACATTTCCAAATTTTAAAAAATTCAGTTCTATAACTGATATATACAATTAATTTTTTTAAAAAATGTAAGGACTGTGTAGCTTCTTATAACAGAGGATGACATTATTCTATACCTTTTAGCCTTGTGATGAATTCTAATTATCAAGGGAGAAGTGTTTTCTGATCCTAAGTGTTCATAAAGATACATAAAGCATTTCTATGAACTATTATAGGCTCCTGACTGTAAGGAAGAAAAACTTGCTGGGAAATACAATTTTAAGTATGCTAAACTGGAGTGCCTTACTCAGGGTACTGAGCTTTCAGTGTTTTTTCTATAATATCTCTTTACAAAAGATGTCTTATGAACCATTTTTCTTTTATCTTTTATATCTGAGTTTTTTTCGTTGTTCAAAGAAATCTTTAAAAGGTAAAAAAATTTTTAAATTAATAGCTTAGCCACCAGATAATCCTCTCTTCAGTCTGTAGCTACCATCAGTTTGCCCCCAGGGAGGCACAGAGTAGGAGGTCTGGTTACTAGTTACTACTGGTTACAGATTACTCCTCTCTTGCTCAGTTTGCCCGGGATTTCCCCTCATAGGAATGTGGTTTGAAAAAACTTCCTCCACCACACTTCTGTTTGCATATTATTTAATTTTCTTTGATAATGCATCATATCAACTATCCACAGCAGTCAGGATCTAACCCAATTTAGTAATAAAACAGCAACAGCTCCTTAGATGTATATTATTTGTGTGCCTCACAAAAATAGTACTTTCTAGTTTTCTACCACCTTTCCCACCAATCTTCAGCCTTCTTTTCTAGCCATTATCTTCCTAGTGGTCATTCGTGGGTCATTTCATAGATCCTGTTCTCTCACTCTATCTCCCTCTCTGAGTGATCTCTTCTCTGCCTGTGGTTACCACTTACCACATCTGAGCACTAGAGGAATGACCTCCTGAACGTCATAAAGACACCACATACTTTGAGGTTTGTCTTAGCTTAGCTTCCCCAGAAATAAGAGTCTGAAGCAGAGGGCTATGTGCTGTTAATTTTGTTAGGGGCTATAATCCCAAGAAGTAGAGAGATGAGAAGAATATAGTTTGGTAGGAGAGAGAGTCAATACATGGATGAGCTGTTGAGTTGCCTTCTACTGCCCAATCCTGTAGGATCATACCCTACATACTCAACAAGAATAAGGCTGTGTCTTAACACTGTGCATTGTGAAAGGAGAAAGGAGGAAGAATTTTTCCACTACTTCTTGTTAGTCAAGATTTCCCTTACAGTATTTACTTCCCCACATCCCCCAGTAGTTAATGGGTGGTATGCAGGTAGGGATCCAAAGCTATGTCAACCAAGATGCCTTGGAGTGAGAGGCAAGGAGTGCCCACAGGCATGAGAAAAAGTCACTGTTAGATTATACCTTTGTAAAGTTAGTACTGACGGAAACAGCTAAAATAAGACACAGGTGAGATTTAGGGAATCTAAAATGGTACAAAAAAGGTGTCCAGTGTAATATACCCCTTTTACCACTCAGCTCACTCATGCCCTACATTATACCTAGCTTCCAAAATACAACATAGGGCCTTGCTTCTTCCCTGAGATTGGAGATAAAGTGCAATCACTAACTGAGTCCATTCTAAGTTGAAGCCTTACTTTAATTATGTGGCAAAACAAACAAAAAACCCCCACAAACTTAAGGCAAGAGAATTAGAGAAACTAGCTGCAGTTCCTACTGCTGTAGCTGACCCTGAAACTGTGATACTCATCGTCTCCTTTTATTACCTAAGTCTATATTTTCTTCTTCAGTGGCAGATTGTTTTGCCTTATTTGAGTTGTTTGACTGCTGAGGTGACCCAGACCTTCTTCCCTCAAGTGTCTGAGTCCTTAGTTGCCTTATTCTTGTTGAGTCATGCTGGAATTTCCCTTTTACTATTATGACTAGCCATGGAAGCACCAAGAGATATTTTGATGAAATCCCCCAAGTTGTGGGCAATATTTTTCCCTCTCTCACCTTATAGTCATAGTCTTTGCTTGTCATGATAATCAGTATTGAATATTCCCAACAGTAACCTGGCTCCCTTTTTCTACTGGTATGCAGATAGGAGAAGCCCACAGTGACCAGGAGGTAGTGAGAGCTTTATATTTAATATAACTCTCATGTGTCCCTTGGATGAAACAATCACTTCCCTAAACCTGCCTGGCAATCAGGACTTCTAACTTAGCAAATACTGAAATCGCATGTATGGGAAACACAGATTCTGCAAGTGGGTGACTGGGAATGATGATGACAGAGGCTAATCCTACTTTCATCCTTTGGTTCCCAGATCTAAGTATTCTAGCTCTTGGTAACAGACCATACATTGAAAGCATTGCTTCAATGCATATACCACATTCTGGAGTTGGAAGTTATCTTTAATATATCTTTTTAGCTGACTTTTTAGTAGGCTACTTTACCTGCCTCTGGAGCCTTCTGTTTCTTTGTGGATAGAGTCATGGTTGGACCAATGGATTCTAAGGTTATATACCCACTGTCAGCCCCAGAGCCCTAGCCCTATTATAAAATGGGACCTTGGCCTAAAGTAGTGTTTTGTGGGATATTGTATTGATAAGTTATTTTATAGGCCTTGGGATAGTGGTGGTAGCAAAAGTATTGGGAGCTAGAAACAAAACTCATACCCACAGTAGATACTAATTTTGATAAAAATGAATTACTGCCCCCTACCATGTACTCAATCTTATACCAAGTGATTGACTGGTCTTGAGTAATTATGTCATAATGAGAGCTTGACATCAGTATCTTTTTTTTTTTAATTTTTTATAAACATATATTTATTTTTTCCCCAGGGGTACAGGTCTGTGAATCTCCAGGTTTACACACTTCACAGCACCCACCATAGCACATACCCTCCCCAATGTCCATAACCCCACCCCCCCCTCCCAACCCCCCTCCCCCCAGCAACCCTCAGTTTGTTTTGTGAGATTAAGAGTCACTTATGGTTTGTCTCCCTCCCAATCCCAACTTGTTTCATTTACTCTTCTCCTACCCCATTAACCCCCCATGTTGCATCTCCTCTCCCTCATATCAGGGAGATCATATGATAGTTGTCTTTCTCTGATTGACTTATTTCGCTAAGCATGATACCCTCTAGTTCCATCCATGTTGTCGCAAATGGCAAGATTTCATTTCTTTTGATGGCTGCATAGTATTCCATTGTATATATATACCACATCTTCTTTATCCATTCGTCTGTTGATGGACATCTAGGTTCTTTCCATAGTTTGGCTATTGTAGACATTGCTGCTATAAACATTCGGGTGCACGTGCCCCTTCGGATCACTATGTTTGTATCTTTAGGGTAAATACCCAGCAGTGCAATTGCTGGGTCATAGGGTAGTTCTATTTTCAACATTTTGAGGAACCTCCATGCTGTTTTCCAGAGTGGTTGCACCAGCTTGCATTCCCACCAACAGTGTAGGAGGGTTCCCTTCTCTCCGCATCCTCGCCAGCATCTGTCATTTCCGGACTTGTTAATTTTAGCCACTCTGACTGGTGTGAGGTGGTATCTCATTGTGGTTTTGATTTGTATTTCCCTGATGCCGAGTGATATGGAGCACTTTTTCATGTGTCTGTTGGCCATCTGGGACATCAGTATCTTTTGCAGGCAGGTTAAAGCATTTAGCAATAGCATTAAAAAATAGTGCTAAAAATCTTGCTAAAAATAGCATTTTTTTTTTTACACTGGTGAGCAGAAGCACCTTAGCTACTCTATCCGTGGGCCCATTGTTTCCACTCTTTGGTGGCCTAAGTGGGAGGCTACCTGACAGCCATAGAATGACTCATCCTGTCCACTTCTGTTGACATTTGACAACATATATATGGACATTTTGGTGGATGCTTCTTGATAGGCATTAATGTGAGATATAAAAATGCACCTGATTTGTGCCCAGTCCATCTTTACTAGATTTCCTTATCATATCATCTTCCACCATTGTTTTCTAGGCCCCTGATCAACAGTTAAGCCATTAGCTACTACCCACAAGTCCAGATGTATCTAGTTCAGGCCATTTCTCCCTCCATTTGAAAGGGATGCCCAAACGTAAAGCTCTGGGTGTTCTCACTGGCCAGACTTCCTTTACCACAGTCCTTTATGTTTATTCCTGAATAAGACTGCAGTGAGGCAGTAGTCCATTTTTGCCTACTTCTGAATTCCTTTTTTTTTCCATCAGTTGGTCATGAAAAAGAGACATTCATCATATGGGAGTCTGGATTACCTGTGAATGTAATTTACTCATGCTTTCTGAGTGTATTGGGCCTAATCCCAATTAAGTCATTTCCATCCTATGGCAAATTGTTCCTGTGCCCATCTAAAACTTTATGTCTCAGTGAGTACTTCCAGTCACAGGGTCATTTGTTGACCCATGATCAGGCATGAAAATTCTTTTGGGGCCCTATAACATACTATGAGCTGTTTTTTAAACAGAAGATTGTTTTCTGCCACAGAACCCTCAGCGATCTGCATTGTGACTTCTCTTGTGGCACTTGCCAGAGACTCCACAGCCTCCTTATTTATCAAGGATAGGTCTTGTACCCTCAGATCCACTGGCGCAGATGCATTGTAGCCTGGACAAGTCTTTCCTATAGCTCTTGGTCATTCTTGAAACTGGCATCCACCAAGTCTCTGATAAATAAGTCAAAACAGTATTAAGTATGGAATATGCTCTCTCCAGAATCTGAAGAGGTCTGCCTTTTTCTTAACAGCATGTGTTGAGAAAAGCAATATATTCTTTACCTTAGAGAGGATGTTCTCGGCATGCCCCAGAGCCCTAGACTTCTTAAAAATGTAAGCAGTGTTCAGTCTCTCTTAATTTTGGTGAGGTGTCTGGTGTGTGTGTTTATTAGGTCAACTAGGATTCTTTACATTTCTTGCTCACCAGACCCACTTAGTATGTTGTCATCAGTATATTGGATTAGAATCATGTTCTGTAGAATGTGAAGGTGATCCAGGTCCATGCAAACTAAATTTTGAGAGAGATCTAGAGAGTTACCAGTGCCCTGGGGCAGGGTAGTATCCTGTTTGTTTCTACCAGGAATCTGCTTTTGATCCTCCCTACTAATGGGTTCTGAGAAGCATTCACCACATAAATAGCTGAGTACCAAATCCCAGAAGCTATATAATGTCATATTTATCATGACAGCTGTTACTGGGACTTCCACCAGTTTAAGCTTACCCTGATCCATCATCTGTTTTTTTCTGCAGGGTCATTTTAAATATAGAGAGGGGGTATGATTAAGGACCACCATTCCTCCATCTTTATGTCTTTGTTAGTGGTGCTAATCTCCAGTTCTTCCTTGGAATACCTTGTATTGCTTTTGATTTACTGTGTAGACTGCAGATAGAGTTGTAGGAGAAAGTTTCAAGGGTTTACTCACCTCTGTTCTAACCATTCTAATCAGAGGAACATAGTAGCATTTCAGATTCCCCAATATTGGTATAGTTTGGAACTCTGATAGGATAGTCCTCAAATAGTTTGGAGTTTGCCTTTCTCGAGTACAATTATCCATGTAAAAAAATTCCTGCTCTCTCCTGCCTTACACTTGGCTCTTTTCTCTGCCTGACCAATTTTCCCTCCTTTCTTTGCCTAGGTATTATCGACCTCCTAGACAAGGTCAAGTTAGTCATACCTTATTTTTGCACTAAGTGCCTCTTCTGTGTAATATTACAATAATTGTAGTTTTATATAAATTTTCTGTTTTTAAATTAATATTATCCTATTCCTTAAGGGTAGTATCATTACCTGCTTTGTATACTGCTCTATCATTATCTTAGTACCTGCCTCATGTATTAGGAGATTTAATTACTATTTAAGGAGTGAGTTGTTGGATGGATGACAGAAGATGAAAGAGAAGCATTTATCATGACTTTTTAGGAGCACTTTACTCTAGCTCAGCAATTCTAGAAAACCCCCCTCCCCACCCCACCCATATTTTAACATTTCTTGTGTATTTCTTTTGGCCAGCTAGCTGTTATGAGTTACTTGTTATTGCCTGTGCACAAAAAAGCTTGCAAAGAGAGTCAGCAGCTTGGAAGAAAATTCCAGAGGCAGAAGTGGAGCAACATTTCAAGATACACTGCATCAGCAATGCTCTTGATGACACACAGAACTGTGTTTTGTGGAGAAAAAAAGTCATCTCTGAGCTGAAAAGTGATGCTGAATACTTGAAATCTGAATGTGAAGAGGCTTTAGTAGTAATTTTTTTTGCTCACAGTCTTTTTATATGTGCTCTAGTGATACAGTCATATATCACCATTGTACTTATCATGAGAGCCCATTCAATAAGTATAAAATAATTTTTGTGTTTAAGAAATCACTTATAGTTTAATTTGGCAATTTTTTCCTTAATGGTCCATAATATAATAGAGCATCATCATTTTACAGTGAATGAAATAGGGTATTATATAGTTGTCTTTAGGGCCTCCCTTAACATATACGGCATTTTGTGTGAATTAGAAAGAGGCATTCCACAACAGCCAAAACAGCCTTGCACTGGATATGAGGTGTGGTGAGGAGAGCCCCTCTCCGCCAGCTCCCTTTGGGATGGGGGATACAACCACCACGTATGACAGATTCATACGTGGTAGTATCTTTTAAAATTTTATTTTAGAATTTGGAACAGAGCATTATATATGGTTTCAGACATTGCTGTTCTGTTCTTGAATCTTATGACTCGATAGGTTACAAAAAACTTTGATTATATAGCAAAGTGAATATTAAATCAATATTCAAAAGAATAAGCTGCTATTTTTTTTTAAAGATTTTATTTATATATTTGACAGAGATCACAAGTAGGCAGAGAGGCAGGAAGGGAGAGAGGGGGAAGAAGCAGGCTCTTTGCTGAGCAGAGAGCCCAATGCGGGGCTCGATCCCAGGACCCTGGGATCATGACCTGAGCCAAAGGCAGAGGCTTTAACCCACTGAGCCACCTAGGTGCCCTTAAGCTGCTATTTTTAAAAGTCATTTTCTTTAAGGCAGTTTTTTTTCTGATGGATAAGCCATTGTAAAGAAATTTTTATCTGTGAATATGAGGGTGTTTCTGGATAGACGGGAAATCTAGTCGAATTTAATTTGATTGAGTCTATCCAGGTCAGTGACCTCATAATCTTTTCAGAGTGAATCTCTAGTCATGAAGCATTGCAGTCCCCCTCCTAGAAACTTTGGTCAGCTCCTGAAAGGCATGCCTATCTTTGATTTTTAATGTAGATCTTCATATGTAGATCTTTGGCAATGTTTCTGTTTGACCATATAATCTAAAACTGATTTTCGTACAGATTGTATCAAAATTTTAATTTTTACAACCTTACTTTGTCCACAGCAGTTAAATCTAATTTACCCACTATAATTAAGATTCTGAATGCAATTAGTAACAGTTTATTAAATTAATATTTTTTATGCATGGCCTCCCATACAGATTCTGATAGAAAACTAATAAAAAATGATAGTAGTTTTCTTGTGGAAAATATTCATACTACAGGTGACATTAAATATTTGGATTCTGGGTATCTTCTAACTGTCTAAAATGCATTTCTGTTATGAATTTCAGGGTTTACAGCTTATATTCAGATGTAACATCGAATTTTGTACAAAGTGTCTTTTCCTACTGCTGCTTCCTTTCTCCATCCCCCATCCTCAGTGTAGTATGGACAGAGAAGTGCAATTTGTAATAACCTGACCTCTAAATTATTGTCTGGGAGCACAGGTAATTATAAGGGTTTAGAAGCAAAAGCTGCAACTTGAAAGATTAGGAAAAGTAAGTCCAGCAGAACCAGAATCTCTGGTATCTGGTGGGAATAATAGTGTCTTTCAGTGCACAACCCCTTGGGTTTACTTCTTCCTACATCTTCTCCAGAGTTCACCACAAACTTGCATTTTTCAGTCTTTTCAGTGCCGATTTATTTATTTATTTAGAGATTTTATTTATTTATTTATTTATTTATTTGACAGAGAGAGAGAGAGAAACACAGCAAGAGAGGGAACACAAGCAAGGGGAGTGGGAGAGGATGAAGCAGGCTTCCCACTGAACAGGGAACCCAATGCGGGGCTTGATCCCACAACCCTGGGATCATGACCTGAGCTGAAGGCAGAGGCTTAACGACTGAGCCACCCAGGCGCCCTCAGTGCTTTTCTAGAAGTGTGATGTTACCCATCAGGAGAATCCATAGTGTTTTATTGAACTGGGCCCATTACCCTCCTGCCCAAAAGTATACCATTGTACAGTACACTGGCAAAAAGAGTTTAAACGGTCAGCAAAAATATTCTGTTAAAATTGTGTATGTTGTCACTAAAACAATGAAAGTGCTCATCTTGAACAAGTAGAAAACATTTGTGAATGAAAGGGTTCATGGGGGATTTTTATTGTTAGCCACATTTTTAGATATCCACAAACTGCTTACATGGATTTCTTAAAATTTGTTTGGGAAAAGAACAAACAGAAAACCTCAACAGATCTCTGTTTCTTTTGACCATTTCAAAGACCATTAATCACCATTGACTATTTATCACCATTAAATAATACCAAATCACAGAATGGTCAGGAGAAGTAAGTGGATGGAACTCAAATTTGCTTCCTGTTTTCAAGTCTAATTTTAAAAGTTTGGATAAGGTGAAAATGAGGAGCTGTAGAACTTTGTAAGGTTTATGTTACATCTGATTATATTTGCTCTTTTCACCACTGTCCATTACTGATAACTAAAAGACAATTTTTTAACCTTGATTGGGAAAACCATTACCTGGTTCAATCTGATCTTCTCAGTATGTGACTAGATCTAAGTAAGATTCTGATAGTTCTAATCATGCTGCAGGTCATGTTTCCAGGGAGATTGAGGGGCAGGTAGAATCAGACACTCATCATGCTTAATCAGTTCTGAGTTTATCTCATATAACCCTGTTTTGAATTAACTAAATAATCCAGTAAGCAGTGTTTTTAATATCTCAAAAAGGGAAAGATTCAAAGTTGGCTAACAATGAAATTTCCCATTTTTCACTGGCAGAAACCCCAGCCCCATAATGGGGAAGGTCCCACCAGTGCGAAGGCCCCACATGGGGACCCCTCCCCTAGTGAGGAAATGTACCCCTGAAGAGGAGTCCTCCTGGCCACTGGGCCCACTGCTACCCTGCCACGTGAGTACAGCAATGGCTTTGAGGACCTCAGCAATTTTTCCATTTCTTGGTGGCCATTCATCTGTGAGAACTGGCCAGAACCTCTTCCTGTTTCTCTTAAACAGTCAGAAAAGGAGATACAAGCCACCTTTTACCTTTTTTGCCTCATTTTTGCAAGTTTAAGAAAAAGAATTTGTTTGGATAAGACGGTTGGTTAGGATAAGCTATTGGTTAGGACTGGGGTGTGATTAGTCCAACAGTTTGTTCTTGTATAGAACAAGCAGTACTGTTTAACAGAACTTTCTGAAGTGGCGGAAACGTTCTATATATGCACTTTCCAGTACAGTAACCACTAACCACATGTTGGTACTGAGTTACTGAAAAACAGTATAACTGAAGAAGTTAATTTTTAATTTTATTTAATTTTAATTAATTTAAATATAAATCTCCACATATGACTAGTGCCTACTAAAGTGGACAGTGAATGCCTACATTTAATGCTGTGTGCTTCAGATGTGTAACCTCTTTGAACATTACTACAGATGTACCTCTTTACCTCTATTTCTTCAATAACCTAGAAAAATTTTCCTTGCGTTATATTGGTTATTATAAATATGATTCTCTAATAGTAAGAAAACGCTTTAATTAAAAATCCTCACTTCAAAATTTATTCATCCATATTGCCCTTCCATAGCTTTAATTACTTTATGATATTAAGAAAATTTATTCAATCTTAAAATTATGAAGTAAGATCAATTTAAATATCCAGCTTTATTTTCTTCTTTACATGTTTTAATTTGCAACTTCACTATATATGTAGAAGTAATTATACACATTAAAATAACTTTTCCATTTTATTATTCCTTTTTAATGAGACTATAAAATATCTTATATTAGTATAGTGCTTGCAGCGCTATTACCAAAACATTAAATTTAGCACTTACTCATTATAATGCAGTACTTATAAGTTTTAAAGTTTGGTTCTGGTAGGTAGGTTATTGAAATTACAAATTAACTATATGGGTAGTTTTACTACTGAGAGTAGATGTCCTTCCACTATTGGGCTATCATTAAAAGTTGCTTATGTCATGAGATGTTTATAAGGAAAATTGTTGGGGGGTGATATATGGGAACTCTCTGTACTGTCTTTGCAATTTTTCTGTGAATCTAAAGTGATCCTAAAATTTTTTGAAGTTTATTTTTAAAAATGGTTTCCATCAGAACTAGAGGGTATCATGCTTAGCGAAATAAGTCAATCGGAGAAAGACAACTATCGTATGATCTCCCTGATATGAGGGAGAGGAGATGCAACATGGGGGGTTAAGGGGGTAGGAGAAGAGTAAATGAAGCTAGATGGGATTAGGAGGGAGATAAACCATAAATTTATCTAAATCACTACTCTTAATCTCACAAAACAAACTGAGGGTTGCTGGGGGGAGGGGGGTTGGGGGGTGGGGTTATGGACATTGGGGAGGGTATGTGCTATGGTGAGTGTTGTGAAGTGTGTAAACCTGGCGATTCACAGACCTGTACCCCTGGGGAAAAAAATATATTATATGTTTATAAAAAATAAAATAAAAAAAATGGTTTCCATCAAATTGAGTCATAGTATCCTTTTATACTCATTAATTTAGCTGTATATGCATGCAAAATAAGAATGATCAGATCAGTAATAGGTAGTACTTACATAAGTATCACTATGTGTCATTTTCAAAATATTCCTTAGAAGGACTCTTGCAGTTTTACAGATGAGAAAGCTGAAGCATGGAAGAAAGACCGATTCAGCTACAGTTACGTAGCTGGGCAGTAGCAAAACCAGGGTTTGAACCCAGCAAGTCAGTGCTTTTAACTACTACTCTGTGTTACCTTTTAAGGAATCTTGATTATGCCATGGAAGATTTAGTCTTTCTGCTACCAGTGTAGCAGTAAAACTTACCACTTTAAGAAATCCAAAATAAAGTAATACCCTGGTGATAAATTACTTTTACAACTTGAAAAATATGAAAATATACTTCATTCAGTTACAGTGATTCAGAATTTATTTCATAGTGTTTAATTATTTTGATAAGTGAAGAATATATTCCTATTCTCTTGACAAGAAGCATCTGTGTCAGTGGGATTTTAAAAAAAATTATTTCTACTTTGTTTATATGGTGACTAAGAATGAAAAAAGAACAATGCATAAAAGATAGGGAAGATGGATGTGGTTGGTTTTGTCATAAGGCAAAGTTTTAATGAGAATTAAAAATCATAGTAGTGTTTTGTTTTCTCATATGCCTGTTAATGTTATTCTTCCTGCATATTAAATTACGGATAAATGATTGTTAAAACTGAAATATAGGAAAGGTTGATGGTGAATTTTCAGCATTTCTTTGAGGTGTTTTTGTGGAGTTTGGAAATTACTTCTTTGGCTGAAAACGGGAGAAAAAAGTTGGAGTTTGTTGCATAGTTCAAACATTGTTGCAAATGAAATATAGTGGTCTACTCATTTTTTAATATTATATACCCTTTGGTAGTTTAACACATTCAACAGTATGATATATCTACCTGCTGCATGTATTTAAGGTCATGCATTTACTTGGCGGCAAGAGACAGAATTGAAATACTTTAAGGGAATTTGAAGCATAAATAGGTATCATTCTAACAGACATCCTTTTCCTGTTGGTGTATATACTTGTGAACCAATAGGCAATCCTCTGTTGACTCTTGCAGATTATTTGGATTTGGATTCTTGCTAAGAATGTATATTTTTAATCACTATGAAGATTTTTGTGAAACTGAGGAAATTTCAAGGCAGAGGTCATGTTTATGAAACAAGGGGATTTTAAATTTTACTACACATTGACCAGTTAATATCTAGGTTTAGATTATTGGCTTAATGTGGTTATAATCTTTATTAGGCCAGGCAATTCATGTGACCTAAGGTGGTTGAATTGTTACTACATAATTCTGTGTAGTAGCAATTCAACCACCTTAGGTCACAAAGAGAACGGAGGTTTTCTCTCTGATGGGAAGGATGATGTCATTGCTGTCATTTATTTATTTATTTTTTTAAAGATTTTATTTATTTATTTGACAGACAGAGATCACAAGTAGGCAGAGAGGCAGGCATAGAGAGAGAGAGAAGTAGGCTCCCTGCTGAGCAGAGAGCCTGATGCGGGGCTCGATCCTAGGACCCTGAGATCATGACCTGAGCCGAAGGCAGCGGCTTTAACCCACTGAGCCACCCAGGTGCCCCTGCTGTCATTTTTTAAAGAGCAGAATATGGCTAGAGATCTGGTGAGGGCAATAAGGAGGGGGAGAAAACTTTTAGAGGACCATGATTTATCCCCAAATACCTGTAATCCAACAGATAGCCTTAAGATGTATAAGTTCTTTACATGACAGTGGGTATATTTGGTATATACCCCTTTTACGCAAGTAACAACTGTATATCTTAGATTTCCCATAGCAAGCCAGTATTCTGGTATTCCATCTTGTTTCTCCCATAAGTGATTTGTACAGCTTAAACTGTATGTCCCATTTTTAAAAATAGCATATTTAGAAAAGTAACTACTGTAACAGAATAAATGATAGATAAAATAATTTTGTAACATTTCACAAGACTTAAGTATCTAAGTTTAAATCTGCCTTTCTGCAACTGGTAAGTGCCACCTTTAGTAGAGTATCCTGCTTTATCATGTACATTTTTTTTTTAAAGATTTTATTTATTTATTTGAAACAGAGAGAGAGAGATCACAAGTATGCAGAGAGGCAGGCATAGAGAAAGAGGAGAAAGCAGGCTCCCCGCTGAGCAGAGAGCCCGATGCGGGCCTCGATCCCAGGACCCTGAGATCATGACCCGAGCTGAAGGCAGAGGCTTAACCCACTGAGCCACCCAGGCGCCCTATCATGTACATTTTAAATGCAACAGTTAAGTCAACCTAGTTGTGGTATTTTCAACATGTTATTAAAAATAATGAATTTTTTGATAAGATAAGCACAGACTATTTTTAATTCATCCATTTCTGTTGGAAACAATATGTTCTCAAGCTCTCAGTTTGTTTCTGCTTTCCATGGTGACCAAAAAGAGAATATGCTGTATATTGCTAACCTGTTTTTTAAAAGAGAGTTGATACGAATATGGTTTAAAGGATTAAACAGAACAAATATCCAAAGTATTAACAAAAACAACCCAAGACTAAAGCTTTGGCACACTTTGTCTTTCTGTATATTCACTCCTCATGTTAAAATGGTACAAATTTTAGGAGACTATAACTGAGGTACACAGAACTACATAGTTTGGGGATTTAAAAAATCTATTTATGTGCTTTTCGGAGTTTAGAAAGGGAGTCACTTAAGATACTAATAAAGTATAAATCAAGATATTGCATATTTAAAAAGTACATCATGTAACAAATAATAAAATTTTTATTACAGATTTTCCTAATCTTCTGCAACCAACAGAACTCTCTTCTAGGGCAAGATGTTACAGCTTTCTTTTCAGGATGTATTTGCACATTGGCCCCAGAAGTATCTCCTGAGTGTTAAGATGTTAATATCTTGAAGAGGGAGAAACCCCTTCCTGAGCTTATTACAGAGTTGCTGATTACTTTTTAAAGAAGATAAACACCTGAGAATAAATAGCTATGATGTCTGCTATATTATAACCTGAAAGTACAGTTTTCTGTACTCTTTAGTTTCATAGTAGGTAGACAGAAATTCTGAGGTATTTGCAAACTGTGTAAAACTAATAATGCTAACTTCAGATTCCTGTTAGAATCATAAGCTATTAGAACTTAAAGGGAAGAATAAGAGAGAGACATGTTTTACTTCTCTCGATACAGTTCTCCTTTGGTTTTTTAAAAATAAATCAGTTTTTTAGATGGTCACCAGCTGTTCTTTGATTGCTTTTAATACTTTGTAACTGATTTTTAAAATTTTTATAGCCCTTCATATAGTAACTTCCTTCTCTCATACCTTCTGTTTATTAGTTATTAATTTATTGCAAGAGAGAAAGAGCTTGTTATTTTAGGAGAATAAAAAGCTTTGAAAAATAATTAAGTGGTGCTACCCATGAAGGGAGTCCTTATTTTAAAAGCTTAGAGCTGGGTTGGACCTTTATAGAAATCTCAGGTCTGAGTGCTTTCCGTCTGCCCTCTGAAGTCTCAAGCTCTACCTTGTGTCTTCTTTAGTTTCGAAAATAACTTAAAGACAAATTATCGAGTAAACTGCCAGAAAGCCTAAAACAACAGAGTTGTATGCTAGAGGAAATTAGCAAGAAGATGTAATGGAAATGAGCATTCACAGTGCTTTACTTACAGGACAAAGACTGTCAGCTCACAAACCAGAAAGCATAGCCTACTACTAGGATCATCTAACAGCTCTCTTTCTATGTACAGGTAATGAGTAGATGTGAAATCATGCTGTGCAGACACACCTAGAATAAAAACTTTCGTAAAGCTGTATTTGAACTATGTGTATGTCTTAAGATGCCAGACTTTCAAAACTGCATACAAATGCAAACACTAAAATAAAATACTATCTCCTTTAAGGTTGCTATACAATGTACTTACTAATTAAGCTGCAATTCAGCTGAACTCAGATTCTGAACATTGTGTAGAAAACGTTAGAAATGTTTTTTGTCTGCTTGACTTAACATTTTACAGTATGCTCTGCTCTTTTATGGGTGTGTTAGAGATTCTCACGGGGGCCAGTCAGAGAGACTTGATTCCAAAGAACTCACTACGATTGTCCTATCTTTCTGCCATACAAGGGCCTGTGCCTGCCTAAAACAGGTTTACAGAGGCTTCACAGCATACAAAGTAGATGGAACAAAACTATTAACAGAGCCGTAACTAAGCAAGTTGACTACGTAACCTGTCCATAGCTAACTGAACTGCCAGTAGGAAGTGCACTTTGTGTCTCCCAAACAAGTAAAGTATCAGTAAATCAAGAAGTAAGAGAATCATTACTTGCCTATATTTTATGTTTATTCTGATTTGATAATGAAGATTCAATCTCAGTTTTTGCAAATGTTGTTTGAACTAGATCTCCCTTCAGATTCAGTTTTCTGCCTTAATTAGGGGGCCACACACATTTAAACTAAACACAGATCCCTCCTATGACCTCCGCCTTCACCATGCATGCCCCCTGAGTCTTGGACCCTCTCTGGAGTTTGCCTCCTGCAGCTCCCTCCCTATCAGTAAAACTGTTTACCACCACCTGCAAATACTAATAAATAAACTAAACACAGATCTTTTGTGCTCACAAATTATTGACTTCTGTTACGTTTTCAAAGCCTGACAAATGCTTTTTTGTTTTTTAAATATGCAAATCTACTGATGGGTAATTCCAGAAGGACCATCTCTGGCTCTTTAGAGTATTGTTCTTGAAATTTCTTTTTCATTGTTCAGTTATTTTGTAGCTAGTAGAACAAAATGATTTTCTTTTATAATTCATTAGTGTTCTGCTGGTTGACAAAGAAAATTTGGCTAAGAAATATAAGAAATACTAAGAGCAAAACTTATAACTGATACATAGTTGAAGTACACCCCAAATTAGTTCAGTAACCATTAAAAGCTGCTTAATTGGGAACTCTTAGTTGTTTTCCAGCTTCTAATCATGACAAGGTAAGTGAGAACCATAAAATTTTTATAAATGCAAACACATTATGAAATATTTAAACTAACCAAGATATGAGGAGAAAAAGTAAGCAAATGCTGTTTTATAGTAGGGAAGCTATATATATAAGGAAGATATATATACACATACATACATACATACATACATACACATATACACACAAACACACACACACACACCCGCCAGGACCTCTGCAATAACTTTCAATTGCTCTGAAGTCTGCCACACAAACTCATCATGTGAGCAAATTATTCAGGCCTTGACCCATTTTAAGTTATGAGGGAAGTTTCTGGAGAAGTTCCACCTACTGTTGTAGATAGAGCTACTTTGCCTATTTTAATTCCATAGTCCTTAGAACTTTTATGATTTGTAAAAACCACAGACCAGAATGAAGCCCCCTTTCTCTGTGTACTTTCTATATGATGAATTCAAATTCTTGTGTTAGTTTTAAACTTTGAAAAGGAAAAGAGAACATAAAAATTGCGTTGTGCTGGACACTTTTATTCTGAATAACTAAAAGAATCCCCCCCCCTTTATTTCAAGTCATGCGAGTTTAGGTAGTGGTCAGTTGCTTATCTCTGTTTTCCACATGAAGAATCCCTGGCAAGGAAGTTGAATGACTGAGCTAGCTGTCTCAAGACATGATACTGCTAGGCAGCAGCAACTCAGAGGATGTCACTTACTTCAGGAGTTATTTTTATGATTTGTACTACATGGGACTGGTTGGCACTTTAAGTCTTTTAACTGCCTCCCAAAAGTCATAGGCACACAGTTGGAGTTAGTGTGAAAGCCAGAGATACAAGATAAAACACTAGAATGAATTGGGAAGACCTGGGTTCAAGTCTGCTAATTCACTACCTCGCTGACCCTGTGGAAATCATGTCTTTTGCCTACCATACAGAATACCAATTGCAGAGGTGGTTTAACTTAGTACTCAGACTCAAATCCCAGCTCGACCACCCCTGTTTTCTATTTTCTCATCGATATATAAAGTGATAATGGTACCTGCCACATAGGTTATATTTAAGGCTCTCAAGAAATCTAAGATTATTGGTGTATAATAAACCCTCCATAGTTGGGAACAGCAGCAGTAGGTAATGCTACTGCTGCTTCTTGTTATTATTATTACTACTAGTATTAGGATCAATGAGATGTGTTTATAGTGTAAACCATATGTTAATATATAATCAGAGGAGATAAAATATGTACATAAATACCTATTAGGAGGAATTGAAGTGGTCAGGGACATTCAAGGAAAAGAAAAAGCATGAACAAAATTAAGTACTTATTACTAAATTACTCTGTTGATTTCAAGGAATCATTACATCTCATTCATCTTTTGGCCATGTATCTATGTCTATATCAACATCACCTACTATTTTAAGTAATGAAAATTATTTTTATTTTTTTATTTTTTAAAGTCATCTCTACATTGAATGTTGTACTTGACCTCAAAACCCTGAGATCAGGAGTTACATGCTGTACTTACTGAGCCAGTGAGGTGCCCTGGTACTGGAAATTCTTAAACTACTTTGTAATTCACAGAATACTCCTAATTTTCACAGAAAACCATTAAAATCTGTTTTGTTATTTCCATTTGATAGGTAAGGGAACTGTGGCCTTCACAACAGTTATTGATAGAACAGGACAACCATTGTACAGGCACTAAATTTCACATATTTCTACAGCAGTATGTTGCTTCTATTAGTCTAAGTAGAGGCAGTCTCAAAACTGTCATCCATATAGTTGGCCCACAGTCACTTTCTGAAAATGTGTGCCATATTAGGAACTGGAAAAGAGTTGAGCTGACCCCATGTAAATCTAGCACCACTACTGTAACCTCAAACCCACAGGTTGCTAGTGATAGTACCTAGAAGGCAGCCCAAAAGCAAGTGTTAGTAACATTAGGTGAGATCTTTGCTCCATTTTGCCACAGTTCGTTTTAAGTTTGTTAGGTAGCTTTGATTCAAGTATTGTTGTCTTCAATTTATTGAATTGAAACTGACCAGTAGGTGAAGTTGTGCTGCAGTATGATAGAGGAATCCTGTTCTTAATTCTTGATTCAAAGATATTTGGAAAATAAGAAATTAGAATTTTTATACATTGATACCAGGAAATTATAAATTCATAATAGTCAAATAGTCATCTCTTCATAGATCATAGTACTCTGAATGATTCTCTAGTTACCATTAGTGTGATTTCCTTTTTAAAGGATTCTGGATGTAAATAAAAATTTCACAACTTGTATTTATCATTTATTTTAGTTGATATAATAAGCCACAGAAGTGTGTGTGCATGCATGCTACATACATGTGTGTGTGATTATCAAATCTCCAAGACAGATATTTCTGATATTAGAATACTATCTACTTCCCATGATTACACTCTTGCACATTTGTTACATTTTAAATATGAAGTTAACATATTTCTACTTGAAATGTCTTGATTACATTACATATTCTGAAAACTCACACTACTCCAATAAAAAAGTTACTTCAAAAGTAATATGACTATATGATGTGACATTTATATTAAATGTGATTTCATCTACTGTATCGAGTTTTCTGAAATTATAACAAACTGTAATTCCATCCAGTTCTGGCTCTGTTGTAAACTTAGGAGTGAACTGAAGTGATTTATCATAAATATCCCACTAAGGGATTTATTTGGAATACATTGTAACTTGTTTTTCATTTTTAATAATACAAGATTAGCATCATTCAGTATGAAATATTATATTGTTATACAGCATAATTCAAAAATGTCTCCCTGATGTTGTCACTGTATTGTATTGATTTTAACTTGAAGTCTTCATTGTCTAACACTTTCTCTATATGCTACCTATTCTTAATATTGCTAAAAATTGTGTATGAATATATGTTTTTGTTACCTATATGTAACTGTTATCAAGAATATCTGTTACATTTAGACGTGAAGTAATAGTTTCAAGCTGCCAGTCTTAAGCAGGGCACGATATTAAAATGCTAATTCTCATAGGTGAAGACAAATGATGATCCTCCATTGATAGTTTTTTATCTGTCTCTGCGGGTATAGAATAATATGTGATGAAAGACTACAGCATCTCACAAATCTTATTTGCTGTACATGACCAACCCTGAGTCCTCAAGTTTTTCCACTCCATCTCAGAGAACTTTCAAGGTCTTCTCCTGCTCCTGTTTGCTAGGCACACACCAGTCTAGGCAGCCAGGAGGAAGTGAGTAGGATTAAGGACAGGACAAGTGTTAAATGATACCTGGGCACTTCACATTAAGGAAAGGACCAGACCAATTCTAGACCAAGAAATTGATTTTGATACTCTCCCACCCCATCTTTTGCATACTTTATTATCTCTTATACTCTTGGTCATCCCTTTATAGCTAATAAAAGAGTTCTTGTAGAGCAGTGGGGTAACTTATAATCAGGAACTCTGGAACCACTTGGCAGTGTGAGCTTGAGGAAATTTTTTAACCTTTCTATGCCTCAATTTCCTTGTCTATGAAACTGGGATTGTGTGCAATGGTAATCCACCCCAACTGGGATGTAAAGTATATAAAACGGTGCCTAGCACCTAGTAGACACTACAGAAGTGTTAGCCTTAGTGATATTATAATAAATTATTCTTACTGCATGTTAGATGGTTAAAGTTATGTACGGGGGAGACCTACTACTCTCAATAAACGGGGCTCAATAAATGTTGCATTTCCTGATACTTTATTACTGAAAGACCTGCCTTTTCTTGTAAATGCATCTTGCTCAAAATTAATTCTCAGTCTTTTTCCCATAATTCCTGCAGTGTACACCCTTTTTAGGGTACAAAGAGAGAAAAACGATCATCAACTAACCCAAATCGTACTGGGCAGGCACGAATATTGGCCCCACCGGAGCAATGTTTTCTATTTAAATGGTACTAATTGGCAGAATTATAGGAAACTTGGAATTAGGAAGGAGAATCAGAGCCTCTCTACCTGGAGGACCAAATCTATTTTGCTTCTCACATCAGAGAGGATATTGCCTTACTGTAAACCATAAGAGATCCAAGACTCAGTTTTTATCATATATTCCTAGTAACCAGGAGTAGTCATAATCTGCTGGTTATGGAACATTAGGCCAATAGGACTCGCTTCCCAGTGACTTGAGATGGCCGACCTCCTGATCCCTAGATGCCAGATGTCTGCAGGGAGGGCCTTTAAGCGGCTTCTGGATCTGATGAGTTATTCCCTCTCCTCTACATTGTTTCTTTAAAATTTTTTGCTTGGGCTGGGGGTGGGGGGATGTGCACAGAGGAGATGCCTGGGTGGCTTAGTCAGTTAAGCATCTTACTTCAGCTCAGGTCATGATCTCCAGGTCCTGGGATTGATCCCCACATCAGGCTCCATGCTCAGTGGGGAGTCTGCTTCTCCCTTTCCCTCTGCCCCTCCTACCCTTTCCTCTCAAACAAATGAATAAAAATCTTTTAAAAAGTAAAGTAAAAATTTTTGCTGGCTTCTTAAAAATAGTACATTAATAAGCTGCTTATTATTTGTCTTTAATTACTACTACCCAGCATAATGTAGTAATCATTGACTACATCTTTCTACTTCAGATTAAACCCATTTTAAGTTTATTCCAGTATAGTTACAAACTCCTTCATGTTTAGTGATTGTCATTTATTGTATTATAGAATGGTCCTCTGCTTTTAACTCAAAAGAAATAAAGGGCTTCATGCTAGCCATTTTCATTAACCCAATGTTAATATTTTAAAGATCATAATGTTCTTGATAAATTAAAATGTACAAAATATATGAACTGTGACATTGGACTTGATTTTAAAATAGCATGTTTGCATCTCACTGTTGTGGCTGTTTCATACCTCTAATGGCCATAAAGTCCTGGATTACATTTAACAGAAAGTCAGCAACTATGGCAGAGGAGCTTTGCCTCATAGCTGCATAAGTGAACAGTCATCTAGTGATAAAGTTGGTCTTTGAAGGATAAACCAGAACCTGACCTGCAAAGTCAATGGTATTAACAAAGTGTTTTGTATCATTTATGGTAGATTAGTGTTTAATTCATTATTTAAATGTATTTACTACTTTTTTCCAAGGAGACAAAATAAACTCCAGTAGCATCAACTATTAACATACATTTTTACATTTATTTTTAGGGCCTCTCAAACACAGGGTACTTTTCTAGAACCTAATAAGAAGATATCTGAAATGTTATTGTGTTGAAAAATACTTTGTCAATTCTACTTAAATCTAAAGCAAAGCAAGTAAACAGTAATCTTATATCAGAATTTAATTATGTAATACCCATTTTTTTAAAGATTTTATTTATTTTTATTTGACAGAGAGAGATCACAAGGAGACAGAGAGGCAGGCAAAGAGAGGGAGAGGGAAACAGGTTCCCCGCTGAGCAGAGGGCCCGATGTGGGGCTCAATCCCAGGACCCTGGGATCATGACCTGAGCCGAAGGCAGAGGCTTTAACCCACTGAGCCGCCCAGGCACCCCTGTAATACCCATTTTTTTAATCCTAAACTGTTAAACAAGTAACAGTTATGAGAGGCAAAGGTAATGTACTAAGAAAGTACTTCTCCACTTACTGTAACTATGGTAATTAAATAGCCATTCTGAGCTTTAGTTTCCTCATCTACAAATATGAATTATGCTTGTGCTGCTTACTTCTTAGGCTTTGTGGTGGGAATCAAATGACATAATATGTGAGAAAATGCTTCATTAATTACCAAGTGTTTTTCAAATGTACGTAAATCTTATATACAAATAATGCAATTAGCAATATGTTCATCTGTATCTTAGAAAATAGTTTGCTTAACATCTTCTGAAAAGCAAGTACGTTGTAACCTGAGCTTTCTGGATACTTAAATTTTCATTTCCAGTTTTCATGGATACTTAAATTTTCATTTCCATTTTTGCTCATTAAAGGAGAAGTTCATTTACATAATCGATAGCAAAATTTATTGACTTCTTACTATTATTCTACACACTATTTGTACTCTTCAACTATTATTTCTACATGTCCTATTATTTAATCCTCACAGCAATCCTATGATGTAGGTAATGTTATCACCATTGGAGGAACTGGAACAGAATTGCTTCAAGAATTTCCAAGGTCCCACAGCTAATGAGTGACAACTAAGGTAGAACTTAGATCTGCATGAATCCAGAATCCAGGCTGCTCTACCTGCCCCTGTAGTAGACAATTTGAATCACACTAGGTGTAGTATAGTTCATCTCATTTTAAAACCCCCAAAGCCACAAATTTCCAAAAGACCATTGTCACAAAATAATTTTAGAATAGTTTAGCATAACTTTTCCCCACAAACAGTCCCATTAGCTCTTGCTAATAACTAAGAGTATCTGACAAATTCCTTTCCTGACTTTAAGATGAAGTGGATGATCTTCTGGCTTCTCAGACCACCAGTGGTTATGCAGTGGCTGAACTGGAAACCCTTTAGCCAGAACAGAAATGTGGGCAGAAGGAATCTTCACTTTTGCTATTCCCCAGGCCAGATCTATAGAGCTCTATACTTCACATCTCCAAACACTACTTACCCTTCAGGCTCCCAGCTCTAGCACAACTGGCATTTTTCCTTAACTAACGACAAGTATTGTGATATATTTATAGAATTACTTAAGCCATTTCAATTGAACGCCTACAAACGCCCTCTTGAACAATAGCTATCAAAGGGAAAATATATGTTTAACTGTAACTGAGAGTTATGTAGTATGCCTCACTTTTTACAAAATTTCTGTTTTGACTGAGTTTCTAGTCTCAGAGCATAGCACGCATTTATTAGTATAGGCACCTGTTCTTTAGAGTTGAGCAAATTCCTATAACAGTTTGCACAGTAATAGTAGAATCCTTTTTTTTTTTTTTAAGATTTTATTTATTTGACAGAGAGAGACACAATGAGAAGGGGAACACAATCAGGGGAAGTGGGAGAAGGAGAAGCAGGCCTCCCACTGAGCAGGGAGCCCGAGGTGGGGCTCGATCCCAGGATCCTGGGATCATGACCTGAGCCAAAGGCAGATGCTTAACAACTGAGTCACCCAGGTGCCTCAGTAGAATACTTTTTAACTGTCTCCCCCTATCCCATTCCCCCCACCCACAACGTCTTAGGAGAGTTCCTACCTATTAAAGTGGTTTCCAAAGCATGATGCTTTATACCCGAGATGTACAGAATGATTACAGAGAGTACAGAATAAACATTTAAAAATGTATAATTACCCATATTAATTTTAGTTTATATTGGGAAAAATATTATAACTAGTAATCAGAACTGTGATTTCATAGTTTTTTAATTGAGGCTAAACTAGGTTTTTATTTTTTAAAAAAGTTTTAAATAGGCATTTTGCTTTTTTAAATTTTTTTTTAATTTGAAGAAAATATTAAATGAAGGATACTACAGTTAGTACCTAAGTAGATAGATACCCATATAAATGGTAGGTGGAAAATATTGACCCCTTTTATGCACAATTAGTTCACAGCTAGTTTTCTACCAAGTACTATCCTATAAAACAAAGTCTTTATGATCCTTGCCTGTGTGACAATCTGTAATGATAACTTTGGATTGGTCATTCATTGCATTATAGTAAATTCTTTACAGAATATTTTATCCTGTTGCAAAGTAATGGTTAACCTCTGAGACTTGTTTCTTTACTTCCCTTACAACAATGTATTTATTATTTGCTTCCTCCTTCACAGTAGGAGAAGCTCCATAGAGTTCAGTATGTGTTTGCAAAATGAATGCAAAACAGTAATTATTTTTCTTGGTGATTTAAATGAGATCTAACTACGGAAAGGTCTGAGATAAAAATTCAAAGCAGTTTTTCCCTGAAAAAATAAGGTACTCAATTAAGTGAAGTTGGCTAAAAGGAATATTGTAAGGGCTCTATTAAGTATAAAATGTGTGCTCCATTTGGATTTCAAAGTCACTGTTGGTCATAAAATATACTTTATTACATGTGTTTATATATTTTGCATTTGGCTGCATGAGAAACCTCAGGCTTAAAGGTTTTCTTTTCTTGGCTTTTTATCTTTTAACTATGTTTTTCCCTTTGTGGTTTACTTGTATATGGCTTATGTTGAAAGCCTAAGATTTGTGCTTTGAGAAAGTTTTTGTTTGTTTGTTTTATTTGTTGGTTTTATCAGAGAAACAACTGTCAGAAAATAGTGTGGATTTTGAAATCCAAATGATACGGTTTAAAATACTTATTCTCCACTTACTTTTCCAGTGACTTTTAAACAAGCTGCCTGACCAAGCCTCAGTTATACCAACTGAAAATGAGCCTAATAATCTTTACTTCATGGAGTTACAATCAAGATTAATGTGAAATACTAAAAGAGTTTAGTGCAGCATAGGGACAGAGTAAATAGATAATAACTATTGGTTTTTAGATAGTAACTATTAGTTTTATTTTCAGCAATCGACAATGACTCCATAAATCATGGTCATGTAAGCCTCATATTCAAAGCCTCACTATACTGGGCAGCCTTCTTTCCTTGAACTTCTCATACAGAGCCCACCTACTCTTGCTCCATATAGACCATTCTGGATTTTGCTGTTCACCTACTATATTCTCAAGCCATGTCTTCTGCTTTCCCTCAAGGCCAGTCCTCCTTGTCAGTCCTATGTGTCGTTTGCCCTGATTTCATTCTTTACTGCTGTTTTATCTGGACTTTCAGTTGATAACACACAATTTAGCAATTGTTTTTCTCCCTCTACTTCTTCTATTCAAATTTTAATTTCTACAAACTGTAAGTATTTATGGATAAAGAAGACTATCCTATATTTTCCCCATATTACAATTGTTTGGCTTAATGCCAAAAACAAAAAGACATTGAAGCAGATCCATGGAGAAAAGGGTAAAGTACCATCCACCATTGTACTTTACTGATTGCAGTCACTAGGAAGTAGTCA
The DNA here is from genome assembly GCF_010015895.1 of Lontra canadensis. Classification (NCBI taxonomy): domain Eukaryota; kingdom Metazoa; phylum Chordata; class Mammalia; order Carnivora; family Mustelidae; genus Lontra; species Lontra canadensis. The sequence continues at coordinate 6,156,709 of NW_022631014.1, forward strand.
AAGTCTGAAGTCAAAGAGATACCTAGCACTGCAATGGAGAAGAGAAGAGGAAATACACTAAATCTCTGGTGTCAGAAGACCTGGATTCAAATTTTATTACTCAGTTGCATGACCTTGGATAAGTCATTTAACGTTAGATGTAAAATTAAAGGGCTAGAGAGAGTTGGGAAACAAGCCAAACAATTAATAAAAAATTAAAATAGACTTGGACTCTGAAGCTTAATCCTGGCTCTGGAACTAATTGTGTTTGTGTTCTTGATCAAGTCATGCATCTCTTATTTGCTCATCTTTAAATGGAGGGTGATGAAATCCATCTCACGAAGTTATTAGGATTAAATTAGAAAATGTATATATATAATGCCTGGTATGTTGTGGTTCCATACTAAATTTTGTGTTTGTTTGTTTGTTTGTTTGTTTATTTAAGATCTACCTATCCGTTTGAGATAGAGAGAAAAAAAGAGTGCAAGAGCTGGGAGGGCGAGGGAGAGAAGCAGACTCCCATTGAGTGCCAAGCCAGATGCAGGGCTTGATCTCACCACCCTGAGATCATGACCTGAGCCATAATCAAGAGTGGGACACTTAACAGACTGAGCTACCCAGGCGCCCCTGTTGTGTTTATTTTTAAATAAACATCAATGGATCTACATTGACTTAATTATAAAATGAGGGACTTGAGTTAGAGAAGCACCAAAATCTCTGAGTTTTGACATTCTGCACCATTTACCTTGGGGAGAAGTTAATGGGTAAAGGATGGATATTGTTATTTTTCAGCTCATCAGAGGATTATGAGGATAACTTAACCTAAAAAGAACAGTTGCAATAAAAAGTGGATACACCTAAATTACATAAGTCACTAATAAAATATATTTTCTTATTCACATTATGGCTTTACCTTTATATTCCTATCAGTGGTCATCTGGATGGTCATCACCATGGATTTTGACATTTCATTTGACATTGACAGAATGACATTTTGACATTTCATTCTGCACAGTAAGAACTTTTGCATATTGTACTCTTAGGATGATCAAGTACCTCAGTTAATAACTTAAAACAAAGTTGAACCTGTCAAGTTGACAGGTAATTCACTGGCATATATATTTTTTAATATACTTGTCAAGTTTAACTTCTCCTTAATATTATACATGATTAAACAAGTTCCAAGAGGATGTAACATTGATTCACTCTATTTTTAAGTGAAGGACTCTGCCTATTGCAGAGAAAAATGTAATCTGTTGACTGTGTGTGTGTGTGTGTGTGTGTGTCTTTTACTTGAGGTCCTTTAATTTCTAAAATAAACACAAAATCAGTTTTCTTTTCCCTCATCTTCACGGATTTCCTGTACACACAATCCTTGAATATTGTTTCAGTCTGGCAAGTTTCTGAGTAAGGATTTACAGTGCCTTGTTTATCTGGCCTGCAACCGTGTAGGCAAACGTTACAAGGCCCAAGTAGTACTAATCTGAATCTTCTAGTAAAAGAAGCTGCTATCTGTCAGGCAGGTTGGAAAGTTTGAAAGTATTACAGTAATAAGAGGTTTCCTGGGAAGGCCCTATTTACCAGAGATCAAATGTGGAGGTCTCAAATGATACATTAGAATCCACTGACAAATCTTAAAACTGGGCCTTATATATCTTTGAAGGGTTACTGTTGCTGTGCCTCATTCTTTCTTTTTCTAGTTTGCCAGAATTCTAAGATGGCTCTACCCTTCTTGCTTCCTGGGGAATCTCACCATCTAGGGAAATGAAAATTTCTTTGCTTACCAGAAGGTTATGGATCTTGATCTCTTGGATCCAGGGGACTGATAGGAGGATCCATGAGGTCCAATTTCATGGGTATATAGTATAGTGTAGTATCTACCAGAATGATTGGCCTACAAGGAATCAACAAACACTTACATTTAGGGTCCTGTTTTTATTTTTTCTTAAGTTGTTCTTTTAAGCATTTCATTCATAACACCTCTAAGGGAAATTGAAATTTTAAATAGATAAGACAAAGTGGAAAAATTGAATTTGGTTGATCATTTTTGTGATTAAGCATACATAACTTTAAATTTTCATATTTGTTCTAAGTAAATAGTTGGACAACTTAAGAATTATATTTGATACCATAGTTGAAATTGTTAACAGAAATGTAAAGGAATATAATAAATACATACTTTTTCCTCAAGCCTTTAAAAAACATGAGGGATTATTGAAAGGTACTCTTTTTTTTTTTTTTTTTTTTTTGCTTGAATTCTGGTTGTAGTTCTTGGCTCGAATTATTTCTCTGAATACCAGATCTGTTTTATGACACTTTACTTGGGTTTTATTTTTTTTTTAATTTTTTTCTTTCTAAGATTTTATTTATTTATTTGACAGAGATCACAAGTAGGCAGAGAGGCAGGCAGAGAGAGAGGGAAGCAGGCTCCCTGCTGAGCGGAGAGCCCGATTCGGGGCTTGATCCCAGGACTCTGAGATCATGACCTGAGGCGAAGGCAGAGGCTTAACCCACTGAGCCACACAGGTGCCCCTTAAATACTGATTTTAAAAGATGACTCCTGAACAGTGGTATTCAGACAATTTTAACCATGTAATCGTTTCTTCAAACAGAATATTTCATGGAAGCTCAGTATCTATAGTGGATCCCCTCTGTTCAAAATGGGGTGAAGAAAGAAAAGCAGAGGTGCATGTACACACACGGGCATGCATACACATATACGTAAATCTCCCATGGTTCCAAGGACTACAGTTTGAAAATCACCGATGTTTTACTAACTTTTTGTTAGAATGACTGACAGCCCCAATTCATATTATTCTGAAGCAGACTTTGAACAATAATTATTTTAAATAAAAAACAAATTTCAGAAAGAAGATCCCTGAAAGGTTGGCAGCAGCGGCATTATTCTTTAATTTCTTCATGAAAACAGGTAGAGCAACTAGGATATCAGAATCAAAATCTATATATAGCAGCTGTGTCAAAACTAGGTACCCCCTCTAGCCCCCAGATATTAGCTGGTAAGGACCAAGTACCAACTACTACAAGATTCAGATGGGTCCAGTAACTGTGTGGGAGGGAGCAGAGGAAAAGAAACAGGGCAGCTGATAGCCCTGAGAATAGGAAATCCCTCCAATTGTCAGCAGCTACTCACTGGCAGGCACATTAAGCCAATCGGAGTAGATGCTGAGATTAGATGGGTGTTTTTGCAAGATCTAATTCATAGGTGAATACAAGGAGACCAAAAAGCAATTCAGCGTGATGATGCTGGATCATTCTGGTTCTTATATACTCTTGAAACAAGCAAACCAAAGCTCCCTTCCAAAACAAATCTCAAAGAGAAAAGCTACTTGAAGTAGAATCCAAATTAAGCAGTACAGGACAATAGGGGAGGAGGGGAGGAAAAAGTCAGATAAAACCAGGTGATGGCACAATGACACACTAAGATATCACTTTAACACCTGTCAGAACACCTAGTATCAAAAAAGATAAGAAATAATCAGTGTTGGCAAGGATGTAGAGAAAAGGGAATCTTTTCTCTTTTCTCTTTTGAATTTGGTTGTGCACTGGCAATGAGAATGTAAATTGGTGTAGCCACTGTGGAAAGCAGTATGGAGACTCCTTGGAAATTTAAAATAGAAATACCATACAATCCAGCAATTCTACTACTGGGTGTTTACCCAAAGAAAATGAAAACACTCATTTGATAAGATACATGCATAAATTAATAAGCATATACTGTATTTATTATAGCATTATTTACAATAGCCAAAATATGGAAGCAACCCAAGTGTCCGTTAGTTGATGAATGAATAAAAAAAGATGTGAGATATGTATATGGATATATATCTATATAGAAAAGTAGATACATATAATATTCCATTTTATATCTATGGTAGAGATTTTATATATATATATGGGATTATTATGTTAAGTGAAATAAGAGAAAAACAAATACCATATGACTTCAGTTATATGTGGAATCTAAAAAACAAAACAAACCAAAAAGCAAAAACAGGACCATAAATACAGAGAACAATTTGATGATCACCAGAGGGAGTGGGGTGGGGGAACAGGCAAAATGGATGAAGGAGAATGGAAGGTACAGGCTTCTAGTTATGGAATGAATAAGTCATGGGAATGAAGGTAAAACACAGGGAACATAGTCAATGGTATTACAATAGTGTTGTATGGTGACGGATGGTAGCTACACTTGTGAGCATAACATAATGTATAGAGTTGTGAACACTTTGTTATACACCTGAAACTAATATTGTGTGTCAACTATATCCAATAAAATAAATAAATAAATAAATATAGATATAGATATAGATATAGAAAGCTCTTAAAAATGATAAACCATAAAAAATGCTTTCAATTCTTTTTGTAAGAAGGTTCAGTATAAATTTAAAAAGTAAGTAAATAAATAAGTAAACAGATAAATAGGGCACCTGAGGTGGCTCAGTCAGTTAAGCATCTGCCTTACAGCTCAGGTCATGATCTCGGAGTCCTGGGATTGAGCCCCTCATGGGGCTCTCTGCTCATTGGGCAGCCTGCTTTTCCCTTTCCTTCTTAAGCTCACCCTGCTTGAGTTCATTTACCTCCCCTTCCCATCAAATAAATAAATAAAATCTTTTTAAAAAAGATAAATAAGGCAGGTGAGGACAACAGAGGCAATCCCACAAAGTAGAAGGCCATTTTTTTAAAAATCACTTTGCGAAAACAAGAGAAGAGAAAGTTCTAGAATTGTGAAGTTGGAAAAACTATCCTGGGCTCTTCTTTTCAAAGTACAGGAAAACTCATTTCATTAAAAAAAGAAAAAAAAATTAAGCAAAGATTTTTAAGGGAAAAAGTAAAGAACAAAATAATGTCCCAGCAATGAAAACATGCCCCCAAAAGTCTACAAAATAGTTGGAAACTACAAACTATTATTTTAAAACAAAGTGAAAAAAAAATGTTTAATGCTATAGGATAGGAAAGAAAACATAAATTGGAATTTGAAAAGATTGAAAAATTAGTTGATTGAAGAAAAATCCATGAAGTACTATATTTAAGATACTCAATGATGGAAAACATGAGCAACTGATTTTCTATCCAGCCAAACTTACCTTCCAGTGTGACTACCATAGATAAATGGTTATGGATATTCCAAGAATTGAAGTGTTGTTCTCTTGAGCTCTTGCTGAAGAGAATGAGTTTCAGACAAAAGCCCCCCCCCCCCCCCCCCCCAAAAAAACAAAATGAAACTGGAGAGATTTCGGAGTAAGAGCTAGTGAAATTCTGTTTCCTGGCACTAGGTAGTGGTCCATATGACTCAGTTCTATCTGCTGAGGTGGGGTGGCAGAAATACAAAGTACTTCCAGGCACCGTGTACATTCTCTTCACTTATTGGCCTGCTGGGTGCAAAGAGTCTTGCACAGTGTTTCTTGACACCAGTAGAAATCATATTATTTTTCTTTCAGATACCTCAAAATAATATCTATGCCTCACTGCTTCAAGATTACAATAATTACTGGATTCACCAGTTCAGATTAAATTTTATCATTGAATCTAATAAGGAAGCACATTTGTAACACCAAATTTTTAAATACTTTGACAATCATATTTTAATATAGTGTTTCCTTTGTAATACTATGCATTTTATATGATACATTTAAAAACGTTATTCTGGGAACAGGTTCATATGCTTCACCCAACTGCCAAATGAGTCATGGAACAAAAAAGAGGTTAAGAACTTCTGATTTAAATGGAAAGAGATGGGGTCTCTAAATTAGTAAGAACAGAGTGCCTTTTCCCCACTCTGTCAACACACATTGAAAATGGCTTGAGTAAGAAATAAACTTTTGTTATAGTTAAATGAAAATGATATTTAAGAAAGAAAATTTTAAAAACATAATGGAGGTAAGATCTTCCTTGATTTCATTTAAATACTTTTGTAGAAAGAACTTTAGCTTTTCTCAATATTTTAGTAGCTTCCTGTTGTTCAAAATCAATTTACACGGTCTTTAGTGATTATCTCCAGGAGTCAAAAGAAGCACCAACCTGTCTCACTTTTGTGGTTGGGCAGACGAGGCCAGACTGAACATTTCTGTTACATGCCTGAGCCACACCGTGAGTCTGGTTTTTTCTTTACAATGTAAGTCTGGTTCGAAGTGCTTTTGACTGTGTGGATATCAGACAGAAGTAAGTCCATTTCTGTACATTTTAGTATGTTTTTATAGTCTTCTATCACCAAAAAAACCCCAAAAGACAAAAAAAAAAAAAAAAACCCTCATGAGATTATGACCTAATTGTAATTACGAACTTTATTACTGAAGGGCACTTTAGAGGTTATCTACTCTACCATCCTCATCTTTAGAAGAGTAAACTGAGAACCAGAAAAGTTTCAATTTGTACATGGTCAGATTTACCCATGGTCACACAACCAAGGTGGCAGTCTGGGCACAAACTGTGCTGTTTCCACACATGTGATGCTAACATTGTGCTAAACCTCAGTCTTCTATTTTCCTTCTCTCCTTCCTGTCCTGGTAGAAATTTCAATGCTCTATGATTTCATCCTCCCTCTTGCCTAATACTTTGTATTCATCCCCTCTTGAGTCCTCTTCAAGCCACATTCCTTTCTGTCCCTTTCCATCCAGACTTTGGGAGGAGAAACATATTGTCTCTCTTTTAATCTCTTTTATTGTGCATTCTTCCTTAATCCACAACACACAATGCCAGACATTTCACTTAAACTGCTCTTCTCAAAGTCAGGAATATCAGTTTTCACTAAAACTGAGGGACCAAGGAGGGCACGTATTGCATGGAGCACTGCGTGTGGTGCAAAAACAATGAATACTGTTACACTGAAAAGAAATTAAAAAAAAAAAAAAAAGAATTATACCCACAAAAAAAATATATATATATATATATATATATATATATATATATATGAAATAAAATTGAATTGAACAACAACAACAAAAAAAAACCTGAGGGACCATTCTCAATGTTATTTTCTCTACCATTCTGCAGTATGTTACACTGTTGACTTCTTTTTTTTCCCTTCAAGTGCTTTCCTCACTCTTAGCCTCTGTAATGTCATGCTCTCCTGACTTTCCTCATTTGGTTCCTCATGTTAGGCCATACTTTTAAATGTCCGTGAGTGTTTCTCATAAGAACACCCTCCTAATATCTCCCCATTTTCACTGCTAGCTTTCTCATAACTTGATCTACTCCTGGGGCTTGGAATACCCACTGTGTACTGTTTTTCTCACAAATCTAGTCTTGCAACAGTTCTTTCACCTAAATTTCATACTTGGCTGGGCATTAGCACCTGGACATCCTATAGCCCCTTCAGATTCAGCATGTTCCTTTTGTGTCTTGGTTCCAGAATTAAGACTTCTTTCCAGGACACTGTCATTACCACCATCGTCTTCTACCTTGAGTACTGTAAAGCCTCCTGACTGGTCTCATGTCCCCAGTCTCCCCTTCCTTGCTGCTGTCAGAGAGGTCTATCTAAAACAAAAATATGTTCATGTTCACTTCTCTTTCTAAAACCTATTCTTTATTCCATTCCCTTCAGTGTAAGTCCAGTGGAGCACTGCATAAAAGTGCTTTCTTGGTCTGACTCTGCTTACCTTTCCTGCCTCACCCTTTCTCACACACCATATAGCACCTAGGTTTCTAAGAAACTTCCTCTTGTCTTTTGCCTCCTGCAGTTTGCCTATGCTCTTCCCCTACCTGCCTTTCTCTCCCTGCCTTTCCTTCCACTTCCCGTACTTTTGGATAACTTCTTTGAATATCTCAGATCTCATCTCTCAAAAGCTGGTTGAGGGGCCTTTTCTTTCTGCTTTCATAGGTGCTCCGTACTTACTCCTATTACAGACAGCATTCATCATAGTACATTGTAATTGTCCCTGAACTTGTCTGTCTTCTCCCTTTATTTGTAAGACTCGAGAAGAGCAGCTGTGTCTTACCACCATGCCCCCAGGATCTAGCATCTGCAGTTTCTTTTAATGGATTAATTAATATACCCTTGGTTATAATAAAGACATTTTGTTTTCTTCACTGAAGTGAAACTAAAGCTCAGCTACAACTAGCCTGTGGGAGCCACATCATATCCCTACCTTATAGGTGAGACTTAAGTCCTCTGAAAAACTAAATAATTATATAAGCTCTCTTGGACTTTGAAATAAATAGAATAGTCCTTTTCCAGTCTAGTGAGTTGTAATAAGGGAACACAAGTTTTCCAAAGTGTTAAATGTTTGAGAAGAACCTTAACTTCAATAATTCTGTGAAAATTCTAGGAAAATTTTCCAAGTTCTCTTTTTTTTTTTCCTTTAGAACCTGGGAAGAGATTTTCTTTCTTTCTTAAGGCTGTGTGTTAATTCTTTTCTTTACTTCATGCACCTGGTTCAGTGACTTTGAATTAATTATAATGAATAAATGAGAAAAAAAAGGATCAAATGACCTTTATTATACAAACACATCTGTACTTAGATGTTGCCTAAGAACAGGTGGCTAAACCTCAGAAGACCCACAAATTTATCTGGTGGGCAAATTGTGAATACAAAATATTATCTTACTATTTTTTGTTTTCTAGATATAATGCCTAAAATTCCAATTAACAGTTGTTAATCATCCTACCACTGAGATAAATAGCTTTTAAATCTACCTTTGTTACTTATATGCAGAGTAACATAACATTTTAATGTTCGTGAATGCTGGCCATGAGTTGAAAGAAGTAATACACTTAAAAACCTCTCTAACACAATCCAGGGTATGTATTCTTTAGCTGTTCTCTTTCACCTTCTTGGTGACCACCCATTTCTTAGATTGAACCTGGATTCTCTCCTCAGTGTCCTTTTCTCTGTTTGGTCCCTTTCTGGTTCACATCAGCCTCTGGTTTCTTCCCATAAGATTCCTTCTTAGGAGTAACCCTGTGATGATTATCTTTGTTTCCTGGCCTTTACATTATCAGGGGTAGGTATACTTTTATCTACTCATCATGGCTTTGCTCAGAGAACTGATGTTTTTTAAGCCCTCTTGATAACTCTTACAGTATCAGAAAGGTCAATCAAACCTAACAGGATCTCGTCTAGATTTTTCTGTTCTTGGTATGCTTCTAGTTTCACTGTTTCTACTCCCTGAGAGTAAGCATTCTCAGAGGTTCTGTCTCTGAAACCATTTTTCTAAGTGAAGTCCTTTAACAACATTGTTAGGAAGAGTAATAACCCATTCTCTTTTCAGTTATCCCTGAATATATTTCTCTCGGTCTCTGTTTGTGACTCCATTATTAATATGTAGCATAGTTAAATTGAACAAAATGAATTTCTTAAAATTCTAATCAATAAATCAAAACTTAAATCAGCTAGGGTTTATGTTGGAGCAGGAACCTGCCAAGATATGAGTTTGAGCTTTTTCAAGAGTTTATTTTTAAAGCATGATTAACTATGAAAGGAAAACAGATCTCAATTGTTTTGTGCTGGATTTTTCAGTTAAACATACAACTCTCTTTGAAATCCATGTGAGCCAAGTTTACAAACATAGTAGCAGGTCTTTAATATTTTCCTGGCATTGAGACTGTTCTGGTAAAAGGAAGAACACATTTATATATGTTTCTTCTAAGAGAAATATGCTTATATGTGATAATATCATAACTACCAAAACATAAACCCTTCTCCTCAACTGCTGCTTACCTTAATTGCCATACGGAGCCACGGACTTGGCAAGCTGAGCATTAGAGGTGAACCTGTGAGTACTCTTAATGTGTTTACAGCAAATTGAGTCTTTTTGAACAAGGATGAGTTGATTTGTCATTTGCCATCTAAGTAAGAGTCTAAATTTAAAATTAGAGGATCACTTTGTGGTGATTTTTTGGGCTTTCAAAATGAACTACGGCCAATCCAAGCAGCAGCATGGAATACCCAAGGATTCCCATTCACTATATGAGTTATCACCTGTTTTATAGTATTTGAAGTTCACATGCTTCTTCCTTCCCTTTCCTTATTGTTTTTGGCATTCCCCAAATAACCCAGCAAACGGATTTTCTTTTTAAAGTAGATTTTTGTTCCTTTCCCAACATATTTTTATCAATATTGGTTTGCTATTCTGTCTGCTACCTGGTGGGATTATTTTACCTGTCTCTGAGGTTCGTTTTTGTTGCTGTTGTTTTGAAATTTAAGAAATAGTGTTGTGTTTTGGCAATTCAGATATTTTCTTAATACTGATTGTGCTTCTATGAGCAAAGACATCGGATATATTTCTTATACTTGATGCTATACAATTTATGAAATTGGCAGTAGAAAACCACTAAAAGATATTGACCCATAATTTAAATTTAATGAATCTAAATAATTTGATTTTTCATTCCTACTATGCTCAATGTTTAATAAACTATTTTTATTATTATACATCCATGTATACTATAAAAACTGCTACCTACATCATACATAAAGTTATAGAAATAATTAAACTGGAATGTTCTGACATTAACTGATAAGTTTCAGAGCTTATTATTTCCAGTTGTGTTGATTTAACTTTGGAAGTTTGTGTGTTAAATTCCTTATTTCTTTTACTAAAAACATTTTCTGTCTTTAAGATTTAGCTGAAGAGGTGTAATCTTTACCAAAATTGTCATTTTAAAAATTACACTGTGAATATTTAGCATGCTCTGGTCCTAAACAGTATAATTGTGTTTGCAGTGGATAAATTGTTAACCTAAAATAAAAAGAACTCTTACATGGATTAGGATAGTTTTTCTTGCTATTTTGCAAATCCTTAGCCAGCTATGAACATACAACTAAATAAGATTACAGTTCAGAGAGAAGAGAGTCTATCATGTGCTAACCTATTTTTAGGAGATTTTATGTGATTGTTTTTGGAGTGGGAAAATACAACTTAATAGAAGTAGATAAATTTCATAAAGTAATACCTAAATGTTCTACATATGTGTTTTAGGTTTTATTTTGTTTTTAAAAATAATTTGGAATCATTGCCTTTACCAAACCTGTTTTTTCGCTCCCCATTAGTTCTCACCATCAAACTGTGTGTTTACTTTTTTATTTGTTTAGTGTTATCTTCTCTTCATTAGGATATGAATTCCATGAACATAAAGAGTTTGGTTTTGTTTGATGCTAAATCTGCATTACCTATGTGACAGACACACAGAAGGAGCTTAGAATGTATTTGTTGAATACATGAATAAATAAGTAAATTGACTTCATTTATATCATTTTTCCTTTTTATTTAACATTTTAAGCATTTCTTTATGTTATTAAAGAAGAAAACACCATTTTTAAGAAGTCATGGTATGCTAAAGCAATTAAATGTAAATCAAATCTGGTGGAGATGTTTTAGTTACTGGATGGCAGGGGCGGGCAAAGGGAGAAGAAGAGAGACTCCACAAGCAGACTCCCTGATGAGCACAGAGCCAGAAGTGGGCTCTATCCCAGGCCCGGGAGATTATTACCTGACCCAAAACCAAGAGTTGGCTGCTCAACCAACTGTGCCAACCAGGTGCCCCTGCTTTTTTACATATTAAAAAATATATTCTATCTAAAGAAAATTAGATTTTTGTACTCACTGGGGCTTGAACTGGAATAGGACAAGAAAATTCAATTCTGTCAGCTTTTAGAAATGTAATAGTAAATTCTAAGTGTATTCTGTCACATTTTAGTGGTCTCAGACCTAATTTTTACACCTACTCTCTTATCTTTCTTTTATCTCCCACTTCCTTGTTTCTTCCTTTTCTTTTCTTCCTTCAGAGTAAATGAGGGGATAAATGGTCAAATGTGCAGGTATGCTGGAATAACTAACTTGCTTAGTCAATCCCACTTCTTTCTCAGGTCTCTCAAACAATCCCATTCTCATCAGTTTACATTCTGTACTGATCTCCTTTATAACTTCATGGACAGACATTTGATAGGCAGTTATAACGTGAAAAGTTTGGGACTACGATATTAAAAAGTAGCTTTACTGTCTATTAGTAGTTATATTGGAGCTGTGGTGCTGTCAGCAATGCATTCTCCACCACTTGGTTACCGGAAATTACAGGAATGGACATCTGTACAGTTTGGAATGTGACAGAGCCTTCAGAACTGATCAATCACCACGGAGCAAATCTTAACTATTTCGGGGCGGGGGTGGGGGGTGTTGTATCATTTCTCTTGAATTCAATTGACATAATTTGCTTCAAACAAAATCTTGAATGACACAGCCTATCCATAGTCTTTGGAAAAGGGGGAGATGGGTTTTAGAAGGTATTTTGGGTTCCTAAAATGTCATGGTCTCATTCACTGGAAAGTAGCCATTGGCATTTCAGCTAACTTTTCTTTTACTGGATATCCATTTTCATTGAGCTTAGTAATGTGAATAAATAACTAATATACCATGGAAGGGTTGGGGGTCTGGGGAGCAAAGGATCAAGCAAACTGAATTGGTACACTCAAACAAGTACCGAACAGATCTAGTTGAAATATCCCCACTCTCACTTCTCCCTATGCTTCTCCTCCCCAAAAAGCAAGTAATTTTAATGTTGATATTTTACTGATATTTTTGGTCAGTACTATCCTATTACCAGTATGATTAATAGAATTAGAATGTAGCTAATGTAAAGCATTTGGCAATATTTTGGGAAAACTTCCATGTAGAGAGATGAGTAATCATATACTTAAATTTAAAACTTATTGGGGCACCTGGGTGGCTCAGTGGGTTAAGCCTCTCCTTTGGCTCAGGTCATGATCTCAGGGTCCTGGGATCGAGCCCACATCAGGCTCTCTGCTCAGTGGGGAGGCTGCTTCCCCCCCTCTCTCTGCCTGCTGCTCTGCCTACTTGAGATCTCTCTCTCTCTGTCAAATAAGTGAATAAAATCTTTTAAAAAATTAAATAAAAATAAAACAAACATACTGTACAAGATGAACATTTGTACGTATAGAATTTTTTTTTAAGGAAATTCAAGAAAGTCATTGCTTTTGTTGTTTTCAGTGTCAGTTCTTAAAATAACTTTTCTTTTTTTTTTTAAAGTATGGAACTCTTCACGAATTTGTATGTTATCCTTGTGAAGGGGCCATGCTAATCTCTGTATAGTTCCAATTTTAGTATATGTGATGCCAGAGTGAGCACAAGTAAACTTTTATTTTGGAATAACTTTAGATTTACAGGAAAGTTGCAAAGATAGTACCAAGTATTTCCATAACACAGTTTCTCTACTTAAGTTTTTATTTTATTACAAGCGTAGGTTAAAGATACTGTAGGTTTGATTCCAGACCACTGTAGTAAAGCAAATATAATAGAGTGAGTCAAATTAATTTTTTAATTTCCTAGTGCATATACAAGTAGTGTTTATATGATGCTATATTTTATTAAGTGTGCAATAACATTATGTCTAAAAAAACCCAATGTATATACCTTAATTAAAAGATATTTTGTTGCTTAAAAAGTGCTAACCATCATCTGACCTTTGAGGGAGTTGATCTTTTTGTTGGTGAAGGGTCTTTTCCTTTTGTTGATGCCTGCTGACTAATGGGTGGTGATTATCAAAGGTTGGGGTGGCTGTGGCAGTTTCTTCAAATAAGACAGCAATGCAGTTTGCTGCATCTCTTGACTCTTCCTTTCCCAAACACTTTCTCTCTAGCCCACAATGCCGTTTGATAGCATTTTACCCACAGTAGAACTTCTTTCAAAATTGGAGTCAATCCTCTCAAACCCTGCCACTGCTTTATCAACTCGGTTTATGTGATATTCTAAATCCTTTGTTGTCATTTCAACAGTCTTCCCAGCATGTTCACCAGCAGTAGAGTCATCTCAAGAAAACACTTTCTTTGCTTATCTGGAAGAAATAACTCCTTATCTGTTGAAAGTTTTATCATGAGATTACAGCAATTCAGTCCCATCTTCAGGCTCCACTTCTAATTCTAGTTGCTATTTCCACCACATCTGCAGTGACTTTCCCCACTAAAGTCTTGAATCCCTCAAAGTCATCTGTGAGGGTTGGCTTATTCATGTTGATATTTTGACCTCTTCCCATGAATCATGAATGTTCTTAATGACATCTAGAATTGCGAGTTCTTTCCAGGTTTTCAATTTACTTTGCCCAGATCCATCAGAGGAATCATTATCTATGGCAGCTATAACCTTACAAAATGTATTTCTTAAATTATAAGACTCGAAAGTCAAAATGACTCCTGATTCATGGGCTACAGAATGGATGTTGTGTTAACGGGACTGAAAACAACATTAATCTTACTAGAAATCTCCATCAGCGCTCATAGGTGACCAGGTGCATTGTCGATGAGCAATAATATCCTGAAAGGAATCATTGTTTTCTGAATAGTAGGTCTCAACAGTGGAACTTGAAATATTCCGTAAAACATGTTGTAAATAGATGAGCTGTCATCTAGGCTTTGTTGTTCCATTTATACAGCACAAGCAGAGTAGATTTAACATAATGTCTAAGAGCCCTAGGATCTTCGGAATGGTCCCTGAGTATTGGCTTCAGCTTAAAAAGTTACCAACGCGTTAGCCTATAACAAGAGAGCCAGCCTGTCCTCCAAATCTTTGAAGCCAAGCCATTGACTTTTTCTCTCCAGCTATGTAAGTCCTACATGGATTTCTTTCCAGTATAAGGCTGTTTCGTCTACACTGAAAATCTGTTGTTTAATGTAGCCATCTTCATCAATTATCTAGATCTTCTGAATCACTTGCTGCAGCTTCTACAGGATCACGTGCTGCTTTACTTTGTTAACAGAAGGCTGTGGCTGGTTTGATCCTCTTTCTGGACCATAAAACTTTCTCCATAGCAGCAGTAAGGCTGTTTTGCTTTGTCATCATTCCTGTGTTCACTGGACCAGCACTTTTAATTTTCTTTAAGAACTTTTCCTTTGCAGTCACAACTTGGCTAACTATTTTCTGTAAGAGGCCTAGCTTTCAGCCTATCCCAGCTTTTGACATGCCTTCCTCATTAAACTTCATAATTTCTAGCTTTTAATTTAAAGTGAGAGATATGCAACTCTTCCCTTTATGTGAACACATAGAAGCCATTGTAGGGTTATTAATTGGCCTAATTTTATTACTCTTGTGTCTCGGGGAATAGGGAGGCCCACAGAGAGGGAGAGAGGGAATGGCCAATCAGTAGACCAGTCAGAACACAGTTTTTATCAATTAAGTTTGTTGTCTCATATGGGTGGGGTCATGGTACCCCAAAACAATTAAAATAATATCAGAGACCACTGTAACTATAACAAATATAATAATAATGAGAAAGTTCGAAATACTGGGAGAATTACCAAATTGTGACTCAGAGACATGAAGTGAGCTCATACTGTTGGAAAAATGGGGCTGACAAACTTGTGAGGCAGAGTTGCCACAAACCTTAAATTTGTAAAAAATGCAGTATCTGCAAAGTGCTATAAAGCAAAGTATAATAAAATGAGGTATGCCTGTATTTTTATAAAAAAAGAAAGGAACATAAAAAGGCACAACTACTAAACAATATGTATCCTGGGTGGAATCCTGGAACAGAAAAAGGACATTAGATAAAAACCAAGGAAATCTCAATAAACTAAGGACAATAATAATAATAATGTATCAGTATTGACTCATTACTTGTGACAAATGTACCATGCTATGTAAAAGGTTAATAATAGAGGAAACTGGCTAAATGGGTATATAGGGACTATGTACTCTTTACCTTTGCAATGTTTCTATAAATTTAAAACTTTTAAAATTAAAAAGATTAAAATAAAATATAATTCCATCCTTCCCCTCCCCCCAAAAATTTAATCATATATTTATTCAGTATCTACTCTGCCCTTAATACTTTTTGGTCACTCTTAAAAGTGTCAATTCTTTGTGAATTCACACTGAATCAAAAAATGTTCTCTGGGTATCTGCTGGGTTCCAGACACCATTGCAGCTGACAAGGATGCAAAGATGACTAAGACATAGTACCTGCCCCCAAGGGACCTCTCTGCTGAAGGCCAAGAACAACATAGCCTGACTAGGTTAGTGCTGTCACGGAGGCAGAAGTCATAGCTTATGGAAAACCAGGGGTAGGGATCATTTATTTTTCTGGGGCTGGAGTGAAACCAAGTGTTAGAAAACAGCTAACTCTGAGAAAAATACAATAGACTGAATACCAGAGGAAATTTAAACAAGTATCTGACAATTTGAGAGTGCTGACAAGGTTGTAGTGACATTCAGAGGAAACTGGAGTAATGAGAACTCTTTCCAGTGGTGACTAATTACAAGTAGAACTGTGAAATTTTTAGTCCCAATAGGAAACAAGTTCAGTATAAGCCAACAGTTTTCTTATATCAAAAATTGATGTGGTACAAGAAAATATTAAGAATATAACCTACAAGAAAAAAAAATAATATTCTTATTCTCCCAAATGAGAAGCTGTTCTATACCAAAATAGCAAATCCAATTCTGTTCTCACTTGTCACCCCTTTACCTCTTATGTACAGAGTCATCTGTAAGTTAGACCAAAAATTAGAGAAGATTAAGAGAAACAAAAAAAGCATAGAAATGAAAACTAAAGTCATTTTAAAAGCCACAAAATTGCTTCATATAGAAGAAAGGTTTCTATCTCCCTAATTCCCAGTAATAGAAATGTTATTAGGAGAAGGGCACTGACAATAATGGTTTTTTGAACAGAGGTAAAGGAAAAGACCTTAAATTTAGCAAAATATAATTAAGTGCAGAAAAATTTCCCAATTTGAAGAATTAAAGATACATGTTTTAAAGTCAGTAATAGGAGGAAACTGCCCTCCTTGATTTAAGGAGATGTCCTGCCCTTTGCTGGAGGTCTCGTAACAGAGTTAATTGTTTCCAGCTATTCAGATAAAGAGGGTCATCTTTGGTTTAAAAATCATATTAGATATTAACAATTATTAGCAAGTATATAAAATAGCAACAACTGTTTAGTGATCTTAACACATAAATATGACAGCTACATTGGATTTCAGTTCCCAAAGGAAAATGAAATCTATCAAAAGCAAAGAAGAATCCCAGCTGGCATAAGCCCTTGACAGATTGAAAGAAGGTAGGGATTTCCTGTAATCTGTTCTATTCTCAATCTTTTGTTTCAGCTTTAACATTTGAATGCTATTCCAGCCAGTCCACCTGTATCCAATGTATAATAGCTTTTTATAAGTGGTAGCAGTTTTTTCTATATGTAGACAATAAGAGTGCCCATCTTTAGAAGTAATTGTTTTTCTTTAGAATCAGACTACTCTTACTTTTTTCGTTTGAATTGATTACTGGGTACTTTCAGAGCTTTGCTTTTCATATACTACATATATTGTAGTCACACTATGTCCTTAGCATTTGTTTCAATTTATAAAGAATACAATTAGCCTTTTTAATGCTGTAGTCACAATTAAACCTCCCCTAATGGTTAGGAATTGGTCTTTCCAAGGATGAGGAGGTGTTTTTAATTATTCATTCCTCGGTTTGTTTCTTACAGCAGCCTCAGCTGTGCATTATTATTCAAAGGTTAATGCAAGCTGAGAAGTGGGTAAATTAAATCTGCTTGGCCTCCAACAGCCCTGTGTATTAGCAGACACTAAGATGGGGATGGGCAGTATAAGGTATTTCCACCACTGTAACACTGCCAAAAGCAAAAACCACTAAATCCCTCAAAGATACCCTACATTGACAGGAATTATTATGGATACTACAAATGGGTTGTTCTTAAATAGAAGATCTTCAATAAAATCTGTTTGTTTTGCTTAAAAAGAGAGAAGGCAATGGCTGAAATCAGAAAGGTTATAATAGCTTCTGTAGAAAATTGATGTAGCAGGGTGCCTGGGTGGCTCATTCAGTTAAGCGGCTGCCTTCGGGTGGGGTCATGATCCCAGGGTCCTGGGATCGAACCCAACATTGGGCTCCCTGCTCAACAGAGAGCCTGCTTCTCCCTCTCCCTCTGCCTGCTGCTCCGCCTATTTCTGCGCTCTCTCTCTCGTCAAGTGGATAAATAAAATCTTTTAAAAAAAAAAATGATGTAGATACCATGACTAATGAACTTTATATAATAGTAAATCACTAAGTTGAGTGCGGGAAGTCACTTCTACAAATGCTTTACAAGAGCAGACTGCAGAAATCTCTCATGAAAACAAGGACAATAATGGACTGTTCCTAGACAACTAGGCAAAATGAAAGTGCTGTCATAGCTACACCTGTGCGATTATTGTGAGAAACAGAATGTTTCTAGAGCCTTTCATTTGCTTCCCTTTTAAAAACATGTATTCTTTAGAGCTATAGAATCAGGAATTTTGTAGACTCTTAAGGATGCCTCAGAAATGTTGGCACAAAGGATATGGGAAGTAGGGGACATACCTCAATAGATTTAATGAATACACCAAAAGCCAAGAAGTAACTTCTTAGTCTTCTGTTTGGTTACTCATTCTCTCATCTCTACTGAGATGTTTTGTGGGGCTGATCTCTTAAAAACTCTCCTCCAGGGGTGCCTGGGTGGCTCAGTTGGTTGAGCAACTGCCTTCGGCTCAGGTCATGATCCCGGACTTCCAGGATCGAGTCCTGCATCGGGCTCCCAGCTCCTTGGGGAGTCTGCTTCTCCCTCTGACCTTCTCTCTCATGCTCTCTCTCACTCATTCTCTCTCAAATAAATAAACAAAATCTTAAAAAAAAAAAAAAAAAAAATCTCCTCCAGTTGGGGCAGCACTTCTGCCAAGAACCCAGAGAGCTCAGTCAAGTACCTTCCATTCCTTCACTGGAGCAAACAAGCTAGATATACCTATGCTGCCTGCCCTGTTCTTATTTCCTTTGACCAAAAACCGGTGTATCTTCTGACCTCTGATGATGGACTAAAGGGGAAAAGGATAGGAGATGAACTCTACGCATGTCACTGAAAATCTGGATTTTTTTTTTTTAACACAAGGCCTGACATGAAAGCCACTATAAGGTATTTGGAAACCCAGGTTTATGTATTAAATAGGGGTTTAAGGAGGAAAAAATGGAGTGATCTCATTTTAGAATAATAATCCCATCTTGCATAATTGTGGTGAAGGTTAAAGACCATGATGCATATGAAAGTGGTCTGTGAACTCTATAAACCTATCTAGAGATTAAATATTGTTAAATACTAACTAAATATTATATAAATATTAACTAAGCTGCTAAGTGTTTACATGATATCAGGATTTACATAACTCAAATCTGCTTTTTATTCATACTTGTCTGTAATTTTGGCCAATTTTAATCTCTTAAACAGAAGTGTGAAGCTAATGCTAGCACCAGTTAGTTTATCATCAGTACTGCCTTGTCTTCCGTCTCTCCCACTTCCAGTCTACACTGAGCCTTGATATCAGAGCATTGTGTGGGAAAGAAGAGAAGATTTTGAATGAGACAGTTCTAGGTTTGAAATTTAGTTCAACCACTTACCGTGTAACCTTTGTCAAGCCATTGAACTTCTTTGAGCCTTAGTTTCATATAGCAATAATTTTGCAAGATGGCAATAACTTGAAGAAATATATGTTAATGGTAATAGTTACCATTTTTAAAATGCTTTTTGCCAGGCACTGTACTTAACACTTTATGGATATCTAATTCTTATGACGGCCCCACAATGTAAATAAAGTTTCCTTTTCCAGATAAGAAAACTGAGGCTCACAGAAGTACAAAAAGTACTCAACATCACATCTGACATGTAGAAGGTGACCAGAAAATCATATCACATGGATTTCATTGTGTGATCCCTACTTAGAACCTTCCTTCAATGCCTGTCAACCTTTAATGTACATACTAGTCATCTGGAGATCTTCTCAAAAATGTAGATTCTGGTGATGCCTGGGTGGCTCAGTCGGTCAAGTGTCCACCTTCAGCTAAGGTCATGATCCTGAGGTCCTTGGATCAAGCCCCACATCAGGCTCCCTGCTCCTCAGGAAGTCTGCTTCTCCCTCTCCCTTTGCCTGCCACTCCCCCAACTTGTGTGCACATTCTCTCTCTTTCTCTCCCTCTCTCTCTCAAATAAATAAATAAAATCTTTTTTTTTAATGTAATTCTGATTCTATAGGATTGCATAATGCTGTTGCTCTCTAGACCGCACCTTGAGGCCCTCAGTGACTCCGATTAGTGGTTCTCAATCCTAGGTGCTTATTAATTTCTGATCGAATTAGTCTGGGATGGGACCCAGGTGTTTTGGTTTTGTTTCTGTTTAAGTTCCGGAAGCAGTTCAAACTTTTCTTTTAAAACACTGGACTCCCTTTATTCATGAAATCATGTGCTGAATATATACATATGCGTGTGTGTGTGTGTGTATAAACAAAGTGGAGTTTTTCTAGTTGAAACTCAGGGAGGGAGCAGAGAGATTAATGATCCCAAAACACCTCACTGGAGCCCTGCAGCTCCTAGAAGGAACAAATTTGAGAACTATAGGTCTCCAGAATATATTTCCAATTCCTGTCATGGCATTTGAAGCCCTATATTATCTAACCTCAGTCAGCTGGCATCTTTGCTCTTCTCCCAAAAAGAAAATCACTTTCCTCCACTCTGCTTTTTTTCATGCGGTGCCTTTAACCTGTTATGCCACATCTCCCCGTACCATGTTGAAATCTACTTTATATTTCCAACCCAGTTTAATTGCCATCTTTTTTATGAAGCCTTTCCCTAGAGAAGGTGCAGTTCATGTCAGAACCACCTGTGGGATATGTTCAAACCATATGCTTACTCGGAGTAAATCTGATTGATGTTTCTTCTTCTCAGGTCACTGCTGAAATGAGACCTGCTAGTGCTTTCATGTAAGAACACCTACCCACCAGGAAATGAAATCATTCTTTTTACAGGGCTCCCGTAGCATCCTAATTATGAATACCATGGAGCACATTATCTTGCCTTCTCCAGTGTTGCCCAGATATGAAGCTCCTTAGGGATCAGGGCTGATCATAGCACAGTGCTCTGCACATAATAAGCAATGAGGAAAAGGTGGGGAACTCTTGAAAGTAAGTCTCCGCACCCAATAGCCAGCATTTTGGTCTTGGTGGAGATCTTGATCTCCTTAAGTAATCATAGGGAAATTTTGAATTAAGTCCTCTAAATGCCAACTTTTATTGACAGTGTCTTTTAATGTGAGATTATTATTTACAGTAGGGTCTATTTTTAACACCTAGCACCTTCCTCTACAGGGCTGACATTTAGCTTTTCTTCTCCTGAACATGGAGGGGGGGTGTCTCTATTTTGTTATTTGTTTTTATTGACGTGGTGATGTGTCTCTATCATAGAGATGAGAGCATAGATTTTAAAGCCACTATTATATAGCATCTGAGAATTTGGACTTGGTGCAGTCTCAGATGTTGTTATAGGATGGAATATATGAAACTGAAGTTATTCTTTACTGAATTATTAACCAAGAAACATGGGACTCAGCAGTTACTTGTCACTTTCTTTCATGAGCTCTGTATTGAGTAGGGAGAAGCATGGGGGACAGAGAGAGATATTAGCATACAAGGTGTCATACAGCAGGTACAGAAGAGGGAAGTCAGACCCCCTAAAGAAAAACCCTTATTTCCATGTCTTGGGTCAAGGAGTAAACGATGAGTTGAGCTTCAGGACCCTGATTCAGCTCTGCTAGTTTCTCACTTACCTGAAAATATTAAGAGCATAAATTGTATAACCCTTTACTATGGGCCAGGCACTGTTCTAAGCTGTTTATATATATTAATTCATTTATTACTCACATCAACTCTATGAGGGAGACATTTTTCAAAAGCAAAGTAACAGTAGAAAACTAAATAACTTGCTTTAATTCACTCTGTTAGTGGCAGAGCCAGGATTCAGACCCCTGGCTGTCTTGATCTGAAGCCCGCTGTCTTTACTATTAAGCTATACTAATAGACTAGTGTTTTACTAAAGATGTTTGTTTATTATTTTTCAACAAACATTTATTGTGTATCTTCGTGTGAAGTTTACTTTTGCCATTGGCCTTCTAGTTAACCCGATGGAAGAGAACCATGATGGTGGGTCTTGGAGCCAGATAGCAATGTCAGGGATAGAAAGGAAGATGCAGGATATCACAGCCAACATTTTGGGGAATAAATTAGCCATATGAAGAAATTATTGTTTACCATTTTTCTGTCCAAAAACAAAAGATGTTCTCAGCCAAAGGAAAGTGTATTGAGTATATTGGGGGTATTTTATCTACTTGGAAAACAAACTGACTTGGTAATAACTCTACACAAATAAACTGATAAACAGTAATTATACTGTCTAAGAATAGTTAGCTCCTGCTAAGATCTGCCCCCTGGTAGCTTTCAAATGGAATTTTTACTTTGATACAGTATTATAAATGTTAGAAAACAATAAAGCTGCATTTGGAATGATACCAGGGAACTTTACATTCTGTCCTCTGTGAGTAGTAACATTTTTGAGAACTAAAAGATTTTGGGAAGGATTTGGCTTCCTCAGAACTCTGTAGGGCAACAGTGACTTGCACTCTGTCAAAAGCTTATTTAACCTGCAGATAAGATTAATAGACATGTTAAAGTTCTACAGCCTTCCTAACACATGAAAGAGGGCAATTTTTAAATAATAAAGAAACATTACCTGCTACACTGGATAGCTCACATGCCAAAATTGTTCTTACATCACAGATAAGAGAGGCTAGTTCTGTAAATCCTGAGTACCTTCTACCTTTCATCTCTTACACAGAATAGAGAAAAGGCACAAGCATCAGGGTGGGAGGTGGGCAACAAAGTAGTATTGCAAGAGGTTGTAACATTGATAAGGAAATGGAAAGAGTAGCATAAGATCAGTATTTCAGTTTGAAAAGCTTAAAAAAAAAAAAAAAGAAGAAGAATTGGGTTGCTAAAATAAAAATGGCTTTTCACCAAACCTGAATCTAATCCTTGAAACATGCCCAGGATAAAAGGATAAAAGAAAACCTGGGTCTTAGTGTTGATTTCTGGTCTCCTGTCTTACACTGGGCAGTTCATTATAATAGTAACTATATGGTTTTTCCAGGTGAGTCTTCACATCTAAGTTGACAGCAAATTAAGATCCTCTCCTTAGGATCAGAGGGCTCAGGTTTTCTTCTATGGGTGGGGTCTTGAGCAAAGCTCTTCACTTTGTAGAACCTTAATTTTATCACTTTTGAAATGAAGGCTTTGGTAGACGTGATTTTCAGTGGGAGAGGAGCTTTTACATTTTTTCAAATTATCACCCCCCCCACACACACACACACAAAATACATGCTAAGAATCACTGCTGAAGGAGGTACTTTTTTCTGTAAGAGGGTATGCTGAGAAGGAAAAAAAAAGGCTGCGAATAACTCTGTTAACTTATTTCTAGAGTCCTTTCAGCTAACTAAAGGATTAAAAATCCTCTAGTAGTATTTTAAGTAATTCTGATTGATTTCATGCCCAGTTGTCTAACTCAGTGAAATTGCAGTCCAGTTCTAATGCTTCTGCTTCTTCTGTGTTATGAAGAAGTTGAACTAGATGGTCTCCCGAGTCTTTATAATTGTAATCTTATTTCTAGCAACCCATATATATAAAATAAGATTTGGTTCTTTTTTATTGTAACTGTCTTTGTCCTTATAAGTGAATGTGTCTTACAAAGATGCAGCTTGGGAGAAAGGAACCATTGGCAGTTTTTCCCTGTGGTCTTCCTTCCTGCTTCCCAATTTCTCTGTTTCTCCTTGCTCATTATTTCGTATAGTTATGTCTTAAAATTTTAAGTCTGTTGCAAAATTGTATACTCACTGCAATATATCCCACATTGGGCAAATTAAATACACACACACACCCACACACACACCATACACGTAATATAGAAAGAAGCAAGAAGTCTGAGGTGTCATCAAGTCACTGAGTCGTTCTTCAGTAACTTATAGAAGGCTAGTTTTACTCACTAAGGACACTATCTTATTAGCTACTGCCTTCCCTGGGAAAAAGAAGTATTGTGATTATTAAGTAGTAATTACATTTTTTTTTGTTTAAAAACCTCTTTTTCTCCAGTTTCTTCACCTCTGATAAGTTGTTGACACTATTAACAAAGATTACAAATTATATGACCGTAATGACTTTAGAGTATGATTTGGGGGGCACCTGGGTGCCTCAGATGGTTAAACATCTGCCTTCGGCTTAGGCCATGATCCTGGAGTCCTGAGATCAAGTCCCACGTTGGGCTCCTGAATCAGTGGAGAGCCCGCTTCTCCCTCTGCCTCTGCTGATTTGCTTATATGTGTGTCTATGTCTCTCTCTCAGATGAATCAATAAAATCTTTAAAAATAAATAAATAAAAGTAAAGTATGTTTTGGTAAAAGATACCTACAGTCAACTGAAATCATGTTTTGTTTTGTTTTGTTTTGTTTTTTATCTTCACATCTCAAATCTGGAAAGTGTGATTGAGGACAGAGATCCATCTCATTAATTAAGTACTCATTGACAAAAAGTATAAAATAATTTTTTCTTGGAATACTTCAAGAATAAGAACCAGACTGCTAACAACTAAAAAGAAAAATATATGAAGGAGAAAATATGAATCATTCAGTTCTCCTTAGAGCTTAGTGTACAAAGTGGATCTTTTCTATCACCGCTATTGTTCCTAACCTCCTAAAATGTGGTGGACTTTGGTGTCGTTGGTCTTCAAAAAAAATTACCACATACAAATATAGGAAACCTCATGACTTTATGAAATACCATTTATCATTTGTCCTCTCAAGAGCTATAATCCTGGCCTGTTTACTCAATACCCTTTTAGCTATAGAGGATGTTCTTTCACTATCAAAATGAGTCCTTTTTTTCCTATGACACAGATAATGCTGTTTCTTAAGATTTCTTCTTTTCCAAGTATTAAAGTTCCCATAAGTGACTTTTTATAATGCTGTGTTGGCATAGGATGTTACCACTTCCAAAGAAGTATTTAGCCTTTGAGGGTAAAGGAGATGTACCCAAGAAGAATACAGCTAACTTGAGGCCTAAAGGACATATAAAATGGTCAGACCTACAGAGCATCTTATCCAAAGCCAGGAGGCAGGAAAAAGTCCAGCTCTCTTGAAAGTTTTATAAGTAGGTCCAGTATGACTAGAAAATGGAGCTGGAGGAAGGGTGAGTGGTAAGGGATGAGACCAGAGAGGTCAACTGGAGCCAGATCTTTTTGAAAGACTTTGTATATTTCAAAGGAATTTGGGCCTGATCTTGAAGGTATTAAGAAGTCAGAGAAAGCAGGAAAACAGAAGATCCCATTTAAAGGATTTTCTGGAAATTGCCCGGTCCGTAGTTTGGTGGATGGATTGGAAGAAAGAAAGATGGAGGCAGGGAAACCGCATGCAGGTACCATCATCTAAGTGAGAGCTAATGCAGCCAATAAACAGATTATAGAGCTAGATTCTACAGGCTTTGGGGAATTAAGAAGAGAAAGAGGAAGGAAGTACAGTCAAGGATAACTCTTGATTTTCCCACCTGGTTAGAGGTTCCATCAGTTTTGTTAGGTTGATTGTCAGAGGTGGATAATGAGATATCTAGAATGAAGATGAAGAAACAAGGTAACTGATGGTAGAATCCCTAGGAGAAGTTACCCTAAAGTATAGAGAGAGACTCTTGGAGAGCTATGTGGGCAAGAGAGCTTTTTAGGAATCAGGGAGTAGAAGCTACAGTTAGAGTAAAATGAAAACAAAAGGCACTATTGAATTTAGCAACAAATAGGTCAGCTCATGACCTTGAGAAAAGTCTGAAAACATTTCCCCCCTTGAATCTCCCCACTTCCACATGTTTTTTCTCATTTCATTCATACAGTTTGGTGGTATTTCTCCTCTTTAGCTGCCTTTCTAATTATCTTTATCTGTAACTGGTCTGGACCTTGTTTTCATATTTTTTTAAGTGATGGGACTATTCTTTCCTTCCAGTTTGACATTAGAGAAACCTACATTATTGTATTATAAGCAAGAAGCTCAATATTCTTGCAGCTGTTTACTCTGAAAGGGACTTTGGAGATATGTGCAGCATGTCATTTGCCTGCGAACATTGTGCTCACCACCGAAAGGGAGGAGTTCAGCTATGTGGAATCTGACATATAAGTAGAGATTTCCAGAGCTCCTAAGAAATCCCTTGTACTGTCTTCTCTTCACCATTCTGTCCCCATCAATTTCAGGTTAGTGTTGGCACATCAGACATTCTACAAAGGCAAGTTTCTTGTCCTTTGGAGCCAGGATCCCTACATTGCCTGGGCTGCCTTACTCTTTTTCTATCTCAGAGTTGATGTTGAATGAAAAGGCGGCAGGCACAGCCAAAAACTCTTGGTCTTAGAGTCACATCTGTGACACAGCACATTGAAAGTATTCAGATGTATTTAAAATATCTTATGATCTTAAAGACAGTGAATGCTTAGTCCTTTTCAGCATTTTTATTATACGTGTGTAATATTTCATATGTGTAGAAGGGGTCATCCACTGTAGGCCACAGCATAGAACGCTGAACACAGTTTACAAGGTTGATTCTCTAACAGAATTCCTCCAAGGGGCAACTTTGGCTATTCAACTAATTAGTAATTTGCTAACTGATATTTGCATTTTAATAGATTTATATAAATATATTTTATTTTTAAATGACTGTTAGCTGTGTTCATCTTTCTTCTTTAAAAAATAAAATCTGAAGGGACATCTGGGTGGCTCAGTGGGTTAAGCCTCTACCTTCAACCCAGGTCATGATCTCAGGGTCCTGGGATAGAGCCCCGCATCAGGCTCTCTGCTCAGTGGGGAGTCTGCTTCTCCCTCTCTCTCTGCCTGTCTCTCTGCCTACTTGTGATCTCTCTCTCTGTCAAATAAATAAATAAAATCTTTTTTAAAAAATAAAATAAAATCTGAAAATAAAACTAAAGGGTATTTATCACTAAGAATACTGCAAGTGGGAAAACATTGCTAAGTAACCTCATACCTACGAATCCTGAAGTTAAATAAACATTCCATTGAGTGCAAAATTGGATTTCCTGGAAGTGGCAGCTTTGATTTCTGAAGATTTCTCAAGTTCTGCCCTATCTACATACATATCCTAAGATTAGACTGCAGGATGATGATGGTGATAATGGTGGTAGTAATAATGATTATTAACGTCTGGGGCTTAGTAACCTGTTTTTTAGTCCTGGGATCTTGACTTCTTATAAAATCACCAGGCAGTTAATCTTGTGAGTGTGTTGATGAGCTTCTGTATCATCCACGAAGCATAATAACACCTAGAATAGCAGCTGACATTTGGAAAAGTACTATTTGAGCCATTGCAGGCCCATTTTCCAAGCT
Organism: Lontra canadensis; assembly: GCF_010015895.1. Classification (NCBI taxonomy): domain Eukaryota; kingdom Metazoa; phylum Chordata; class Mammalia; order Carnivora; family Mustelidae; genus Lontra; species Lontra canadensis. The sequence goes on from NW_022631014.1 coordinate 6,183,914, forward strand.
TTGGGAGTACAGCTCTACTAAAACTTCTGTTGCTGCGCAAGTTTCTTGCTGTAGTTGCCTCATTTTGTAGATGAGGAAACTAAGGCACTGAAAGATGATATGGGGAGATGACATACTCATCAGGGCTCTACAGGCCTTACATGGTTGGACTAGGATTCAGAAAAGGAAGTCTGACTTAGAGTCCAGTCATGTTCGTCGTCATCACTCTGTAGTGCAGGTGTCCATGGCACTATTATTTGGTCAACTTAAGAGGGAAGTGATCGTTAAAAGTATTAAATTGTCTGCAGCTTCAGCATCTCACTTTTTTGGTCCAAAGTATATCAAAGCCCATTCTTCTGTTTTATGTAAATGGATTTATATAAATTCAAGTAATTCTGACATATTAAAAAAAAGATTGATTTGGTCAGTATGGGCTACTGGAGCCTTTAGATCTGTATTGACCACTAGCCACATGGAGTTGTTTAGATTTAAATTCATTAAAATCAAGTGAAATTGAAAATCCACAACCTCATTCTCACTAGTTCCATTTCAAGTGCCTAAAGGCCTCGTGTGGCCAGTGCTTACCATACTGAATAACGGTAAGAACTAAAACATTTTCATTATCACAGGAAGTTTTATTAGACAGCACTGCTCTAGAACGGTATTGTCGAATAGAACTACAATATGAGCCACATGTGTAATTTTAAATTTTCTAGGAGGCACTTTAAAAACAAAAATCCAGAGTGCCTAGGTGGCTCAGTCCATTAAGCATCTGCCTTCAGCTCGGTCAGGGTCCCAGGGTCCTGGGATTGAGCCCCTGCATCAGGCTCCCTGCTCAGTGGGAATCCTGCTTCTCCCCCTCCCTCTCCCTCTGCTTGTGTTCCTGCTCTTGCTGTGTCTCTCTGTCAAATAAATAAATAAAATCTTTTTAAAAATTAAAAAAAAATAGGTGGTTACTTTTAATATATTTTTAGTTCAATGTGTCTCAAATATTATTATTTCAAAATGTAATTAACAAAAAGTAGTGATGTATTTTATTTTCCTTCACATTATTAAAATTTGGTATATATTTTACAGTTACAGCATATCTGAATAAGTAGCCACATTTCAAGTGTTCAGTAGCTACCTGGCCACCATATTGTACAACACAGTTCTGTACTTTTATTCCAGAATTTCTCAGCTGGAACATATCAAAATGGAAGTGGAACAGAGGGCTGTGTAGTTTAGGAACCACTGCTATAAGCATTGGGACTGCAGGTGCTATAGACATGTTACTTCCAAGATGATAAGACTTAATCTGTATATATTGGAGAAGTATTAGAAGTTTTAGATGTATTTTAAAACACCAATCTGGGGGCACCTGAGATGCCTCATCTCAGATGGCTTAGATGGCTTAGTTGTTAAACGTCTGCCTTCGGCTCAGGTCACAATCCCAGAGTCCTGGGATCAAGCCCCACCTCGGGGTCCCTGCTCAACGGGGAGCCTGCTTCTCCCTCTCCCACTCCCTCAACTTGTATTCCCTCTCTCATTGTGTGTGTGTGTGTGTGTGTCTCTCTCTCTCTCTGTCAAATAAATAAATAAATAATCTTTTTAAAAAGGTCAAAAAACACCAATCTGTGTTTAAGATAGTTTGTCACTACTAGTCTTTTTTAAAAGTATAAACCAACTCAGAGTGATAATGTTAGCTGCGTTATTTAATCCATTGTTGATAACTGTATAGATAGCTGACTGACTTACGAGAACTAATAAAATATGATATTCTTACTGAGAGCCAAATAAAATTTAAAACGAGCACTAATTGAAAATAAATAACTTATAGGCATTGCCTGCCTTTGTGAGATATCTCTTCACTTCTACTTCTGAGTCCCTTCCGGTGGCACTATTTGATGACTTCTCAGTTAACCTAAATTATTTAACTATGTGATGACCATTCTTGGAAGGTCATCTTAAAATTTCTCAAAGTGACTCAGAAAAATTATATCTTGGTATTTGGGAAACATGCCTACACACACTGTTTCACACCTGTGTTCTCTCTGGGTGAATTTTTTAAACTAAATTTCTTCTACCTTGAAGTAATGTTGTAACTACAAACCTATAATTTACTCTACTTTTAAATTCTTCCTTCTGTTAAACTTATCTATTCATATTGGGTCTAATTATAGCTCAGGGTGTCACCCATATATATTATTCATCTGAATGAGTGAGCTCGTCTGGCAACAAGGGGCTGTTGTTGCCAAAGCTTTATTGTCATCTGGCTTGAATATATTCTGTCTGTACCTCACTGTCAACTTCAGGAGAGGTTAGGTGAAGAGGAACATGGGGCAGGAATGTTACACTCTGGCTCCTTGCCCTGCTTCTCATTATATTTCAGCACTTTGCAATAAACTTGGCTAACTATGATTTTCTTTTTTCTTTTTTACTTCATCCTTTTTAAATAAGAGAAATCAAAACTAGGGATAAAACCAAACTCTTCTTCATTCCCCATCTTCAGAGGTATCCCATCACCCTACTCCTCTTTTCTCCTGTTCCCTGCACAACCACTGTCCTGAATTTAGGCCTGTCTTTCCAGTTCATTTCTTCAAACACTTTGACATATATATATATACATATATATATATATAGTTTGACATATATATATATATACACACATACAATACAAAATATTATTTTATATTTCTAGTTTATAAATAAGATCACACCATACATATGCTGCAACTTGCTTTCCTCGTATAGCATTCTAGTAGACTTTTTGGGCGTACTTGTTCTTAATAGGAAAACTTGGCACATATGTAAGAACATATCTAACACATAAGTAAGTTATGAGATGTATAATAAAACCGGTAACTCCTGAATCCACCATACATACTGAAAAGTAGAGCATCACTAGAACTATTGAAGCTCCTGTATGCTACTCCTCCACCATCTGCTTCTTCCCAGGAAACTACTCATTGAGGCTTTGTTCTCATTAATTTTTTTGCATGGGGACATATGTTCCCATGGACATATGTTCATGTCCTCAATATATTTTTTTTTGCTTGTTTTTAAGCTTGGTGAAAATAGTATTATACTGTATATAATTCTTTAGACTTTCTTTTTTATTCAATATGACACTTTTAAGATTTATCCATGCTTATCGATATGTTTTCACTGTTGTGTTGTATTCCTTTGGGTGAGTTTATTCCTTTTTCTGTCAGTGGACATTTGTGTTGTTTCCAGTTTTGCTATTAAAAGTAGTGTTTCCATGAACATCCTTGTATATGTCTTCTAGTACACATGTGTAAACATTTCTCTGGGGTATTTACATAGGAATGTAATTGAAATGTTATAATATAGGAGTGTATAGATTCAACTTAACTAGGTAAGTCCACATTCTTATCCAAAATGATTGAATGCTCTTCAGCAACGCAACATATAATTTGTTTTTCCACTTCCTCATCGGCACTTGGTCTTGTCACACATTTATCTTTGCCTAGACATTGTGCAAAATAATATTGAACTATAATTTTAAATTTCATTTCCCTGATTTAATGCAATTGGATATTTTCCCTACCCCTCATTGGCCATTCATGTTTCTTCTTTCTCGAAATGCCCATTTATATCTTTTCTAAGGGATTGGTAATCTTTTTCCTATTGATTCATAGAAATTTGTATGCTCTGGACACTAGAATTTGGTCAGGTTTATGTGCTCCAAATACCTTTTCTCAGTTTGTGGCTTGTCAGTCTCTTTAGGCAACCACTAAACCTTTTGACTTTTGCATTGACTGCTTAATCCATCCATAATAAAGGTTTGTCTATTGACATAGAAATCCAGTTTCTCTATTTGCCATATATAAAAACTGTTTTCTTGGCCCCATTATCTCTGACATAGATCAGATTCCTATAAGTGTGTGGAAAAGTTTGAAGGATTTCTTTGAGTTTCCCAACACATTTTAGAATCAAGTTGTCAAGTTTCATTTTTTTAAATAACTGTTAGACTTTTGATTGGAATTTCATTGGATCAGTTTGGGGGGAAAATTGACATCTGTAGGATGCTGGATCTCCCTACTCATAAAACTTGGTATCTCCCTCCATTTATTTAATTCTCTTTGTGTTTCAATAAGTTCTATAATTTCCTCCATTAAAATCTCTATGAAACGTATTCATAGGTTTTTTGTTATTTTTAATACTACTATAAAAGATATTTAAAATATATTTTGTAATTTTGTTGGTGTGTTGAAATGCAGTGGATATTTCATATTGATCTTAATCTAGCCACTTTGTAAACTCTTTTACTAAGTTTCATAAATTGTGTATAGATTTTTCTGTGTACATAGATACTGCAGATGCCCACAGTTTTATTTTTTCCATCCCAATCTATATGCCTTTTGCGTTTTCCTTCCTTGTTGTGTCTTTCATACCTTGATGAATATGATCTCTAGTGCAGTAATGATTAGAAATATAGTGGGCATCCTTATCTTGTTCCTCAATTTTAAAGGGTATGCTTTTGATATTTTGTCACTGAATATATTAGTTGCTGTGAGGTTTTTAGTGGATGCTGTTTATCAGGTTAAAGGAGTTGACATCTATTCCAGTTTTGCTAAAAGTTTTTTTTTTTTTATCATGAATAGCTAATATTATTAAGCCTATTGAGTGCTTTTCCTGAAACCATTGAAATTACCCATTTTTTTCAACTTTAATCTCTTAGGTAAATTTCATTAATAATTTTTTTTAAGATTTTTTTATTTATTTATTTGACAGACAAGAGATCACAAGCAGGCAGAGAGGCAGGCAGAGAGAGAGGAGAAAGCAGGCTCTCTGCTCATCAGAGAGCCCAATGCGGGGCTCGATCCCAGGACCCTGGGATCATGACCTGAGCCGAAGACAGAGGCTTTAACCCACTGAGTCACCCAGGCGCCCCACGTTAATAATTTTCTATTATTAAGTTATCCTTGCATTCCCAGAATATATCCCAACTTAGTTAAGATGCATGTTTTTTTTTTAAGATTTTATTTGTTTATTTGACAGAGAGATCACAAGTAGGCAGAGAAGCAGGCAGAGAGAGAGAGAGAGGAGGAAGCAGACTCCCCACTGAGTAGAGAGCCCGATGCGGGACTTGATCCCAGGACCCTGAGATCATGACCTGAGCCGAAGGCAGAGGCTTAACCCACTGAGCCACCCAGGCGCCCCAAGATGCATGTTTTTTTGATACACTGCTTAACAATGAAGTTTTGTGGATATAAACTAATTTCAAAATAAGAAAGAATAGTAGCTAAATTTTTGTTGACAATAAAATCTTCCCCAAAAGGTTGCCCACTTTGCTACAGGGTGTGAGGGGAATTTATGGCTATTAAATGCAGGTATTAGCTTGATGTAGCAAAAAGAACACTGAAAAGCTAAATTATATCTCATTTTGCCCTTCTGTTCACTAGGGAGATTCTAATTCAGTTGACTCATGTGGGCCTATTTCCTCAGTGAGTTTGTCTGAGACTCAGGGACAGATGTTTACTACTAGTAGTCATGTGGCTTCACTTGCTTTCCTATTAGTCCATCGTCATCAAACAAACATGTACTTACTAGGCCCTAAGACAGAGCAGAAATCTGTTCCTCAGGGACTTTCTAGGGAGGGACAGAAAAGTAAACACTTTAAAAACAGTTATAGGGACGCCTGACCGGCTCAGTTGGTAGAGCATGTGATTCTTGATCTTGGGGTTGTGAGTTCAGGCCCCACACTGGCCATAGATCTTATTCTAAAAAATTTTTTTAATTAAAAATATGGTTATAAAGTGAAATGGTACATTTTGTTTTCTATAGACCACACTATTTGTGATACATGGGGATTGAGGGGGCAGAGATTCTTTGACTGGAAAGAGAGAAAAGGGGAATCTTGAGATGGGATATATATATTTGAGCTGAGTTTTATGGATGATGAACATTTACTGATCTCCATGAGCCTCATTTGTATTCTCAGTTGTTAACAAAGGAATTAGACTACTTTTTATCCAACTTTTTTTTTTTCCTCTAATGACCTTTCTGTCTTCAAAAATGTGTCTCTTTCACCCTATGACTATATCATCTTTTCAGGATCTCACAAATAATTTCATGCTTTATTAAATATTTGTGCTTCTACCTCTGGTCTTTGGTCCTAGGAATCTTTTGTTCAATAGGTATAGGGTTGTGAATGGCAAAACAGGATCTTCCTGGTTCTGTTTTATTAAGTAATACCAGCATCTTTTCTTTATAGAGTGTTGATGATATTGACAAATGAATCAACATATAGAATTACCCTATTTGTTATGTTTTTGTGGAATTGCTCAATTTATTGTTACCATAAATAGAATTTTTTAAGTTCCAGGGTTTACATAATCTCTAAGCACATTTGATTTGTATGTCTTATTTCAGTGCTGGACCCAAAGGAGACAACATTTATGAATGGAGGTCAACTATATTGGGACCCCCAGGATCTGTCTATGAAGGAGGGGTGTTCTTTCTTGACATTACCTTTTCACCAGACTATCCGTTTAAACCCCCTAAGGTCAGTATGAAGTATTCATCCATTTTTAGCAATATGTATTGTTGTATATGTATATACATATACATATTCTTAAATATACATATCTAGGAATGCATGTCTCTTCTGTTAACATAGACAACTTCCAAGGGCTAATTATATGTGAAAGGAAACAGAATGTAAAAAATTACAGGCTATTTCCCTACCCCATCCCCTTACTCATATTTCATTACTTTTTCTCATCCATTCTCAGTGTCTCCTTTCTGTGGTTTATGTTGTAATATAACGTAAAACAGCACATTATGGGTGGAACTAGGTGAGTGAGAATGGGTCTATGCCAGCCCTAGAACCCAGAAAAACAGACATAGCCTAAAGCTGGAGCCAGAGCCAAGCCCCGGAGCCAGACTAACTGCAGAGGGAGCCCCACTAAGGCAAGTCTCAGGGCACCAGCTATGGAGTTTTGATGCCTCTGCGGTTCAGCTGCTCACATGAGTTATACAGGAACTAGAATGGAACGTGTGACCTACAGAGACTTAAAAGTGATGCCAAGAACATTTCGTGAAAACCTATTTATAATCGTTGATTAATATAAATGAACCATAGGGGAATTTACACTTATTTAAGACAAGACTATATAGTTTAAGAATTCTTCACATTCCTTCCTAGCCTATAAGTCAGTCATTTGATGAATTTAAATTTATTCTCCACTTTGGAAAGGAAAAGACCCTAAGGACACTGACTCTCTGCATTGGCCACCAAGAAGAAAATCTCATTTGACCCGACTTTAACCTCTCAGTGCAGAGGGAAATAAAACTTGCTTGAGTTGTAGGTTGGAATGGACAGTTTTAAAAAGCAAAAATAGGACCATACCTTTACCATGAATTTCTGTAATTCCCCTTCCTCCCTCTCACCCTCACTCTCTTTTCTCACCTCTCTCTTCCTTTCTTCCTTCTTTTCCACTGATGCTTGATATTGTTTTGTTACCAAAGCAAAAGTAATAACTATAATTTTACCAGAGAAGAAACCAAGGTGCAGAGAAACTAAGTAACTTTCCCAGCATTAAATGGCTACTGTCAGTATTTGAACCCAGGAAGTCTGACTTCAAAGCCTGTGTTCCTTTCTACATTACATGATATATTTTACCCAGGCTGACAGAGCTGGTGGCACTGGTGACCACCCATACCTGCATTAGGTTGGTTTTCAGTGATGAAGCTGTAGTACATCTAATATTTATTTTCTCCTTTTACTGGATGGGAACCTTTTGTCTTTCATTCTACTTGGGCTCAGCACATAAGTCACCTGGAGTACTTATTGCCCTGCCAGTGATGTGAGGACCTGTCTCTGACAGCCTCTTCAGTAAAGGAAGTACAGAGTGGGGAAGGGGAGTGACAATTCAGATCAGGAAATTGCGCTGCTTGTGAGTTTGGTAGAAACTGTTCTGTACATCTCGGAAGATGTGTAGGCTTCTCCAAGTTCTGCATGACAGAAACGTGTAGATTAAAGCTAGAAGGGGGAACCAATAGATTAGATAAAATAATTCAGTTTCCCAAAAGGTCCCAATGGACTGAAAGAATGGTCCAAAACAAGATGGAATTTAACAAAGCTAAATGTGTTCAGTGACAATCAGAAAGAAAGCATGATACATGATGGGAGAGACCTACTTTATTTTCATATAAATAAAATTTGTGGGCTTTTGGCTCACTAGAATTCTGTGGGATATTAAGGTTCTTGAAGCCTTAAGGAGATATTTTTAGGACTACAATCCTCAGAACTCTGAACCAATCACACCGTATCTGGAGTGCTCCAGTCATTACTAAGTTCTTCATTTTAAGAACAAATAAGAATAAGCTGGGCAGAGTCATCTACATTCTTGAACTTCTTCACTGGGTAAAACACTACAGTGGATATCGGTTGTGTCAACTCATTTCTTTTCTGAAACACCCTACTAAGGCTTGAGTGTTCCCTTTCACAGATGAGGAAACTTCAATGAGGCTTAGAGAGGTTTCCAATAATAGACAACCAAGGATTTACTGATTTCTGACTTCACAGACCATGTACTTCCACTGAATTAAAACAGTTAACGTGGAGATGTTCACTAGTAAAAATAGGGTGTAGGAGGAATATGATATCTGTCCTCAGATGTTTTAGGAACTATGGTGTGGGTTAGGATTTAGACCTTATTTTGGATGGCTGGATGGGACAAAGATAGAAGCAGGAGGGTATCAGTTACAGGGAAGTAGATGTTAATTCTTACGAGGAAAATCTGACCCACAGCTGCATAGTCTGCTTTTGAATAGCTCTACTTCTGAGACAGTGGGCTTCATTTTACTCAGAGTAAATATTTGCCTATATTTCTGTTAAAAAAAAAAAAAGCAGATTTAGTATCTGTTAAGAATAGTACCATAAAAAAATAAGTTCTTCCACTAAATGAATTTGAATAAACAATTTCTTAAGATGAAGGAAAATCAAATTTTGTTAACTCAAATCACAATTTAAATGTACATTTATTAGAAACCTGTGGGAAGATTTGAAAGCAAATTATCACCACCTAATTTATCAATTTTAGGAACCAGATTTTGTAGGCAGATATGCTATTCTAAGTGGGAGGGAAGTTTGTGGGTGTCTTGAAAGCTGTTAACTAAAACAAAGGCATTTTTTATTAATACTTTTGAAGTGCCATGTCTGTGCTTTTCTAATCTCTATTATTCTAAATAGGCTGTATTTGGAATTATCCTTTTTGGGGGGGAGGGGGGTCTCTTTTGCCCTCATCCTTTCCATCAACCATAGTAGCTACATATTTTGATTAATGAAACATTTCTCAGTGCTCTGAAGAATGAACCCAGATAGTAGTAGGTGTTAGAATTATTGGTGAGCCCAAAGGTTCACAAATAAATCTGATTGACTGTCTAATGGTTATCAGATATCCATATCATAAAATTAGTCTATAGCATAATGGGATCCATGAGATGACTTTTTCTAAACTCTTACACTTGGAATCCTTAGTGAGGATTTTAAATGCTCTCATGCTCAGATTAGATAATTCAACATATAAACCATTTAGCCACGTTTACCAGTTTAAAAATATCAACAAATAAACCTCTATGACTTAAAATGTGAAAAAACCCTCAGTTTGTTTCTCACGGTCTATAATCCTGACCCCAAAATTAATTATTCATGCCATTTTTTATAACTCTTCTGAGATTTTGTTCTCTGTGTTAAAATATACTGTATGCATGCACACAGATAATATACATAAATATTGAGCCATAGTCCCCCTGGTTTTAGAATTACTTTTTACCTAATATTCTATTTTCACCCAACACACTTTATTTCCTAATAAACATATAACTGCATTAGAATAATTGAGGCTCCACAGTATTCCATTGTATAAATATACCAAATTTAATTTCCTATTCTTGGACATAAGATTTGCCAAGATTTTTGTTATAATCAGTGATGTGATGAACATCCTTTTAATTACATATTTTGTATACTTGCATAATTATTTCCTGAGGCTAAATTTGTTGGCATGGAACTTCTGGGTAGATGGGTTTATACATATTTGTAGAGTTTTGTTAAAAGTTGACAAAGTGCCCTCCAGAAAAATTGTATCCATTGACATCATGGCCATCAACATAGTGATAGTACAGTACTTCCCTTCACTCTGCTCAGCTCTGAGGATTCATAGTCCTTTTTAATCTTTGCCAACCCAGTAGATGAAAAGTAATATTTCATGGTTGCTTTAATTTTTATTGATTTGACTACCAATAAGATGTGGAAGGTTTCACATACACCATTTTCCCAATTATTTCTCTCTTTGTGAATAATATGAAAGTGTTTTTTTCTTGAAAGTTATACACCAAATAAAATTAAGAAGCATACTTGAAAAAATCAGAAGCAAAACAATAGAATATGTTTTATTTCTATATTGTTTAAGTTCTATGTTATTTTTTCTACTAAAAGCACTTTGAAAATATGGTGACACCCTATGTCTGATATTTTGTGTCTCAGAGATTCTAATGATGTGCATACAAACTTAAGTCACGTTAGGTAACAGGTAGATCTTTATTTTTACAGTAGAAATGCATAGAGGTTGCCTATTCATAATTTAGCTTTTTCTGTCTCCCTGTAGATCTGGATATTTTATAAACAAATAAATGAGAATTTTAAGAATTTTATCCATTTATTTGAGAGAAAGAGGGGGAGAAAGAAGAGAGATCATATGCAGGAGCCGGGAGAGGGGTATAGAGAGAGGGAGAAGCAGGCTCCCCTCTGAGTGGAGAGCCCAATGCGGGTCTTAATCCCAGGACCCCTGGATTATGACCTGAGCCAAGGCAGACACTTACCTGATTGAGCCACCCAGGTGCCCAATAAGTGGGCATTTTAAACAGATTTAAGCGTAGTTAGGTAGGAAAATGCAATATGTTTGTTATTTTAGTATTTCAGGCAACCACTGCACAAGACAAACATACTCTCAGTGTTCATATCTATTACTGGAAAACGTTATTATCTTTGGTAATGGCAAGATGGTAACTGCCAGTAGGTATTTTTCAAAAAAGAATAATAACATTTGTGCCTAAAATGTTTAAAAATTTACATACATATGTTGAAGTATTTGTGTGAGAAAAAGAAATCTATAATATTAATATCCAAAAGGTTTTTTAATATAGTTTGTTTTTTCATTATAAATTTTATCAAATATATTTAAAAATAAATCTTTAAGATCACTTCAGAATATATTTTATGGTTTATGGTTTTTTTTTTTCTTTATAAAATCTAACCATGAATTACTTACTAATGAAATGTCATTAAATAGGAAACTGCTTTCAGACAATGAAATAAGTAATTCAGTTCCGTCAGATTTTCAAAGTCTTTATTATCCTCATTAGATTTTAACCTTAAATTGACAGGTTAAGGCTAATAATGAATAAAGTTGTTCATAAGTTACAGTAAGAAGCAGTGATATTCAGCATTTAAAAGCCAGAGAGAGATCTTTAACTAAAGTTCAACAAGGAGTTCTACTTTTTATTTGAATTAGGTTTTTATTATTTACTTGTTTTTACTGTTGTTTATATTTCTGCTGTTGCTCAAAGACAAAAGTTGATGGCATGTCTCAGGATTTTCAGAAAGAGCAGTGGTTTATGTGTGTAAATGCAGCTTCTCACTTATTTGCTCTGGCCTCAGGATTGAAAGGCCAGGCCTCATGTCCTGGAGTAACATGACTTACCTTGTTTAACCTGAGTTCATACATTCATATGAGGCCTGGCTGTGGATTAAGTGCTTTCATACAGATTGAGTTGTCTTTTTGGCATCTCCAGTGTAACACCCAACAGTCACCTCAAACTTAATTGGTCCAAAACCAAACTATTGATGGTGCAACCCCATCCTACTCCTGCCAAACTAGCTCCTCCAGGTTTCCCCTCTCAGTGAATGAGAATTCCATTTTTCTAGTGGCTAAAGTTAAAAACTTGCACAGCCTAGCCAGACCCAGGTTCACTGGCTCAAGATAAATATTTAAAATAAATCTAGACTCTAACCATTTTTCATTACCCTTCCCTAGTAACAAACACTCTGGCCCCTTCTGCAGTGTACCCCCCTATACCAAATAGTCCTTTTATAATGTAAGTCAGGTATGTTCATTCTTTGCCTAAAGCTTTTCAGCGATTCCCTGCTCACTGAATAAAAACACACAAAACCCTGTTCACAGTATACTTTTCAAAATCACTGTCCCTCTTGACTCAAGTACTCTAAGCATGTTCCTTCCTCAGAGCCCTTCCATTTGCTTTTCCTTCTGCTTTCATTGATTTCCTCTGCCTAAAATTCTCATAGCTCATTCCATTTTTCCCTTTGGGTGTCTGCTCAAACGTTAACCTTTTCAGAGAAGCTCTGGTATGACAACTCCCAACCATCTTCTGCTCCCTGTGAAATTCCCCACCACAACCACCATACTTGATTTTTCTCCATAGCATTTCCCCTTCCTGACGTTATATATTTCTTTGTCTAAGGGCTTATTATGTTTCCCTTTCTTCAGTTAGCGTGTAAACTCCGTGAGTACAGGGACTTTTTCTATCTTAATGTCACTCCTAAATTCCTGGCACTTCTAACAGTGCCTGGCAATTTAGTAGGCATTCAATAAAAAGAGGTTAAATTAATTTAATCCATACGACTTTGCCATAAGGACAGTATTCATTACTACCATCACCCCCATTTGTAGACTAGAAAACTGAGGCTCATGGAGGTTAAGTGGTCCATGGGTCACAAAGAAGCTAGTTAGCTAAACTGGAAACCAAACCCAGTTCTGAACTGGCCCTTTCATTCCCCAGTTGTGGAGATGATTTAAATTGCTCATGTCCCTGGAAGAAGGAACACTTGTACCTAGATTTTACACTCTGATATACGTTAATTATATCAGATCATTCTCTAAACCAGGTTTATTGGAAGGGAGATGAAATTGATGATACAAAGAGGAAAGAATGTCAGGAGGAGATTTCAAGTGTCTATCTTTCCGTTTTGGCGAGAATCCTCTTTCCAAAGGCACCTGGCCCTTTTCTCCAGAGTATTCCTACTTCACAGACACTGAGGTATTTATTCTGTGTTGAACAGTAAATAACTGGTTTCTGGATTTTGTTAGCCCTAAGTGAAAGAGAGGTTACTTCCCATTTCACAGGTCATTCTCACACTTAATTACTGTCAAAATAGCCTTGTATCCTTAGTGTCATGACTGGGCTACAGTATTACTTGTATGTCATCAGTAAGTTTTCTTTTTCAGTCCATTCTCCTTCGTAATAAACCATTTCAAAATGCCCTGCTATAATTTAATGTTGTGTGAAATTTGAAAATGAATGGGGTGAATAAAAATAGATCATAACAGTGGCCATTTTCTTCCTACTTTTAAAACAATACACATTGTATCCATTTGTGTGTCCAACTACCACCCCCAACCAACACCAATTTAAAAATTACTAAGAAGAAGGTTTGGATTTTATTTGTTTGTTTTCAAGGCAAGGAATAGCAACTTTATTTGTTCTAAACCAAATTAAACGTCAATAAGCTAAAAGGGAATCAGCCATTTGGGTGACAGGAAGTTCAATTTCATCGTATTTTATGAGGATCCCTCTCTCTAGTTTTCTGTAGTCTAATGCAGCCCCACACTTTGGAGAAAGACCTTTAGTTTATCATTGTTTTCCCTGAAATGTTTATTGCCCAAGACATCTTAAGCTATTTGGGTTGGATCAACCTTTGGAGTTGGAGTTGATATGTAATCAGCCTCTCTGATGATCTACTCACACACCCCTCTCAGAGTCTTGCTGTGGAAGAGGGGATCTCAAACAAGTATTTTGCAGTGTTCCTTCATACTCTGGAGTTCCTTTCTCTGTGACCTCACTCCAAGTGGGAGTTGGTATTTGTTGATATTGCTGTCAGCATAACTAACTAAAAGGAATGGGCAGAACTAAATTCCTTCACAAAGGATGTTTTTCTATTTGGGGGGAGGGTGCCCAGTGAACAAGGGAAATTAGAGTGAGATATTCAGATGTTTGGAAATTGAGGAGCTTTCTTGCTGCCACAGCCAAGGGAAGATAGCAACTCACTTATCAGTGAGAGGTGAATTCTCCAAAGAAAGGTTTTCAGATTTAGACAAGTAATGCTCTCCCCTCACAAGGGTTTTCTGAAGAGAAAAAAATCAGATGTCTTCAAAATGAAATCTTCAGGATCCCAAACATCAAAGGGCAGGCAGGGATCCACTATTCCAGAAAACAGGGAATACTAGGAACTCTGAGAGAAACACCATGAGTTGCAGAAAGTTCAGGGACAATAAGGCCGTGTTAAAGAAATAGTCTTGTGAATACAAACTTCTGCACAAATGAGTCAGAAGATGCTTCAAATTTGTAATTTTCTTAACCTTGTAGAAAAGAGCCCTTTGATGAGAACAGATTAAGACGTAGAACAGACAGCTTGTGTTAAGTGTCTGTAAATTTTAAAACAAATTATTTTCTGTCATCCACTTAAGAAATGAGGTGGGGAAATGGTATTCTACATGTAAGAAAATATTATGATAGTCTCTACTTTATTCAGAGGTATTATTTGTTCAGAGAACTATATGTAATGCTGTTTTGTTCAAGGTTGCGTAGAACCGGGAGGTCTGAGTTAATTTTTAAGACTACCCGCCAAATATCAACTCCTTTATGGCAAATGATCAAGTTTCCTTTATTTTTTTTTCCGTAGAGTTGGATCTGGATCTCTTGATAAGATAGCAGCCTCTTAGAGATTTGCTTAAACAGGTCCAAGGAAAAATTAGGCAGGGATAAAGGAATGTTCTCAGTACCCAGTTGGCCAAGATCATAGTCAGTATGTAATCATAGCTTGTCACTGAGTTAAGGGAAAGATATTATCAGCTGGCCTTTGCAAGTATTATGCAGGTCTTCCCATGGAGAAAATGAGAAGAAACAAAGTCATACAAAAGTTCAAGATTAGGAATAAAATAAACCTAGCATCAGATAGCTACACTAATTCATACAGGTATAACTATTCTAAGCAATCAGATACATTTATCTTACGGTTTCAGTATCTTAGCAGAAACTTGCCAAAGTTTCTGTAAGTTCTTATTAGTTGCTATTTAAAATGTCTGTATTAAGGTTAATTTATAAAGCAAAGATTTATTGAGCCTTTACTGCTTTCTAGGCCTTGTAGGGACCCTTGTAGGTACCATGTAGACAAGGAGAACAGGCAGGGGCTAATACAAGTCCATGCTAGAAACAATGAAGACTGTGCTTCGGGGATAAAGACAAGGGGAATGGTATATGAATTCTTTTTTTTATTCCTTTATTCAGTAAATATGTGTGTACTATGCACCATCCAGATACTGAACATACAGAAATGCCTCTTCTTGCAGAGTTTACATTCAAGAAATGATAGAACAAGTTTTCTCAGTTTCAGCATGATTGATATTTTGGACAAGATAATTCACTTGTGGAGGGAGATCCTTTGCAATGTAGGATGCATTGCTGCATCCCTGGCCTCTGCTCACTTGGTGCCAAGAATAGGCTTTCTCCTCCACTCTCAGCCCCCCAGTTTGTGACAAACAGAAATGTCTCCAGATATTGTTAGATGTCCTCTGGAGACCCTCGGGAGATCACCCGTGGTTGAGAAACAGCATGGTTTTTTTGTTTGTTTGTTTTTTTAATTGAGTGTAGTTGACACACAATATTATGTTAGTTTCAGGTGTACAATATAGTAATTCAGCTTTTTTATACATGAGACTATGCTCACCACAAGTGTAGCTGCCATCTGTCACCATACAGTGCTCTTACATTCCCGGTGCTGTGCGTTTATTCCCGTGGCTTATTCATTTCATAACTGGAAGACTGTATCTTGAACTCCCCTTCACCCATCTTGCCTATCTCTTATACCTCTTCCTTCTGCCATCCATCAGTTTGTTTTCTGTATCGTAAGTCTGATTCTGCTTTTTGTTTGTTTAGAGAAGTTCTATTTTAGCTGTAGTATTGGTATCCACTGTTAACTAATTAGAGACATCTATGACAATTCTTCAGTTTCTACTCTGAGTAACCAAGGCCAGAAAGGGTGGCGGGGACATGTTTCTTATGAGGAACCTACAGGACATTTGGGTGGGAAATGTTCATTAGGCCGCTATACAGGTCTGGAATTCAAGTGAGTGATGTGAACTAAAGATATAGGTTCGGGGATTAAAACTCTAGAATAAATGACCTCACACACAGAAATATGCAATTTTAAACCAAAACTGAGTTTTTGGAGCTAAAAATTTCCAGAATGGGCTCCCCAAGGGAAAGACTGTTAATAGAATAGATTAACAAAACTCACATTTTCTCTTTTTCATTATGTGCTCGGTGTTCAGGGATTGGAGGTTATTCTCCATGCAAGAGTACATAATAATGCCTCACAAAATATCACATTCTTATTTTAAAAAGACTCATCTGTTAATAAATCATAAAAGCATGAACAATTATACCAAGTCAAATAAATTACTCTTTCCACAAGTGCCTAAATAAGGACTAAAATCAAAATAATTACTCCTGCAAGGGAATGGATTAAATAACCTTCTTCCAGCTCTCCTTGAGCCTTTTGTTTCTGCTGACATTTTGGTGGTTATGGAGAGTTGTGTATTAGACATTACTGTATTTTTTTAATGCCTAGTATTTTATGCTAACATTATACTGTAATTTTACATTCATTATCTCACTTGATCCTCTCACTTTGAGAGGTAGGTTTCATTATCAAGGAAACTGAAACTTTTAAGTACTGTGATTAGGATCACAGAGCTAATAAGTGCCAGGGTCAGGATTAGAACTCCTGGCCTCCTGATTTCCATTCCAGCTGCCCCAGCCCTTTATAGTGAAGCGATCTTTGCTAAAAAATCAGCAATTGGTTTATCGCCAACAGCCATACTTTAGATGACCCCTTATATTCTTTTCTGTAATTGATGGGAAACATCCATTTTTCTTTTGTTTTTGTAGAGAATTAGGTTAAATAAGGTTTTTTGCCTTGTCATCTGCAAAATTATAAAAGTATGTATGTGTGGTATATTATATATTTTTATTTCTCCTACACATGGCCACTAATTTATTTTAAACTCTATCTGTATAGATTATATAAAATAATAGTTAATACAAGGAAATAATACATAAAGTAATATGTTTATTTCAAATTTTTGCAGCTGTTTTCTTCATTTCCACATTTATTCTGCCTTTCTCATTTTAAAACATCTCTCTTCCATAGTAGTTTGCTTTTAAAACCAACTGTTTCTTTTTTTAATTGAATTACACCTGACATTACAATATTAGTGTCGGGTGTACACCATAGTGATTCAACATTTATATATATTACGAAATGCTCACCATAAGTGTAGTCACCATCTGTCACCATACAAAGATACCACAGTGTTATTGACTATATTCTCTATGCTGTATCTTTCATCCCTCTGACTTATTTATTTTATGAGTGGAAGTTTTTACCTCTTACCCTTTGCATATTTTGCCCATCTGCCCACTCTCCACCCCTCTGGCAACCACCAGTTTTTTTCTGTATTTAAGAGTTCACTCATTAATTTGCTTTGTTTTTAAGATTTCACATATAAGTGATGTCATATGGCAGTTGTCTTTCTCAGTCTAAGTTATTTCACTTTACTGTGATACCCCTATGTTATTGTAATACCCCTA
The DNA here is from genome assembly GCF_010015895.1 of Lontra canadensis. Lineage (NCBI taxonomy): Eukaryota > Metazoa > Chordata > Mammalia > Carnivora > Mustelidae > Lontra > Lontra canadensis. The sequence goes on from NW_022631014.1 coordinate 6,201,572, forward strand.
TGTAATACCCCATTCACGTTGTCACAAATGGCAAGATTTCATTCTTTTTAATGGCTGAGTAATATTCCATTATATATATGGAGATATATAGATATATATATCTCACATCTTCTTTATCCATCCATGTGTCGATGGGTTGACTCCATAACTTGGCTATTGTAAATAATGCTGCAGTAGACATAGTGGTGCATATATCTTTTTGAATTAGTGTTTTCATTTTCTTTGGATAAATACTTAGTAGTAGAATTACTGGGTCATATGGTATTTCTATTTTAATTTTTTGAAAAACCTCCATACTGTTTCCCACAGTGGTTGCATCAGTTTTTATTTCCATCAAAAGTGTATGTACCTGAATTCCCTTTTCTCCACATCCTCGGCAACACATTTTTTTGTCTTTTTGTTAGAAGCCATTCTTACTGGTGTGATAGCTCATTCTGGTTTTGATGTGCATTTCCTGATGATGAGTGATGTCAAGCATTTTTTCATGTGTCTATTAGCCATGTGTATGTCTTCTTTGAAAAAATGTCTATTCAGGTCCTCTGCCCATTTTTTTAATCAGGTCGTTTGTGGTTTTGGTGTTGAGTTGTAGGAGTTCTTTATATATTTTGGGTATTAAACCTTTATTGAGTATATCATTTGAAAATATCTTCTCCCATTTTGTAAGTTTCTTTTTTGTTGTTTTGTTGATGGTTTCCTTCCTGTGCAAAAGCTTTTTATTTTGGAATAGTCCCAGTATATAGTAATATATTTTTGCATTTGTTTCCCTTACTTTTGGAAGCATATCCATAAATAAGTTGCTAAGGCCAACATCCAAGAGCTTATTGCTTGTTTTCTTTTAGCATTTTTGTGATTTCAGGTGTCACATTTAGGTCTTTAATGCATTCTGAGTTTATTTTTGTGTATGATATAAGAAAGTGGCCCAGTTTCATTCTTTTGTATGTAGCTGTCCAGTTTTCCCAGCACCATTTGTTGAAGAGACTTTCTCTTCCTCGTTCTATATTCTTCCCTTCTTTGTTGTAGATTAGTTGACTGTATAAGCATAGGTTTATTTCTGGGCTTTCTGTCTTCTTCCATTGATATATGTGTCTATTGTTATACCGTAACATTTTGATTACTATAGCTTTGTAGTATATCTTAAAGTCTGGGATTGTGTTACCTCCATCTTTGTTCTTTTTTCTCAAGATTGCTTTGGCTATTCAGGGACTCTTGTGGTTCCATATAAATTTTAGAATTTTTCTAGTCTGTAAAAAATACTATTGGTATTTTTTGATAGGGACTGCATTGAATCTGTAGATTGCTTTGGGCAGTAGGGACATTTTAGCAGTATTCTTTTCAATCCACAGTCATGATGTATCTTTTCCATTTGTTTGTGTCATCTTCAGTTTCTTTTATCAGTGTCTTATTATTTTCAGAGTACAAGTTTTTCACCTTCTTGGTTAAACTTATTCTTAGGTATTTTATTTTTTTGATGCGATTATAAATGGGATTATTTTTCTTACTATCTCTTTCTGCTGCTTTGTTATTAGTGTACAGAAATTAAACAGATTTCTGTATATTAATTTTGTATTTTACTGAATTCATTTATTAGTTCCAATAGTTTTCTGGCAGAGTCCTTAGAGTTTTCTATATATAGTATCATGACATCTGCAAATAATGACACTTCCTTAACAATATAAATGCCTTTAATTTCTTTTCTTTTCTTTTTTTTGTCTGTTGGCTATAGCTAGGACTTCAAGTACTATGTTGAATAAAAGTGGTAAGACTGAACATCCTTGTCCTGTTCCTACTCTTAGAGCTTTAATAAAGCTTTTTACCATTGAGTATGATGGTATTTCTGGGTTTGTCATAGATGACCTTTATTATGTTGAGCTATGTTCCCTCTATACTCATTTTCTTGAAGGTTTTTATCATGAATGGATGTTAAATTTTGTCAAATACTTTTTCTGCATCTAGTGAGATGACCATGTGATTTTTATCCTTCATTTTGTTAGTGTGGTATATCACATTGATTGATTTGTGAATGTTGAAACATCCTTACCTCCCTGGAATAAATCCCACTTAACCATGGTGAGTGATCCTTTTAAGGTATTGTTAAATTTGGTTTGCTCATATTTTGTTGAGGATTTTTGTGTCTGTGTTCATCAGGAATCTTCATCTATAATTTTAAAATTTTTTGTACTGTATTTAGTGTTGGTATCAAAATAATACTGGCTTCATAGGATGAATTTGGAAACAGTCCTTCATCTTTTATTTTTTGGAATAGTTTGTGAGAGATAAGTATTAACTTTTTTTTTTTAAGTGTTTGATAAAATTCACCTGTGAATCCATATGGTCCTGGACTTTTGTTTTTATGATTACCCGTTCAATTTTGTCATTAGTTATCAGTCTGTTCAGATTTTCTATTTGTTTCCAATTTAGTCTTAGAAGATTGCATATTTCTAGGAATTTATGCATTTCTTCTAGTTCATCCAGTTTGTTGGTGTGTGATTTTTTTGTAGAAGTCTTTTATAATCCTGTGTATTTCTGTGGTGTTGGTTATAACTTCTCTTCTATTTCTCACTTTGAGTTCTCTCTTTTTTTCCTTGATTAATCTGGTTAAAGGTTTATTCATTTATCTTTTCAAAGAACTTGCTCTTAGTTTCATTGATCTTTTCTATTGTTTTTTATTCTGTTTCATTTATCTCTGATTTGATCTTATTTCCTTCTACTAACTTTGAGCTTTGTTGTTCTTTTACAAATTCCTTTGCATGTAAGGTTAGATTTTTTTAATTGAGATTTTTCTTTTTCGATGTAGGCCTATATCACTCTAAACTTCCCTCTTCAGACATTTATTTTTAAAGATTTTATTTATTTATCTATTTATTTGAGAGGGGGCAAAGAGAGAGGGTGAAGCAGCAGATCCCCTGTTGTGCAGGGAGCCTGACACAGGGCTTGATCCCAGGACCCTGAGATCATGACCTGAGCCAAAACCAGAAACTTAACCTACTGAGCCACGTAGGCACATCCAGACTATTTTATTTTTAGTTTTAAATAGGTGTTATAGGGGCGCCTGGGTGGCTCAGTGGGTTAAAGCCGCTGCCTTCGGCTTGGGTCATGATCCCAGGGTTCTGGGATCGAGCCCCGCATCAGGCTCTCTGCTCAGCAGGGAGCCTGCTTCCTCCTCTCTCTCTGCCTGCCTCTCTGCCTACTTGTGATCTCTGTCTGTCAAATAAATAAATAAAATATTTTAAAAATAAATAAATAAATAAATAGGTGTTATATAAATACACACACACACAGAGTAAAAAATTCAAACAGCACAAAAGATATACAGTAAAATTAAGTCTTCCATCTTGTTGCCTGTCATTTTAATTCCCCTCCAAAACCATTCTTTTTTCTACACTTGCTCTTTTCATTTATCATCTTCAAGATTGTCTTGTATTTGTATGTGTAGATCAGCTTCATTATAATTATATAGCATTTTATTGGATGAATATAACATAATCATTGAACCAGTCTTCTGACAATGGATGAATAGGTGATTTCCAATCTTTTGCCATCATAAGTAGTGCTTCACTGAGAATATTTGTAGATACTGTCTTTGTGAATTTGTGTGATGGGTGATTTCCTAGAACTGGATTTCTAGGAAGAAAGACTATATGCCTCTTCAGTTTTAATAGGTTTTTCCCAGCTGTTTTCAAAGAAGTTGTACCAAGTTGTACTCCAAACTTACATGTATGTACCTGCCTTTTTCCTATTTCCTCACCAGTGCTATGTGGCATACTAAATATTTGACTTTTAACAATCTAATAGGAAAGAGTGTTTAACTATATGCATTTGTCTTATTATGAGTAAGAATAACACCTTTTCATGTGTCTGAAGTTTAGCCTTTTTCTTATTAAAAAGAAACCTTACAGTTACCTATGCTTTTTCTACTTTCCAACCATGGAACTTTTGATGACACTAAACTCTGGAATTTAGCACCTATACCTATATAAAGAGGATGTTTAACAGTCTCCAACATTGCCCTAATTTTGCACTGTCAATGATTGGCCACTGCCCATTTAAAATCTTTAGTGACTTCCCACTGCACCTAGAGTAAAATCCAAACTTCTTATGGCCTACAAAGCCCTCATGGTCTCTCCACCAGGCTCACCACACTGCACCTCTCTTTGGTCTCCTTTTTATCTTCAGTACCTTAGGATTTTTCCAGTCCCTTTGCCTGGGACGTGTTTGATCCAATTCTTCATGTGGCCAACACCTCATTCTTTAGAGCTCATCTTTAATATTGTCTAATGAGAGGTGTATTTTCTGACCATCTTATATAGATAGTTCCGCACTGGTTGTTTTCTATCACATCAGATCATTTCTTTGATGAAACTTTTCAAAGTCTGACATTTTTACTTTTTGTTGATTGGTTTATTTTCTACCTACCACACTAAACTCTAAGCTCTATGAGAACAAAGATCTTGTAGTACCTAACAAATAGTAGGTTTGATGAAGCAAGTGAATATACATTTTGTCATATCTTTAACACTTCTGAAATCTTGTTTCTTCTTTGTTGGTTTGTCATATTGAAAAGTTCAAAAGGAGCGAGAGAGAGACTCTGTGTGTGTGTGTGTGTGTGTGCGCGCGCGCATGCACGCGCACGTGCACATGAGTATGTGTACACATGCTCCCATTCACTCCCACAGAAGTAGATATACCTAGAGGGTAGGGTCATTTTTTTTTTAAGGTGTATGTATTTATTTTTTTAGAGAGAGAGAACAAGCAGGGAGGGGCAGAGAAGGAGAGAAAGAGAATCTCAAGCAGACTGCCCCAGGGAGCCTGATGTGGGACTCATCTCAGAACCCTGAGATCATGACTTCAGCCAAAACCAAGTTAGATGTGCCACCTATGTCCCCCTAGAGTTGTCCTTTTTTATGAAGATGTTTATCATAAGGGCATATAGTAGACCCAGTAAAAAGTAATACATTTTTTTTAAAACAGTGAATGGTAATACAGTTTATCTTAAAATGCTTAAAATTAAGTGCTGCATATATTGGTATGAAATTTAATGGCAAGAAATTAATCTTTGTTAAAGAAAAAACTTGAGTTTTTATTTTCATCTTGTTTGAAATAGTATATTCTTGATTTTATAAAGTATTGAGGCTATGTTTTATGCAGACCATCTGTCAACAAAAATTATAAGCAAATAATTTGCATCTTTAAATGTAGGTTCAAATAAGGCTAAGTATACGGGCCAATTTTTGCAAAACAGGAAATTACTATAATCTAAGAACTAAGTACTTTTCCCTATAGATATCCACCTTCAGTAATGTAGTATGAACATACTCACTTTTCTGTGCCATTTTTAGAGCATCAGAATTTGAAGTCATACCATGAAAGCCAGTTCAATGCATAATCTTGTTTTCCCAAGGCATACTTAGGCAAAGAAAGTATATAAACTCTGTCTTTGCTGCCACTTTGTCACACTGCACAACTATCACTTCTTAAACTGTATTTAAACACAAGATTCCTGGGGGAAGAGTTTGTGGGTAATAGAATGAATAAATTGTAGTGTATTCATACAGTGGAATATTATATATTTGTGAAATTAAAAAATAGAACAATGAACAATACATATAAATCTTATAAACATGATATTAAAAGAAGATACAAAAGAGCATATACTGTATGATTCCACTTATATACTATATGATTCCATTTATGTAAGTTATAAAACAGAACTATTATGTAGAAGTCGAAGTCAGAATAGTGGTTACATTTGGAAGGATGGTTGTGACTGGGAAGAAACAAGATTTCTGAGGTTCTGGCAATATTCTATATCTTGTTCTCAGTGGTTGTTACCTGAGCTTGTTGAATTTTTTTTTTTTTATTTTATCTATTTATTTGACAGAGAGAAAGAGAGATCACAAGTAGATAGAGAGGCAGGCAGAGAGGGGGGAAGCAGGCTCCCTGCTGAGCAGAGAGCTCAGTGTGGGGCATGATCCCAGCACCCTGAGATCATGACCTGAGCAGAAGGCATAAGCAGAAGGCATAACCACTGAGCCACCTAGGCACCCCTGAGCTTGTTGACTTTTTAAAAACTCATCAAGCTGTATATTTATGATCTGTGTACTTTCCTTTATATACATTTTTCCAGTAGTTTCTATTCAAAAAGCATTGTATTGCTACATTTAGGCCAGGTCTCCTCTGTCTTATGAAAATTATAAGCTTTGAGCCTAAACATACCTTGTTCTTTTTTCTTGATACCTTTGTATTATTTCTTTTAACATATGGTTTGACCTCTTTAAATCTTTTTATTCTTAGTTTCTAACTTGTGTATAAACGATCCAGCTTTATATTACCTGCAGCTTGGATAAACATGTCTTTTATATCTCCATTTAAGTCATTGATAAAATGTTGACAAACACAGGACTGATCACACATTGTCCCACTGAAGAGCTTTTTTGTGCCTATTTAATTTATTTGGTCGTATGGCAAAATCTGCTAAAATTTGCTTATTGAGCTTATTGCGCATCTACTAAACTGAGTTATCACCCAGCCTGGGATTCTCTCTTGCCCACATGGAGAAAATCAAAGTGAGGTTTCCCATAGTGCAGTTTGCTTTGGGGCCCTACTTTTGTTACAATCTCATTGGTCATAAATAATACTTCCCCACATACATCAAAGTCGAATTTATGAGTGCTAGTCTCCTGTGTCTATTTTAGCAGTGGGCCAGCGCCATTGACAGTAATAAAGGAAGAAGACTTCCAAGAGTTTTGACTGTGTATATGCCTGAGCAGAATAGGAAGAAGATGTTAATGGGGGTAAACAAAGAATGATGTGATCACCTCAGAGATATAACTGGTTGGCACAGCACCAGCATTCAAAGAGAATCTGCATATGACCCTCAGTTTATGCCTTGACTTCATAAGATTTTTGAATGACTTTTAAAAGAGCTCATCATAAACCATGCTGGAGTTCAAATATGTCTTCCCTTAATCTGGAATTTAGTAGCCATATTGAAAAGGAAATGGAGTGACCTATGGCACAGTTTGGTTTTGGTATATCCATGCTTAATCCCATTGATCACCACATCATTTTCTAAGTACTAACAAATCTTCTGTTTAATAATCCTTTCTAGAGGTTTGTTAAAAATTCCGTCATTCTCCTTGTTAACAAAAGAAATAAAATTTAATATAATTGAATAGAGTTGAAGACTTTGTCTTCACACTGCCAGCTGTTAGAGTTCACTTCTGTCTACTCCAAGAAGTGATTCTCTTTCTTAATTTGCTACATTCTTGCTTGGATAAGCCATATTTTCTTTAGTTGTTTTTTGTTTTGTTTTAGTGGTGGTGGTTTTTTGCTTTATATGTTTAAATCCATGAATTGGTTTTAATGGTAGGATTTTAAGACAATTAAAAGATAAAGATGGGAGATAGTAGCCACTCTGGAATAAAAGAGAACCCCCACCCCCAAAAAAAAGGGTGAGACCCACCCCTGGCCTTTATGGAGCTTGGACAGTCATACCAGTAACTATACTAAGGATAACAATACAGCGGAAACATTGGAGAAGGAGCACTTGCAGGATGGTAGCAGTACCTCCCCCAAAGAAATATCTGTATTTCTAACAAAAAGAATATCATACATAGAGGACTGCAAGTGTGTGACCTTTTCAGGGCAGTGTGGTACATCCAACAGGGATAGACAGATGTGCCCCCTTAAGGGATTTATCCTGCAGGCAATAGACAACTGATGTGTTTGCATGCTAGATAGATTACCCTTGAAGTGATACGGGGCATGGTGGAGGGAAGGAGAGACCAAAGAGAAAGTGTCATGAAGGAGGCTATTGTAATAATTTCATCTAGTGATGATGAATGCCTAGAGTAGTAATAAGGAGAATGAAGAGATAGAGAAATTGAGGAGATAGTGTCTACTCATACATTTCTCTCATGTCCACGCTCCACATTTCTTGAAGGATGCATTAATATCACTGTATATTTTTTCTGAAGATCTAAGCTTTTGTGCACAATCATTGCTATCAGCTGAGAATATATGAAGTCAGTAACTGCAGGTCAGTATGTCATGACATAGAAAGAATTTTTGATGTAGACATATTTGAAGTTATCTATCTTCTTCTTGGTGAACAATTTCAGGGAAGGAAAAAAAAAAGGTAGTCATCAAACTCTCCTTATACCAGTCCTTCATAATTCAGTCTGTACCTACCTCTTTTCTGATACTTTTCTGGGGTTTTTCCCAACCAGGTACTATCTGTTCTGATCTGAACCCTAGAGCCTTGTGTCCTCACATGTGACATTTCTTCATAGTTATCTGTATGATTCTCTTCTTTCTCTGCTAGATGGTCAGGTATCTGAGGGTCAGGACCTAACCTGTATATCTTAGCTTCCTCTCCCACCCATTAGCCCCATTCTCTTTAGTTCCACACAGTGCTTTGAAGGTAGTAGTTAACAGATATCTACTGAATAAGTGAAAGTTTATCCCTTTTGTTCTTTGTTCTAAACCAAAACCTTTTTTTATAATTGGCAGCGAACATTCCTTAGAACCAGACAATATTTATACTTTTGTATCTTCCCTAGAAACTAACATAGATCTGTTTAGACCATAGGCATCAATAAATACCTTCTTGGTTTGTTTTTTTAGAATTGATTTTTTTGAAATTCTTGACAAAGAGTATTCATTAATACATCTTCTCAGAAAAAGATTCTGACCTACTAGGTTGTATTTACTTGTATAAATGCTGACAAGTGAGTTGAGTTATATTTGAGCAAGTATTGGGGGCCTATAGGAGGACTGGTAACTATCTAAAATAGTTAATTGTAACCAATACCAAAAATTGCTGTCTGATCATGTCAAGCATATTTCTGGGATTAAACATCCTAAAATTTCCAAATTAAATTAAAATTTAAGTATAAATCAAATAGAAAAGCAGTAAATTTATTCAGAGAAAACTTTTCTTCTTCCACACTTATGAGTAACTACTGCCTATTGGGGTGTTGAGGAGGAAACACAAGCATTTTATAGCTGAAAGATTTTTATAGAAAATTACTCTTTACTCATTCATTCATTAAATATATATCCAAGCCCTATTAGATGTATGGCAGTGCTGGATATCACAGAGATTGCAAAGAATCTCCCACATGCCTTGCCCTCAGATTCCCTTCAGTCTAGGTAGGAAAAAAGAAATACATATAGACACACAAAAGGGTAAGCTTAAATGTAAAAAAGTTTAGAAAAAAGGATTGAGTACTATGACTGGAAATGGCTGGGGAATGCTTCATAAAAGAACTGTCCATTAAAGATGAATAGCATTTCCATAGGTAAAAGAAAATGTCAAGTTATCAAGATGGACGATGGCAGAACTTTGAAGTGTGGAAAAAACAAGTTTGCTCTACCAACCATGTCCTAAGCTTCGTAATCTATTACATATATGGAACTTGAATTTAGAGAAATATCACATTTATAGCAATACACTAAATGTGATATATATTATAATTTATTTATAAATACTATATATAATATATTCTTACATTTTAAAATATAATACATGCCAATATTTATATATGTGATATATATTATATGTCTATAAGAATATAAATCAGGGTAACAGCATTATGTTTGCTCTTAAAAATATTCAAAAACATCTTAAAACAGTACATAAAACTTCATTTATGAGATTACTTCAGTGAAATTGCGTTATCACTATGGACCATATCTGTAAGACAGATTGTTGAAAGGGAGCCCCATTGTTACCTTTATCAGTTACTATTACAGAGGAAGAAAAGCTTAATAACTCTATAGCAAACAGTATCTTATACCAATAGTATCTACAAATAACAGTGTCTTGTTCTTCCACTAAGCTAGGTATAAAGTAAGCAAATGTGTATTTTGACAATCAGCAGTGTTCAAGAAAATACTATTCCTGCACTGTAATATCAAACTGAAGATTCAACTCAAAACTTTTTGAGTGTGAAAATGTACTAATAATTAGAAATTTGGATAAAATATTTGGTTTGTTCTTGTATCTTCTATTCTTAACATCTTTCGTGAATTGATTCTTACGGTCATTAAAAAAAAAAACAGTTACTCCTAACCAAGCCAAAAATAATCCATTATGTGATTATAAAGTAGTGATACAGTTTCTAAATACATACCTGAGAAATTAATCTTTTTAATTTACACTTTTATGACATCCAAGAAGTTCAAACTATCTATCTGTTAGAGTTGTGGGGCCTCTGAATGCATACATCTTTGAAGACCTTAGAACATGTCAGGGTGATGGTGAGTATAACTATCATACTATGATATGTTAGTTTCTGCTGCAAACAGGAGGTCGTTGTCTTTGTCCTTTAATCTATGTATCACTAAATAATTCTGACGAAAAAAAGGAGAAAAGTCATGAAAAACTGACCGATTCAGGCCTTTGAAGAAAAGTAAGTTATCTTAATATTGTTAGGACAGAAGTACATGAATATTCTTATGGTGGAGGGGGGAGACAGTTTGTTAGTCACTTTTACTCAGAAATCTCAAATTTTTAAATTCTTTCTACTATTTATTTGAAGTAGATACAATGTAGGATTATGTGTTGTACTTCTAGGATGTCTTTCAGTTCTATTTTCTAATCTGAAGGGTCTATGAAATATTCTTAATCCCAACTCTACAGTTAATGTTTGAGATTTATAATCTCTACTGTCTAAAATATTAGTTACAAGACTTTGAAAGTTGCCCTACAGCAAAATTTGAGTAACAACACATTTCTTTTCTTTTTTTTTTTTTTAAGATTTCATTTATTTATTTGAGAGAGAGAGTGAGAACACAAGCAGGGGGAGCAGCAGAGAGAGAGGGAAAAGCAGGCTCCCCACTGAACAGGAGCCTGCCATGAGACATGGGGCTCCATTCCAGGACCCTGGGATCATGACCTGAGCCAAAGGCAGACGCTTAACCAACTAAGCCACCCAGGCACCCCCAAAATAACACATTTCTTTATAAACTTTATATATCAGGCAATTATTCACTCCTACCCACCCTCCCACACCCCCCACCCCCACCCCTTCTCCATCCCCCCCACCCCACAGTAAAAGTCACTTAATCCTAACTGTTGAAATATCAGAAGTTATCAGGTGGTTGTCATTTTTAATTGTGTTATGTATGACCTCTTTTTCAAATGTAAATATTCTGTATTTTCCTAGTTCATTGTCTACTGAACACATATATGCTGACATCCCACTCTCCTCTCTAGGGGATTTAAATCAATATCAGATAAAATCCTGTTCTTAAGAACCTTTTATAAATTTGTTCCCTTTATAAGTAAACATTCATTGCTAGCTTGTCTACAGAAAGTCATTTCTAAAATCTTTATTTAGCTATATGTACAGTTATCAGTTTTGTAAAATGAAATTGGCACTATTTATTTTAAAAAGCCACATATGGTGTAGCTGTTTGCTTTAAAAAGGTAGTATTTGTTGTTATACCACAGCAGCCAATTTTCTATAGCATGAAGTTGAATGTCGCAAGTTATAGGGAAACGAAAAAAGCAGCTTACAGTTTTTATTTAAGGTACTAGTTCAGATGGTTTTTTGGGGATGGGAGATTCAAGCAGCAGGAACAGAACATTAGGAAATACCAGTGTATTTTTTTCAATGCAATTCTGAATCATTCCTATTTGACACTTCTTTTTCCTTGCTTCTATCAGATGTGTTTTTACAAAACCTTAGGGGAAATTAACCTTTTGAGTCTTTTTAGGACAGTACTTTTACATAGAATTCTGGAGGGGAAAAGGCAAATTCAAAACTTCAGAAGTTCTGAGATGTGAAAGAAGTAAGATAACCCAGAAAGTGGAAATAGAGACTAGAGAAATAATGTTAGAAATCACAGAATGGTAGCAAAGATTCGATTGTAGACAAGTGAAGATTGGGAGAGGGAAAGAAGGAAAAAACTTGCCCGGGATAATAGATAAATAGACAATAAAATTAAAAAAGAAAACAAACCCTGCGTAATTATCTTTAGAAAAAAAAATTTAAGGAATTCCTCTTAGGGGCGCCTGGGTGGCTCAGTTGGTTAAGATTCTGCCTTCCACTCAGGTCATGATCCTTCCATTCTGGATTGAGTCCTGCATTGGTCTCCCTGCTCAGCAGGAAGTCCACATCTCCCTCTGCCTCTGCCCCTCTCCCTGTTTATGCTCTTTCTTTTGAATAAATAAATAAAATCTTAAAAAAAAAAAAAAGAAATCCCTCTAAATATCAGATACTCCTTCAGCAAAACTAGCAAGTAATTCTTGAATAGTTTCCTGGAGGGCAAACAGAAGTATATTGGTGGTAGTTCTTAATATGAGGTAAAAGTCTATGTACCCCTTTTTTGCAATGAGAGAAATATATTCATTCTCATAAGGATACCTCAATCCAAAGAATCAAGATAAGAGTGACTACCTTGGACTGTCTATTCTATATTTACCATTTACCTTTTCCTCTCTCTGCTCTTCTCAGCAAGGTGGGTTCCAGGAGGTAATTAGGGCCATGGTCAGAAATGGTTCTTCATCCATTTCTGGTTCTTTGACTATACATCTGGTCCCTCCTTTCCTGCATACCTGCTGCAGATTGTGGTTTGAGTTGCCCATCTTTTCTCCATTCCCCCCTTTTTTTTCTTTTGTTTTTTAAAGATTTATTTATTTGACAGACAGAGATCACAGGTAGGCAGAGAGGTAGGCAGAGAGAGAGGGGGAAGCAGGCTCCCTGCTGAGCAGAGAGCCCATTGTGGGGCTCAATCCCAGAACCCTGAGATCATGACCTGAGCTGAAGGCACAGGCTTAACCCACTGAGCCACCAGGTGCTCCTTGTTTTGTTTTACCTGTATTCATTTATCTCTTGGTTTGGTCATTATCCAAATCAAGTACCAAAAAAAAAAAAGACAAAAAACCTCCCATGGTGTTAACATACCTTTCTGTGAATTTAGGAATAAGTAGTGTCATCAGCCATAAAGGATTCATTTCATGCATGAGACGTTAGTTTAAGAAGGAACGCTGTGTTGGGGCACCTGGGTGGCTCAGGCAGTTGAGTATCCAGCTCCTGATTTCAGCTCCAGTGTGATCTCAGGGTTGTAAGATGCAGCCTGTGTGAGACTTCATGCTCCGTGGGGAGTCTGCTTGAAGATTCTCTCTCTCCCTCTCCCTGTGTGCCTCCACCCCCTGCTTGCACACAGGCAACACGCTCTCCCTCTCTTTCTAAAATAAATGAACTCTTAAAACACACAAAAAAAGGAATGCTATGTAACAACCGTCTTACAGATTTTTAAATACCCCATTCGTCATTGCACTCCCATGATCAAAAACTACAGAGTAACAGACAACTTTTTTTTTTTTTAAGATTTTATTTATTGATTTGACAGAGATCACAAGTAGACAGAGAGGCAGGCAGAGAGAGAGAGAGGGAAGCAGGCTCCCCGCCGAGCAGAGAGCCCGATGCGGGACTCGACCCCAGGACCCCGAGATCATGACCTGAGCCGAAGGCAGCGGCTCAACCCACTGAGCCACCCAGGCGCCCAACAGACAACTTCTTATTTTATCATTCAACACCCACTCCTTCATTCTCTCAGTTAGACTTTGACCTCGTTTTACTTTTGAAATAAGCTACCTGGCCAGCTGTCTATTAATAGTGTACAGTATCATGAGTATCAGGTTGGTTCATTGAATGTTTTCTCCACAGATGTCTAAAGATTACTCACTGGGATATTCTAAATGCTGAGATTTAAATTATTCAAAGATAGAGAAATCTTAGTGCCAATTTTCAAGTCATGTTAAAATATTATTTGTTTACCTTTTTTTAACTGACTTGGTTTTTCTTATCTTCAGTAATCTCAGAGATGACAGGTCATTTGGCATAAGAACAATGATAATAATAGCGAATATCATTAAACATTTCTTCTCTTTGCCTAACACTAATTCTCATTTTACCAGAACTTGATCTGAAAAAGCAACTAAATCCCTACATTAGCTTTTCTGTGTGAATTCAAACTGTTAGATCTAAAAATCACATAAATTTCTTTATTCTCTTCCTATTTTCTCTCCTGTTTTCAAAAAACTCTGTGGGGCTGTGGGGTGTGTGTGTGTGTGTGTGCGCGCGCACGCAGCTGCATGTGTGTTTGTTTATTTTGTTTCCTTCCTTCTTAAAACTTCTTTATTTAGTATTGAAATTGCCTCAACTACACACATTTGAATTCCTCTGAACTTGTGTCTCAGTTTCTTTATCCATAAATGAGGAAAATAATAGTACCTCCCTCACAGGGTGATTGTGAAGACTAAGTTATGTAATAAGTGGAGATCGCTTAGAATAGTGCCCAGCACATAAACATTGAATAATTGTTAGCCATTTTTAATTTTTATTATTATTTTTTGTGTTACAATGTTCCATGATATACCTGCGATATTTTTTTTATTTCATAGTATAAACAGAGAAACCAGTACCTTTTCCTCTTTAGCATGCATACATGCAAAGTTTGGAAACTTTGAACACCGCCACTTTCAAAGGAGACTTTCAAAGAATGTCTCTTTTTTGTGTAATATAACACTCACTGAGAGAGTGGGCATTCAGCCAACTCTGTAATTGCTGTTAATTTACTGTATCATTAACAGAATTAGTCATTGTTTCATTTTCAACTGTGTTAAAATATAGTTTACTTCAACACTGTTGTGGGCTATATGAAAAATCAAATTGTCATTTCCAGCAAGTTATGATGAATACTTTGTATTGTGTTGTATGTATATTGAATTATTAATCTCTTAAATAAATAACTGCCACTTCATATGTCTACAAACATAAAATGTAGTACTTCTTTCCCAAAGGATAAAGGAAGCCTATATATTATTTCCATTTTACATTTAGGAAATCTGTAAATATGCTACATATTATATAATTGCCTTGGGTAGTGTGAGACTTCTAAAAAATGTGAACAAAATAAAAGGAGGGTATTCTCCTTATGTTTATGTTTATGTCACTGTCTCTAATTTAATAGCAAGTGTCATATGGTTGGCCATTTATTATCCATTAATCCATTAAGTATCTCAGCTGTTGTGCTTCGTAATTAATTGTCGTTATGTATGAGACACTTTTGCAGTTATAAAGCAGAAATGAATCATCTTGTCTTAGAAATGTAGGTTCATTGGACATCTGTTAAATTATGTTTTCTCTGTGCAGTACTAATTAATAAGTGAGTGTTGTTGGATCAACATAGCCCCATATAATCGTTTTAAGTTCAGTGTTCAAGAGCAGCTGTTCTAGTATTTTATGAGGGATGGGGTTGAGGAGTGAGGCCTTTGGTGGAAGTATTAGACTCAAGAGAGCTTTGGGTTTTGGTTTTGATGGACCCCCAGGTATTGATTGAGGACCTGTTGTGTATATGCTCAATGAATTAAAATAATGGGAATGCTTAAGTGATATTTTGTGTACATGTTTAAGTTTAGATACCAGATCATCCTTTGTCCCTCAGTTACTGGGGACTCAGCAGTTTTTGAATCCATATATAATTATGTTACTGGAAAAATTGTCCAAGCCATGAAAACCCATTTGTAGAAAACTGATAGAACCAGTTTTCTTAAAAAACAAAACAAAACAAAAAAACCTTAATTGTTTTAAAGTACCATATTACTTTTTCAAATGGCCATTAAAAGGCAGTTAAAAGCCAAGCCTTCAAATGATAAAGTTGTACTCTTAGCAGTGTGCCACTTCTAGAGCTTTGTTAAATTTCTTTTCTTTTCTTCCTTTTTTAATTGATTGAGGAAGGAAACCTCTATATGCATGCCAAACAAACATTGATTGAGCTGGTTTCAAGCTACTGTGTCTTTAACAGATAGTATTTTGTTCAAAATAAAGTAATTGAGACAACATCTATAAGAGATTTTTACGCAGATTTAAATATAAATCAGCTCTTCCTAAGGGATGACTCTATATTACCTTACATTTTGGCATATATGATACAATCTGGTCTCAAACTAGTGTTGTCCATGAGGCCCATGAAGAAGGAAATGCAGAGCACCACAGTCTAAGGTACATGAGACTTCTACAGAAAAATAAATAATACACACTGAGAATGAACTCTTACTCAGATTGCAGTGCACTCCATGATATGATCCTACCATAAAAGAGAATCAGCTGGAGTACCATTTCTGAAACTTGAGTCAGTAGAACAAGTCAAAAGAGATGAGATAATCTTTTGAAGAGAAAAAGATGGAGGAGCACATGGGGGGCTCAGTCAATCGAGTGTCTGGCTCGATTTTGGCTCAGGTCATAATCTCAGGGTTATGAGATCCAGCCCAAGATCCAGCCCGGCATCGGGCTCCTCACTGGGCATGGAGCTGCTAAAGATTCATTCTTTCCCTCTCCCTTTACCCCTCTCCCTCCAAAAAGATTAAAAAATGGAATAGGAAATATAATGAGAGAATAAGTCACTAATAAAAAAGAACACACAAATTTGGAAAAAGAATCAAATTGAACCTCATTTAATATAGATATGTTCCTTAAACTTTCTATATGAATTTAATTTTTATAACTTAGATAAGAAGGAATCTAATTATTGGTCCCTAATAAAGTCATACCAAGTATCTTCCCTTGCCGGGCTTGGGTATAATCAGGTGCTGCACAGTGAGAAAGGGCCCTGAGGGTTGAGTACGATGCTCCTGTCTTCAAGAGATTTACTACTCAAGATGGGGGTAGTTGCATGTTTTTCTACATCTGTACTTAAAAGGAACTGAGAAAGACTTTTTAAATTTAAATTTCTATACTCGAAAGTTCTTTTGTCATTCACCATTTAAATAGTATTTGAAATATTTTTTTAAAAGTGGCTCTATCCTCTAGTTAAACATACCATACTATACAGTCATATGTAACGGAGTGGGCATCATCATTACACACGATAGTTTCTAAGTAATGTTCAATTTTAATTCCTTTACTGCCAGTTATGAGGGAAGAAATATATTTCCAGGTTTTTTGTTTTTGTTTTGTTTTGTATTTGGGAAGGGGTTTGGTTTTATTTTGCTAATGTGTATTTTTTAGAGTTTCTTTAAGAATTGTAATTCTCCTCACTTATGATGGGTTATTCCAGTTTTTATTTTCTTAGGATGTGGTAGTTGCTGGTGCAGTGCTCTTAAGTCCATTTTAAGAAAAGAGCACTTGAAATCTCAAAAAGGTTAGTAGTACTGACATTTTTAAAATGTGTACTAACAAATTGTTCAGATAAACTAGTTTCATAGTAAGCCTTCAGCCAAGATCCATTTGAATGATGTTAACCCTGCTATTTTTGGACCTTTGTTACTTGATTCACTGATTTATGGCACAGGAGCTCCAAATATTTCCTCTCTGGGTCTCCATGGAAAAGTATTTTTAAGAGGAATGTATTTCTCACTGATCTCATACTTCCTCAGTAAAATCACTGTGTCATTTATCTCCTGATGAAAAGTTTTTTGAAAAATGGAATCTGTGTGCAAAATAGAGGTTATTTCTGAAATATTATTTTAAATGATCATTTTTAATGTCATTATCAGCTTTTCAGCTTGGAGATGTTTACTTTAAAACATTTTCCTAAATTGTCTGGCATCGGTTTGGCAGAAATACTTTATTAAAATATTTTCTTCTCTGTCTATACTCATGCCTACATGAT
Source organism: Lontra canadensis (assembly GCF_010015895.1). Lineage (NCBI taxonomy): Eukaryota > Metazoa > Chordata > Mammalia > Carnivora > Mustelidae > Lontra > Lontra canadensis. Next base: position 6,219,197 of record NW_022631014.1, read on the forward strand.
TTCTCTCCCTTTAGAAAACCACTTTTTGTCTGTATGTGGAGTGTTGTCCTTACCCTAGAGCAAAGAAGTGGTACAGAGAAAATACACTTAAAACTCAGGTGATAGGGGAATTATTACATGAACACATGGGTTTTGAAATAGCCTTGTAAAATTAGGAGATGTGAAGAGGGGAAGCGAGACTAGCACTGCCTGAATTTCTGCTGAGTGCCAGTCATGGTACTAGAACTTCTTGTGTACTTCAGTCTTCACAGCCACTGTGGGTATAGCTAGTATTTTTCTCCATGTTAAGATGAGGAAACTGAATCTCGAACGGGCTAAGTTGATTCATCTAAAGTCAGAATTCCAGCTCAAGTCCTTTGAGCTCCCAAAACTATGTATTCTTTTCATAATATAACTCCTGGATCTTGGAACTAGAATGGTCCTGAGAATAATCTAATTTAAATCTCATTTTGTCAGGAAATGGGGCTCAGAGTAGTAAAGTGAATTTTCTCCTAGATCATTCACTACTTAGTAGCATTGTTTTATGCTATAGTCAACATAAAGAATTCTGTTAACTCTTTCTAAAATTATTTTTAAGGTCAGGTGATTGTGTGAATTATAGAAATAGCACAGCTACATTTTAAGTTACATTTGTAAGCTAAAGTAGTAACGCAGCTGGAAAATATACATACATGTATTGTCTCCTATTACTGCTGTAACAAATTAACACAAACTTAGAGGCTTAAAACAATATGAATATAGTTATGGATGTCAGCAAACTAAAATCAAGGTGCAGCAAGGCTGCATTCCTTTTTGAGGTCTTGAGGGGAAATTCATTTCCTTGCCATTTCCAGCTTCTTGAGGCCTACTTTTTTGCTTAGATCATGGCCCCTTCACTCTGGCTTCTTGCTTTCTCACCTCGCTTTGACTCTTTGACATCCCCTGCCTATCTTTCTGCTTCCCTCTTACAAAGCTCTTGTGATTATATCCAGCCCACTTATATAATCCCAGAGTAATCACCCCACCTCAAGAGCCTTAACTTATTCACACCTGCAAAGTCCCTTTTACCATGCAAGGGTAACATTATTCACAGGTTCCAGGGATTAGGATATGGACATCTTTGGGGTAATAGGGCATTATCCTGTCTACCCCACACATACACACCTACATGCCTCTGTTGTGTGTTTATGTATTATACAACAATCAAAACACTTCTCATTCAGAGTCATCTAGGAATTAGACACTCTGGATAAACAAGTTTTCTGTATCACTATATCCAAATCATTTAAAAAATTTCCTTAATATATGGAAAATATTCTAAAACGTGCTGTCTTCCCTGCCTTTGAAAACAGTATTCTCAGTATAATTTTACCTCTCCTTGAGGAATGATAGGTATCATTATAAACATCAGTATTGAGCTGTGCTTCAAATACAGCAATAAATGCAAATGCAGGTGTGGGTTGTGTGATACACAGAACTCAGTGAATATTAAGGCCTGCATGGAACTGGAATTTTCGGTCATTTTTTATCATTTGTTTTTTTGTCAGAAGGGTGACATGAAGGATGTACTGCCGTCCAGTCCCCTAAACAAGATAACATGATGGTTTTTCTATAAAATTGAATCAGATGTGAACAGTCTTCTTCAGAATGAGGGTGGGAGAAAGGAGCTTTCTCAGTCTTTAAAAAATCTTCTAATGTGTACAAATCCCTTGATATTTGTCAATATTCAAAACATCATTTTCTGGGACGCCTGGGTGGCTCAGTGGGTTAAGCCGCTGCCTTCGGCTCAGGTCATGACCCCAGGGTCCTGGGATCGAGTCCCGCATCGGGCTCCTTGCTCAGCAGGGAGCCTGCTTCTCTCTCTCCGCCTCTGCCTGCCTCTCTGCCTGCTTGTGTGCTGTCTCTCTCTCTCTTCCTCTCTGACAAATAAATAAATAAATAAAATCTTTAAAAAAAAAATTCTTTAAAAAAAAAAAAAAATCATTTTCTGTTTCTGTATTACTGAAGTCTAAAAGGACTACAGACAATTCCTTATCAGTTTATTATATTCTTTTTCATTTCCCCTTTTTGTTGTTAGCATCTAGAAGAGAATGCTAACTGTTTCAAGAGCTGTTATTAGCAAGTTTTTGCCTTAATTGTGGAACACTTATGCTGATCTGACCAGGCCACATTTTTTTTTAAATTTTCTTTATTATTAGGCAGTAGTAACAAATATGTCTTACTTTCCAGATTATTCTCCACAGTTTTCAGTCTACAATAAGTTGTGGCTGGAAAATGTTTTTACCTAAAGAACAATAAAATGTTACAACCCCTGAGAAAGATACTTGTCTCTGAGCAGTAGCCTGTGATTTGGCAGCATTTGTTCAACAAACAATGGGCCTTTTCTATGTGCCAGCACTGCATTAGACATCAGTTGAAAGAAAATACTTTCATGGGTAACTGATGGTTTGATGAGGAGGTCTTGTGGCAAATGTGATACTAGAAATAGGAGTATAATAAGGGAACCCTGAAGAGGTCATAGCTTACATTACAATAGGTAGATGTGTGACACTTCTTAAAACTCTGATCATCAACTTTTTCTGGTTCAAATGGTAGTATTTGTGGAAAATAAACTCAAAATGTATTAAAGACCCAACTGTGAGACCTGAAACCGTAAAACTCTTAGAAGATTCTGAATGTAAGCAGTAATTTCATTGACATTGGCCTTAGCAGCATTTTTCTAGATATGTCTCCTAAGAAAAAGGAAACAAAACCAAAAACAAACTGTTGGGACTACACCAAAATGAAATCTTTTGCACAACAAAGGAAATCATCAATGAAACAAAAAGACAACTCACTAAATGCGAGAAGATATTTGCAAATGATATATCCCATAAAGGGTTAATATCCAAACTATATCAACCACTTATACAGCTCAACACTAAAAACTCAGACAATATGATTAAAATATGGACAGAGGACCTGAATAAACAGTTTTCCTACAGAAGACATACAGATGGCCCACAGACACATGGAAAGATGTTCAGCATCACTACTCATCAGCCAATATGGAAAACAGTATGGAGGTTCCTCAAAAAATTAAAAATAGAAAAACCATATGATTTAATAACTACTTTTGGGTATTTACCCAAAGAAAAAGAAAACACTAACTTGAGAAGATATATGCAACCCAAGAGCCCATCAATAGATGAATGGATAAAGAAGATGTGTTATGTATGTATACAATAGAATATTAACCATAAAAAAAGGATGAGATCTTGCCATTTGCCACAATGTGGATGGACCTAGAGGGTACTGTGTTCAGTGAAGTAAGTCAGACAGAGAAAGACAAATACCACATGATTTCACTTGTGTGTGGAATCTAAAAAAACAATCCAAATGAATAAACAAAAACCAGAATCAGGCCTGTAAATGCAGAGAACAAACTGATGGTTAACAGAGGGAAAGCAGTTGGGGAGTAGGTAAAATGGGTAGAAGGGAGTGGGAGATACAGACTTTCACTTACGGAATGAGTAAGTCACAAGAATTAAAGGTACAGCATAGAGAATATAGTCAATGATATTGTAATAGTGTTGTAGTGTGACAGTTGTAATAGTATTGTATGGTGGGTACAGTTGTGGTGACCAGAGCATAACATAGAGATGTTGAATGACTGTGTTGTACACCTGAAAGAAATGTAACATTGTGTGTCAAGCATACACAAATAAAAAAAATATTTTAAAGTACTGTTTCTGGGAGCCTAGAGCATTAAAGTATAGGAACAATCAAACTACCTGTTTGATTCTTGTGGTTTATTTTTGAACACCTTTTGGGACAAAAGTTAACAAATATCACCAAAGTAGATCCTTTAATTAGTATTATAAAAAATTAAAGTGTAAAGCATTCTCTGTCCAAAAAACCCACAAGATTCTTTGCAAATTCATGCTTTATTTTTTATCTAACTATACTTCACTTTTAATGAAATATCGCCACTTAAAATAGAGAGTGGACAGTAAAAAACAATCTAATTAGAAAATGGGCAAAAAACGTGAACATCCTCTTTTAAGAAAGAGGGTATCCAGATAGCAAATAAGCACATGAAAAGAAGTTCAACATCATTAGCAATTAGGAAAATACAAATTAAAACCACAATGTGGGAGCACCTGGGTGGCTCAGTGGGTTAAAGCCTCTGCCTTTGGCTCGGGTCCTGATCCCGGGGTCCTGGGATGGAGCCCTGCATCGGGCTCTCTGCTCGGCAGGGAGCCTGCTTCCTCTTCTCTCTCTCTCTCTGCCTGCCTCTCTGTCTACTTGTGATCTCTGTCTGTCAAATAAATAAATAAATAAATAAAACCACAATATGTTACCAACCACTACACCCAATCAGAATGGCGAAAATAAAGCATAGTACACTAAATGCTGCAAGGATGCAGAGAAACTGGGTCATCACTGCTGGTGGGAATGTGAAATAGTTCAACTGCTTTGGAAAAAATTATGGCAGTTTCTTATAAAACTAAATAGGAGCTTATGATACAACCCAACAATTGCATTTTGGGGCATTTATCTCAGAGAAATGAAAACTTGTGTTCACACAAATACACATACATGTTCATGGCAGCTTTATTTGTGATAGCTAAAAACTGGAAACAATCCATTTATCCTTCAAAGAACACCCATACCATGGAATACTACCCAGCAATAAGAAGGAACAAACTCTTGATAATTCAACAACTTAGATGGATCTGAAGGGAAATGTGCAAGTAGAAAGAGCAAACTTCAAAAAATGACATATATGATTCCATTTATGTAACATTCTTGAAATGACAAAATCATAGAGATGAGGCAGAGAGTAGTGGTTGTCAAGAATCAAAAGGGGAAAGTGGGAAGGTGGCTGCACCAGGTAAATGGTAGCACAAAGGATGTTTGTGAAGGAACTGTTATGTATCTTGGCTGTGATTGTGGTCATACAGATCTACATCTGATAAAATTGCATAGAAACACATATACATGAGTGCGTATAAAACTGGTTATAACTGGAAAAGAGCAGCTGACTATTTCAGGGTGAGTATCCTGTGATACTGTATTACAGTTCTGCAGGAGGTTACTAGTGGGGGAAAGTGGATGAGGAACATATATGATCCATCGGTATTATTCTTACAACACAGTATGAATCTATAATAATCTCAAAAGTTGAAAAAAAAAAAAAAAGAACAGAGGCATTGAGGCTAAGTAGGAGAACATGAGGTTTTGGGTCAACAAAGCTATGTTCAGATTCTGACTCCTCCACTTACCAACTGTGCAACCATATGCCAGTTCTTTAACCCCTCTGTGCCTTCATTTATTTTTTTTCCTGCCATTTTATTGAGATATAATTGGCATATTTTAGTTGTACAACATCATGATATGATATATGTATGTATTGCAAAATGATTACCACATAAGTTTAGCTAGCATCTGTCTCCTTACAGAGTTACAATTTCTTTATTTTAAAAGTAGGTACAGTAATACTACTTACCTCTGGGTTATTTTGAGTATTAACTAGCTCTGAGTAGCCGATCAGTATCTGATAGGTTTTTAAAACATCGTATATAGAAGCCACTCATCATTTACATTGGATCACAAAAAATATTTTGTCTTTTCATCTAGTACTTAAAGGAATAGTCACTTTGTTTTCTCTGCAGAATTTTAATATTCCTACATATTCTCTATTTCATTAAATTCTGCTCTTGTATTTATTTCTACTTTTTATTTCTGCTCATGTATTTATTTCTACTTTTATGGGACTAACTCTATTATTCTTTTTTCTTCCTTAAACACTTTCCTCCTTTCTAATTTATGTATATGAAACTATAGATTTCTTTTTGACAACTTTTGCCAAATGGCAAAGTTTGATGTTGGTAATCCAACATTTCATTATCATTCAGTTATAAATGTAGCTGTTTTTTGTTTCCTCTGATACAAGCATTATTTGAAAAATGTGTTCTCAGTTTCCCAAACACTTGATGGAGAATCTTTGTGGTCTTAATAATTCTTTGAAATATATTAAGCTTCCTCTGTGGCAGAGCATGTGATCAGTTTTTTATAACCGTTTCTTATGTGCTTGGAAAATAATATATATTCTTTGTTGAGTGTGGAATTTCATCTTTGTTCAATCCCTTGATTTTGTTTATTTGATTGTTCCTATTTTCAGTATCCTTACTATGTTTTGGTCTGCATGACTTCAGTTGCTGCAGCAAAATGTCCCTCTGATTGTAGATGTGTCATTTTCTCCTTATAATTCTGCTAAGTTTCACTTTTTATATTTTTGGCTCTTATTAGGTACAACAGATTCAGAATTATTATATTTTTCTCATGAATTGTTCATTTTATCATAATGCAGCAATCATCTTTATTCATTCTGCCTTAAACATATGTTTGATCTGATAGTAATATAGCCATTTAAGCTCTTTTTCAGTTGGTGTTTGCATAGTATATATGCCCAGGATTTAGAATTCAGGGGAAACATTCTTCTCTTCACCTCCGAGCCTAGGCTTTCTCTAGTAAGCATCTTTGCTATCTCTCCCAGAAGACATTATCTTTTCAAGTCCATCCGCTTACTAAAACACTAGCTGCTCAAGTATCCTAATCTATGTAAGGGCTCTCAATTCCAGCCTCTTTCCACATGTAGCCCTAAGGTTTCACCTTTCTCCATGAAGGCATCAAAACCCAAGCCTCCATTTTACCAAGACCGGCTACTATCCTTTCCCCCACTCCTCTTCGCTATGTCCCACCCCTGATAGCTATATTGTCAGCTCATGTGCATACTGTAATTTTTGGTTTTCAATTCTGGCCTCCGGGGATTCTCTGCAAATTCAGCTGTGCATTTTTTTTAAATGTTAGCTTTATTTTCTTCAGCATTGTTAGGTGTTTAGAATGTGTTTGTGTAGAAGGAATGTTAAACTTATCAATAAGTTCTGGCATGTTCCTAAAAGGGCAGATCTTTTTTTTTTTTTTAAGATTTTATTTATCTATTTTAGAGAGATAGCATGAGCAGAGGGAGGAGCAGAGGGAGAAGCAGACTCCCCGCTGAGTAGGGAGCCAGACATGGGGTTTCATCTCAGGGCACTGGGATCATGATCTGAGTTGAAGACAGACACTTAACTGACTGAGCTACCCAGGCACACCAGAAGGGCAGTTCTATCAGGAGTATTAATGAAATGAAAATGGCACTGTGTTGTTCAATAATCGTCATAGACAGGATCTGTCTGTCCTTTCTGAGTCTTGATTTTACAAATTAAGTAAATCTGGTGTTTGAGTGGATGCTGGATGCCCTGGTGATGTGACAGCAAAGATCTGCATTTTTTTTTTTTTTTTTTTTTTTGGTTCATAGCCATTTTAAACCTAGGGTACCAGAAGATTGGTCTTTAACACACCAAGATTTTTTTATATTTCAACTTAATTTTTGAAAATACTAATGTACATGATATTAATAAATGACATTAAGATCTTATTATTGTTTACATAAGACTTTTATAAGACAGAGTTTTAAAACTGATTTAGACTTAACTTTTGAATTGAAGTTCTTTAAAAATGTTATAAACATGTTTCAGAATTACACCTAAACAAAGTGCAGTGGTGATCTAGCTATCATAGGGCAGAGGTACACTATGCTAATATTATATTCAAGATACAGAATTTAAGGAGGAAAAGGTTCATAAATTGTAACTAATACAGTTTTTTTAATAAACTATGTATATTATTTATATACATGCCTAACTCATGTTTTTAAACCATAATGAATAATATTTATGTTCTTTTATAGTATTCTTATGCTGTTTTGAACTCTAAAATATACAAAATCCTTAAAAACAACTAGATTCCCAAGGTGCCTTTGAAATTTTTATTTTTGAAATTGTTTCTTCGAAATGTTTTTGGAAATCACAGTTAGTTTTTCTCTTATGAACATTCCTACAATTGCACTAAGAGCAAATTCAGTCCCCAGAAGATTGGTTAAGTGATAGGACTCCATCAAAAGCAAAAGGACATGATTTTGCTATTGGGGTTTAGTTCTCTATGTCCAGAATAACAAATTCTAAAAGAATGATTTTGTTTCGTGATTCTTCTCATGTGCCTAAGGAGAATTTAAGTATGTGGTTCAACCAGCTACCCTTGGATTATTTTGTCCAATAAAAAGTATGTCTGTTTATAACAACTTTACCTTTTCTTCTAGGTTACCTTCCGAACAAGAATCTATCACTGTAATATTAACAGCCAGGGCGTCATATGTCTGGACATCCTAAAGGACAACTGGAGTCCAGCCCTAACCATTTCTAAAGTTCTCCTCTCCATCTGCTCACTTCTTACAGATTGCAACCCTGGTAAGAGACTTTAAGTCTAATACTGAATTCAAGTCTATTCAAGACATAAATGTCAGACCTTAGTGAATTATTTACTACCACCACCACTACTACTATTACTATAACTACTACTATTATTATTATTGATTTTAAATTTCCATAGTATGTAACTGCTTTCTTTTTAAATTGGGTCTTCTCATTAGTCTTTTTAAGACCTATTATTTACCAAGAAGGAAAAAGCATAATGTGATAAAAATTAATGAAAAATCATTTTGGATTGGGAAGTGCGTTTACAGAATGCGTTACATTCTACTGCCAAATAATAATAAAAATTCAAATTGAATGGCTTAATCTTTAATTAGATGCCTACCAGAAGATGTTAATTTGAGAAATGTGGGCCATTAAAATCTGATAACAACCAAGCAGCACCATTCAGACATGACCTTGTTGGCATTTTAATAACCATGCGTCCTTTCAAGCTAATAGAACAAAAAAGCTGAATGGTCCTCAACTAGGAAATACAACTTCCCAGGAAAACTAAAAGAGCCTCTGGCCAAGCCTTTGTGGCTTGCTGGTGTGCTTAATGCTGGAAGTTCTTACTTTCTGTGTTGTCCTAGATATGTGATTATGTGTCTTTGACCAGTTTATTTTAACCAGAATACAAACCAGCTGCCAATTTTTTACATATTTGGATTTATTTTAAAAACTCCAGAAGTTCAAAGGTAGCTACAGAGTTTTCATTGATGTTTTCAATGAGAAATTCTTTGAGTATTTAATTAGTAGTGTTAATATTTCGCAAGTTTCTAACTTCCACATTCAGGAATAAACTCTATTCACTAAATACATGACGTTTTAGACAAGAGAAATGACAAAGGGGAATCATGGTCTCTCTTAAGCTCCTGGCTAATTTATAAAGCTTGTATTATAATTATAAATTATCTGTTCAAATTTTGTGTTTTTGTTATTTTTCAATAGTAGAAACTTTTTAAAGTAAAGATATATAAAAATACTTCAACCTAAAGGAAAATAAAATGTAACTATACAGGATCATTATAAAATGTTTTTTAAATTATTTCATATTTTTATCCCAGATAGTGAAGTTCAATAATGCTGCACTAATTTAAAACTGAATGACAAATACTGTGTTCTATTCTCATTATTCCTATTTCAATCCCATTTGTCTGTATGACTGTGTATAATTTCATTTTAGAGGTAATGTCATCAAAAGACATTTCTTTGTGTGATATGAGGACTAACCCACATGGTCCTCCTGGAAATGGTGGAACATGGAATTACATTTGCCTCCCCACTTCCAAAAGAGTACTTCTGGGGTTTGCTGAAATTTAGAGGGGTATTTTAGAAGAAAAATTTATTTTGAGAAGTAAGTCACTTATTCATGAGACTTTTTATGTGAGGTCGTCATGCCGTACCCTTTAAACTTAGCAGTGTTCAAGTCAAATATGTCTCACTAAAACCAGGGGGAGAAAAGAAGGAAACTTTTGAGACCATACTATTAGGCACTTCCAAGCACTAGATGAACATCCTCACTTCTTACACATGGAATAAGGTGTAGCTTCACACTTAAGAGAAAAAGCTCCATGCTGACAAGCATTCCTTATCCCAGTGGTAGCCAGACCTGCTTGATGTCCCAGTCAGCTGAAATGGCCTGTCTCTCTGAATCAGTTCCTATGTGGGAAACTGTTCTCTTTACAGGTCTTCCCCGCTTAATATATTCATCCCACCCAAACCTTCTCTCAGCAATCAAAAGGATTTCTGTTGAGTAAATCAGACTTTTCTTTTGCTGTGTCTCAGAAAATTACAGATACATTCTGCAAAACAATAAAAATAAAATCACCCTAGACTAAAGCAAAATCACATAAATAAAATGAATAGATTTTGAAAATAATGCTGTTGATAGTAAGAATAAGCCTAAAGGATAAAGAAAAAGTAAAGAATAAGCCTAAGATAAAACCTCAAGTTTTACCAGTTATAGCCCATCTGATAAAAGAATAGAATATTGTTTGTAAAATACATGCCAACCGACTAAATGTTTATTCTTTAACACATATAAAAATGTTTCCTGATTGGCACATCATCTATATGTGTGTTCACACTTTTAGAGTCTTGAAAAGAGTTGTTTATCTTAAACAAGTCATAATGTCCATTCTTTTGTTTCACACTCTTCTCTGGGTCACTTCCAATCTGCAGATTTCCCCTGCCCAGATTTTAGTTAAACCTCAGTCTAACCTATCTTCAAATTATCACACATATAAGTTTGATAGAATACAAATAAATAAGATTCTCCTATAACTTTCCTATACTGAATACATACAGCTATTTTAACACCAGAGTGCTGTCAGTTCTGAAGTAGGCTCTGCATAAGGATATAAATTTAACCAATTTTAAAAGTGTTTTCTCACTCTTCTCCCTACATAAACTGGTTTTTTAAATCAGTTCTCATACTTTTCTCATAATTTTCCTTTGTCTCTTTTAAGACTTTTTGGTCTGTTCATAAATGTTAACTGTTTGAGGGTGCAGCCACACATCCTTACTGCCTGGTATTTGCAGTCAGCAGTTAGAGATTTTAATACCAGCCCCACTGTTGTGTGAGTTGTACTGGCTTCTTAACTTTCCTCAGACTCAGTTTCTTATACAACGCGGAGGTAACCATCAGCCCTACCTAAATCACAGCATTCCTATGAGGTACATATGCAAGCCCCTTGTAAACAGTCAGGGACTAGTTGATGTCATTTCCTAGACTATTTAAGACTCCAACTAACCATAGATTCAATGGCTGATAAATCCCTACTCAGTCAAATTTCGTTGAGGGAAGAGAGTATTGAATAATCTCAAAACACCACCACAGCACTGACACTCTTGGATTTAAACTCTGGAAGAAGCCTAACCTTAAATTAGTAGTCCCTATTGCATTATTTCCTAGGAAGGATTATCTCTCAGGTGGCAAAATGTCCAACAGTTACCAGCCAGTGGACGGGTGCATCAGTGATAATCATTCTGATCCCGGTTCAGCAGTCTAGGTAGGTCTAACTGCTGGCCTTTCTAGGGCTGTTCACACTTCACAGTGATGCTTATTGAGCCTGCCAGAGCACTCTTACTTGTCAGACATCACCCGGCTGCCAGAGCTTGGCTGAGGAACAGAGTGGCAGCAGAAAGTAGAGGATGATAAGCTCAAAAGGCCAGGACCAACCTTCCAGGCTCTCGGAATTTAGTCCTCCTTCATGAACATGATTTAATCCATGAATTGCTGGAATTTAAAGTACTAATCAGATTTCCATTTTTCACGGAATATTTTTGTCAATACTCTCCTCTCAAGCATATATAAAATTTAGGCTCTGTTCCTTTTGATTTTATCTTTTGAGGTTTGTTTTTGCTCTTTTGTGGTTATTTTTTTAAACTCTTATTAGATATGTATTACATTCTTTATATGAAGTCTCTTTATTAAAATATGCTTATCTTATGGTCCTCAGTCCCAAAAATAATGGGTATTTTGCCTTATACAAAATGAACTATCCTGAGAACACTGACAATTATGAGATAAAACAAGCAGGTCAACAATTTTCCTTTACCAGATGCTTTATTTACAAAGTAATTTTCAGAAGTACTTCAAAAGTACTTCTTTTTTTTTCCTCTTCTTTTTCCAAAAAGTATATTAAATCTGGATGTCATCTGGCATTATTTATCTCAGTTCTACTTTTCTACTCTACTGCTGTTGCTATCTAAAGTATTAGAAACTTGTTTTATTCTGAGTGTAATTCTGACACTGTGTCATTAAAAAATTATTCCCCAAATGTATGGGTTTTATGAGGTAATTGGAAATTTGTAAACTGAACATTTGATACTAAGGAATTATTGCCAGAAATTTTTAGGCATAATAAAATGGAAATTAGATTATGAATTTTTTATACATCCTTACCTTTTAGAAAAATGGAACTATTTGCAAATAGAGTTCTTTGATATCTAGAATTTGCTTCAAAATAATCCAGAAAAATCAGAAGTAGATAAGGATGTGGAAGATATGAGATTGACCATTATAAGTGTTGAATGATGAGTGATGGGTACTTGGCGGGGGTTCATTATACTGGTCTACCTTTGAGTATGTTTGAAATTTCCCGTAATAAGGATTTCTTTTTAACTGCCTAAGATGAGCAGCGATGTAATCTATAAAAGGTGTGTGATTTGGCTCTTTTGTTCTGTGAGGGAATCATCTGGGCTCTGACCCTCACCCTATGTATTTCATTCCTCTGTCATCTGCCTTCAAACTAAAAGCTGTCTCATGGTTCAGCCTGGGCCATCAGGGTCCTGCATTCATACAACCATGAAGTCTTTGCTGACCACTCTTCAAACAGGCAGAACTGTACAGGCCAGTTAATATGAAAATGCTCTGAGCATACCCACAAATATCAACACTCAAGATGGGTGAGTTCTTCCCCGTACCTCCCAGTACCTTCCAAATAAAAATCAAGTATTGGTTACTCCCAGTCTTAGATGTATGCATATCTTTCTTAGAACAACAAATAGAACGAAGAATGGCAGCTAATTAACCCTCAGCCTTACACAATGATTAAGCCGAGGGTGAGCACAGCTGCAGCTTCATTGCTAAGAGCTTTATTCTTCTCAAATGGACTGAGCAAATGGAAAGAGGAATTTGCTCCCAATGGCTCTTTTATAGTGTTCTGGAAAAAGTCAGAGAATGGCCTCTTCCTCATTCTCCAATGTCCCAGCCCTTTGTTTCAGATCACTTATGGCCTGTTTTTTAAACAACTGGTAGAATCCTTATCCATAAATTGTCTCAGATACCTAACTTTGATTGTTATTTATTGTTTATATTTGACCTGGTTATGATTGTATAATAAATTGTGTTACAAAGCATGAAAATTTTACGATTGATAGCAACTGCTAGGGAATGGGGACCAAAAAGTAGAATTAATTATTTCAACACAGGCACATTTGTGTAGCTTATCTACACTAAGCTTGTGAGCTCTTAGACTGATGAAAGGTACATAAATGGACTTCTAAGAGGATCCTACTGCCTCCTTTAATAGCATGGACCTGGCTTCTACACATCCTACTCTACTACACTTGAGAACTGGCAAAGAACAATTTCTTTAATTGAAATTCAGATGAAGCTCTAAAAACAATAAACCTACCTGTTTTCAAAGCTGACTATCTTTGCAATGTTGGGTCCCCAATGTTGGATCCCCCAATAATGGATCCGTGATTAAAGGAGCGAGACTGATACAAAGCGAAGGTCAAGCAAAGCTTTATTTCGTGCTAAGCATCAAGAATCAAACCGACCAGCCCGGGCCACACCTCTTACAGAGAGCGAGACCCCTCCCTGCCTCACAGACTAACATTTATAGAGCAAAGGCCATGTGGTTGGGCCTGGCCACACACAGGTGGCGAATGAGATTGTAACACACAGAGAAAGCTGCACAGTCATGCTAGGTCACACATAAGTGACCAATTGAATTACAGTTTACCCTATAGTAGACATTTGAACTAGCCTATCACCTTGAGAATTGGCGCCCAAAAGGCGGGGCCCACACTCCTTGGTAGCTAGGGAGACAGTATGCGCGCTTTACTGATTGGATGTCTCCACCTGACCTGACCCACCCTTGTATTTGGGCTTTGTTACCTGGGACTGGTTTCCTGGACTTGCTTTTAAATAAGTTC